>NW_028255889.1:437500-887500 GCF_971803275.1 Cyanistes caeruleus | reverse complement strand
AGCGGCTCTCCCCTATCGGCCTGAGCGCCTCGCCGCCTTCGCGTCTCCCCGAGAGGGAAGGAGGGAGCCCTAAGAAGTCGGCGGCACTCCCTATCCCGTCCGGGCCCGAGCAGATGGCGGCCCTGCTCCCGCCTCGGTTTCTGCCCGGCTGGCTCGGTCAGCGGGGCTGCCGTCCGCCTGCAGGCTTCAGTGAGGCCGGCCGGGGGCGAGCGGGAAGGAAGCCGCCGTCGGAGCGAAAGCCTCCGAGAGAGCGCCGGCGAGAAAGCTTCCTCGGAAAGGGAGGAGACCGAGCCTCAAGCCGCCGGCGGCCCCGTCGGCCCGCTCCTCAGCCCCCGCAGGCGCTGTCGCGGTGCCGAGCGGCCGGCCGCTTGAGGAGCCGCCTGGGCCGTGGGCGGGGAGGGGCCGACGGCGGCGGCCCGAACCCAAGCCGCAGGGGGGCGGGGAAAGCCCGGAAGGCGGTGCCAAGGCAGGGTGACGTCAGAGGGCGGGGCCGCCCGGCGAGGCCCCGGAGGCGGGCCCGGGGCCAAAGACCTGCGCGGAGCGCCCAAGAGCCGGCCTGTGCAAGCGGCCGCCCGCTCGCCGCCTCTGCCGGGGATTCGAGTCGAGTCACGCCGGGGGCCGGCGGCTTCCAGCCGCGTCCCACCGCCCGCTTCCGCCTGCTTCCTTTTCCCCGCTGTCCGCCCCGAGGTGCCGCTTGCTGGCTGGTGCCGTGTCTGCTCCCCGCGGGGTGGGGACGCCCCGTTGCCGGCCTGTGCAAGCGGCCGCCCGCTCGCCGCCTCTGCCGGCGACTCGAGTCGAGTCACTATGACTCTTAACAGAGGTAAGTTTGCATTCCTAACTGGGCTTAGCCGCTGAAATCAGACCTCCTCGTGGTCCCGCTGGATACCCGCAAGGGTAACTAGCTGATTTCTGCCCCAGTGTGAGTGAGGTTGTGTTTTTCACTGCCTCCCTGCCTTTGGACTCGCCACCCAAAGTGCAGTTTCACGATTTTGCGTCGAAAAGTTATCGGCAGAAGCTCCTTAAAAGCTCCCTGCCTGAAACCGAGCCCGCGGTCAAGTTGGGCAAAGCTGACAGCGCTTGAGGGGGTGCTGTTAGTCAATATTCCCTCAATTGGACTTAGTTTTACTTTGAAACGGCACCACGGTAAAGGCTTTAAAGCTACTCCGTGTGTCCATGGCAACTCAAACTAATTTTAAAGACTGGTATATAAAATCGCCACAAACCCCAAATTTTAAACCCTCAGAATTGGGAAGGGAGGTTTGGAAAAGTTTAAAACTGGAGTTCTACAGCTCGATGCATTGTGCCGAAGAATGTAATGCCCATTGTGTGGGGCGGGAGGGGCTGGAGGAATACCCTGATGTGTACTGTGATGATACAATGACTTGCTTATCTCTAGATGATAACGGGATTGATAAGAGCCAGGAAAGGACTGCCACACCCCCACCCACCCAGGAAGAAGCAGCAGTTTTATCAGAGCCAGAGGAAACCACTATTCAACCACCAAACAATGGGGAATCAGAAGACTGCCCTGTCATATCAGTTCCAGATGAGAATCCACCCTGCCCGTGCTGCGGTATTAAAACGAATAAAATGCCTGGATTAATTGAACATTTACTCAGAGCACATGGAATTAGAGAATGCAAATTTAAATGCACCAAATGTGATTTGGAAAATACAAATTTTCACAGCATTGCCTGCCACTATCCAAAATGCAAAGGTAAAATAAAAAAACCATCCCCAGGAAAATGGCCCTGCAATGTATGCCAGATGAGTTTTCAAACTAAAATTGGACTGGGACAACATAAAAGAATTGCACATCCAGCAGTCAGAAACCAGGAGAGGCTAGAAGCCATGAGACCAAAAGAAACATCAGCAAGAGGAGCCCACAAGAAATGCTGGAGTGAAGAGAAGGAAAATCTGCTAATCCAACTAATAAAACAATATGAGGGTAATAAAAACATTAATAAACTGATTGCTGAACACATCCCATCCAAAACTGCAAAACAAATCAGTGACAAGAGATGCTGTCTGATGTTAAAACAACAAGCCTCAATTGGATTACAAACTAACAGAAAAACAGAAGAGCAGCCACAGGAAAAAATTCAAAAGCCATCAAAGCGTAAAGAAACCACAATAAAGCAGTTGAAAAAACACTAGGAAGATATTATCCCATCAAAGATCAGTGATGGCACCTTCATTTTGTATCAGGAAGCCTTCCAAGAAATTCTCAAAAAGAAAAATAAGAATCCCACCCACACCATTAGTGAAATAACCAAAGACTATATGAAGGTATTTAAAGAGATGCACAGCTGGGAAAAGAACACGGCCTCGTCCGTGGGGCTGTGCCTGGCTGTGCTGCTGGAGCTCCACAGGGACGTGATCTGCGAGGCTCTGTCTGCTGTGGCCACCTGATCCAGCAGGCATTCTCCATTTATTTCAAGACTGTTCTTTTATCATTTTTCTGTAGTGTATAAATAAAAGATGTGTTCTAATAAACAGACTTGTAATAAAGAATTGGGTAAATAAAAATTCGGAATAAGAAGTTTAAATAAAGTATGTATAATTATAACTAAATGAAAGTATGGAATAAGGAATTCTCCTCCAGGTCGAGGTAGAATTCCTTTTCCAAAAATCACGAATTGCAAAAGAACCCCCCCCAGATAACAGGTTTCAGCAGACTCATCAACTCGGAGGAAAGGACAGGACACAGGCCATCATAGAAACAAAAGAACCAGCCTAAAAGTCTACCTCCAGAGAAAGGCAACGCCCGGCCGATTTCGGCTGGAGACCATCAAGCAAGACAAAAGGGATGAGCCCCAGGAAGATGGTCGTTGCCAGAATCGAACACCACACCCGCCAAACCCATACTACAGAAACTCAATCAAGAAAGACAAAGAAGAGACTACTCCTCCGAGATATCCATCGGCGCTAGCCCGGATCTCTCGATCCTGCTGTGATGAAATATGTTAAAATACATACAGACTCACTTTGCATTTGAGGAGACTCTGCCCGGATACTTACTGACTCAATGTTCTAGGCCAGGAAATCCATTCACCAGACAATCAGGGACATTTGGTGAATGGAAACTGGTTGGAATTCTAGCCTGGGGACATAAAATCCCTATAAAAACCCAGGCCAGAGAACCCTCAGACGTGGATTTGGAAACACCTATACCTTGCGTATAGACCCTGTCCACCCAGCGCTGCGCTGTCCATTTATTGTGGTTTTTTCCTCGCTGTTTGTTGCTTTATTAATTTATAATAAATTAATCTTTGTTAATCTTTAATCTGCCGTTGCATTTATAACAGACTGCAAGACTGTTCTTTTGCTGCCCAGGGTCTGCAGGGCATAGGGGAAGAGGGGGAAAAGGGTCTTTGTGCTCAGCAAGCTGCCCAGGTGTGCAGTGGTGCAGGGAAAATGGCCAGAAGCCCCTTGGCCTTTGGTGGTTGTGCTGAAGGCACAAGCCCTGTCCCAGCCTGGCAGCACCATCTGTGTCCTCCTGCCCATGTGGTGCTGGCTGGATTGCTGAGGGCTCCCAGGTGTGTCTTGATCCAGCTCCATGAGCAGCCCCCAGGCTTGATTTGCCTTGTTCCTGACAGCCGGCTGCTCTGGTGCTTCCCTGGAGCTCCAAATTGGAGCAGGTTTATCTGAGGGGGGTGAGAATGCCAGGATGTGCCAGGATCAGAGCCCTGGGGTTTCCAAGGAAGAATCCATCAATCCCCTTTTCCAGGAGATCCCAACCCTCTGAATCACACTTGGGATAGAGAATAGCAGAATGGCTGGAGTGCTTAAGACCGGAATGCTGGGAAAAGACCTGATCTTTAATGAACCCCATTTCCTGATGGGAAATAATCCAGGATTTCAGTTCCTGGAACTGGAAAAAGAAGGAAATGTTTATTTGGGAGGTGCCATAGGTGCTCCTGGACGGGGGATTTCCCTAATCCATCCTTCCCTGATTGAGGAATGGAAGTTTGTGGGATGAGCCAGGGTTAACAGACCCCTCCCTCAGGTGTGTGATCCAGGATTTTTCTGCTTTTTCCCAGCCCAGGTGAGCCATGTGCAGCATTCCAGAGGGATGGAGCTATCATGTTTGTAATCCATGATTTTCCCATTTTTTCCCCAGTTGTTCCCAGTCCAGGTGAGCCATGTGCAGCCTTCCAAATGGATTGGTTCAAACCAGGAAGAATTTTATTCCCCATGGGAATAAACCTGGGCTCCAAAACACTCCCAGAATGGCAAAATCCTGATTTTAGCAGCTTTTTCCAGCTCCACATTGGAGGAACTCATGGATCTGCTGGATGATGGGTTCTCATTCCAAATAATCTGCCTGTTTGTCTAGGAACACTCCGGTGATGGTGCTGATACAAGTTGTGCTGATTCAGTCTTCTGAGAGTTTTGGGGATTTTTTTGGGGGCGGGATTTCAGGTGTCTGAGACAGCGGAGAGTGAGGCAGGAGAGAATCCAGATCCAGAAAAATACCGGATAGTGCTGGGAATGGGGAAATCGCAGTAGAAACAAGCACAAAGGAACTGGGAAAAAAAGCATTTTTAAGAAGGGAAAAAAAGGATAACATTCCAACCAAATGCACTGGATGCATATGGATGCTGAAAGCAGGCAGGGAGCACAGAGCCTGTGTGAAACTGAGTCACACAGGCTTCTCTCTCTGGCCTGGGAAAGCATAAGAAGGAATCCCAACAGTTCTTAGTAAAGGACACCAATTTGCAGGTGTTAGTCAAGGGCTGGTGTTCCACTTAAGCAATGAAGGTGATGTGTACCTTTAATGAGCAATGGGAGTTTTACCTCTCAGACCTTCTCAAACATGTGTATAAAAGAAGATTAAGAATAATAAACTTTGCTCTCTTGGACAATGCAGCCAAGGGAGTCAGTGTTGTACTCCTCGCCGTTCCTAATACAGTGCGAGAGAAAAGAATAACTTGGAGGTGGAATAGGAGAAATTCCAACACAACAGGTTACCAAGGCCTGGGAGGGCCCAAATTTTTCATTTTATTTGGGAATTTCTTTTGTGTTTATCAATGTTATTGCATTTTGTTTTTTTCCAGGAAAATCCCAGTTTCTTTCTGATGGGACTGGCAGTTGCCTCCTGTTCTTGTAGTTCTGATTTTGCCCATCCTCATTCCCAAAATTTTTTAGAAATTTCTGTAAAATGAGGAAAATGATGATGGACTGTGGCCTTTTTTCTTTCTCCTTACTTGTGATGCTATTGCAGTGAAAAGAAGAAGAAAAAACACTGATAAGAAATGGTAAAAAAAAAGATAAAAAGATCAGCATTTTACCATGTATCACTGCTTGGCTATTTGTTTTAAAGCTTTTTTGGCAAATGTTCTTTTTGCTATAAAATAGAATTATATGAAGCCCTGAAGAGGTTTAAAAAATAAGAGAGAAAAAGTAAATTATAATTTAAAATTTGGCTTCTTTTTCAAAGGAGCAATTTTTTTAGACTACAAAAATGTCATGGTTTTAAAGCAGTAACTAAAAAATTACTAGAAAATTTACTTATTTCTTGCTATGAGATGTGGATTAGAACAAGAGCAAAACAGGCTTAAAACTTAAAAGGAATAAAGTAAGTTCATTAACAAAACTACAAGAATAAGAACACCAGAATAAACCTCCTGAAAAACCTTTTTATCCCCCACTACTTAACTATTCCCTCGTTCAAATGACAACATAGAGACAAAAAAGTTTGGAACTCAGGTGTTTAAAACAGTCCCAATTCCTGATAGAGTCTTTTCATCAGCCTTTGTAGAGAAACAGAAGTCTTCTTCTGCTAATCTATGGAGTTTCTCACAAGAAAACTATTTTTGTTATAGCTTTCTATTTTTCTGATGTCCAGAAATCTGTCATCATATTTTCTCCTCCCATTTCACATCACTCTGAGGTGTGTTATGGGCCATGAGTCTAGGGATGTCATTTTTAAGGATGAGTTATTCAAAGGCAAAAGTTCTCTTCATTTGTCTTTGTGAGCTTCCCTGGAAAAAAGAAATTTTCTCTTTGCCTCTCAAGGCTTCAAATCTTCAACTATTACTTCTCCCCACTCTGTTCCAGCACTTCACTGTATCACAATTCCTCCACCTTTTGCTCAAAATCTACACTTTGAACACTCCATTCCTCCCTATATACTCTGTCATGAATTAAAGGAGTTTTTTCAGGACACTATTGTCCATCTCCATAACTTTAACAGAAAAGTATTTCAGCTTAATTAAAGCATCTCCTTATTCTCTACCTCTTCTGAAGCTTAACTCTTTTCTTTACTGTCTCTGATAGTTTATAAAGTCTCTTTACATGTTGTTTACTATATTTTTCTTTTTCTGGAAAAAAAGGATTAATCTGAAAGTCTCATCTGGGTGATGAAAGAGTTAAAATCTTGCCCAGGCTTTGTAGATGGTTCTGTGATCTCTGCCGGAGCAGCAGCTGGAGTTGTCTGCGATGGAAGATTGTTCATGGCTGCTCTGGAGAGTGTGGTCACTGTCTCAGCCCGCCGCAGGTCAAGAGCTTCTTTTCTTTCCTTACTTGGCAGTCTCTGGTGAATTCAGTCACAGCAAAAACTGCAGCCAAGCCAGGGACCGGCCTGGCTCGGCCAGAGCCCGGGGCAAGCCCCGCAGGCCCCATCTCCCGGCCGGGAGCCGCAGCAGGCCCAGCCCAGCCCCTGCCCGGGCCGCATGGGCTGGGCCGGGGACGGGAAGCCAGCTAAAGCTCAGTTACCTTTCACAGACAGGAAACAAAGAGACCAAGAAATTCCCAGGCTTGGGTCTTAAGGTGGTGTCTCACTTTTCAATGGTTAAGAACTGCTGTCAATTCTTAGAAATGACCAGCTGTTGGCTAGGAGACAAACTCCCATCAGGCTCCAGCGGTTTGAACTTCCTTAGGTGTTTCTCTTTGTTTTCTTAAATGCCAATCCATCACAGTTTGATAGACCATGCTGGATTAAATAGCATTTGTTGTTGGCCAGTTTTCCTGATTACATAGGGTCCAGTTTCAGAAATTTTTGGAGTCAATCTAATTGGTGGCTGTGTGGTAGGTATTACAACATGAACATTAAGCTCTCCCCAATATTTGGTATTGTTTTTACCACACACAATTTTGGAGGACAATTGTACAGCTGTTAAATTCAGCCAACAATCTTGATTCCAAGTTTCACAAGATTTAACCTGGCCATGAGATCCGGCGACTTGACTATGTACAGGCTCAGTGTGGGATCCAGTACTCAGTCTGCAGCGTATTGAAACATCATCACCTTGAGTTAACAGGAAAGAAGGGAAAACATTAGTTTTGTAATTTAGCACAAAAAGGAGTGTTCACATCATGGTATGTGATTATTACACTAAATACAGGCCTTGCTACAGCATTTGTTTTAAATCTGGAAGTTCATGGTTTATCTGATCTTCATGTCCCTCGGTATTCTTCTGTAGAGAATAAACAAAACAGAGTCTGCCACATAGGGGCAGGAGATTAAAACAATGGAATTATCCAGCACGTGTTTATCCGATGCTCTTTCCCCAAGGCATCGAAGGATACCCATGCATATTCTCCTGTAGTTCTTTTAAAAGCTTCAGCTTGGACTAACCAAGATATAATCCCCACTCTTACCAGCACAAAGCGTAGAATTTCTTGCCACTTTTCCTTTTGCCATACCTGAATTCTGTTTACTTCCCAGTCCTTTTGTTGCCATAAAGGAAGCCACTCAGTATATCCCTTGAACATAGCATAGGAGTTAGTGTAGATACAGACAAGAGAGGTATTCTGTGCCTCATGCTGGAAAACACTCCAAACAGCTATCAGCACTGCATCCTGAGTGCTGCTTTCTTCCTCAGTAACAATTTGTTCAGCAGAGGAAAGGTGGAGGGCTACTGCCCTGCACCTCCACACCTCTCCCTCTCGTTTGGCAGAGGTATCAGTGAACCAAGAGTTTGCTGATTGTTTTTGCTCACTGTCCAGAACCTGTGAGTGGTGTTGCTTCAGCCCACTGCCCAGAATCAGTTGAGGGCAAGGTGGAGTGCTTGGTACAATGGGGCTGGAATCCTGCCACTGAGAGACCAATTTACTTAATTTTTCAAGCGGCAGGTTAACCATTAAACCCTTCAGTACCCCTTTCTTCACCCCCAAGTTCCACCAATACTGTAGACTAGAAATTTGCCTACCGTTTTCTGTTTTTTTATTAGGAGGGGTTTCTTTAATTATCAAGTCAGGTTTGTCATGGCTGCTACTTAAGCTCTCAGTTTTTTGTATCACCTGATTTTTTACAGCTCCTTCTGTTATTGAGAAGATGTTAGAGTAATGTTCAATCTGGGCATACCACTTTCTCACTGAGGCCCTCTGGACCACCCCATTGGAGGGGGGAGTCCCAGTACTGACTGTCTTCATAACTTCAAAAGGGCCTTTTAATGCAATTGGTTGTTGTTGTTGTGCAGTTTTTCCTACTTCTATGAGAGTTGGAATAACTACAAACAATCCTTTTTCCCAGGTAGTGTAACTCTTTTCAGCATCTTTATTTTTTATTACTTCTTTTTCATCTCCTCCCATGAGGATATCATCTATGGCTGTTTTGAGGAGAATTGCTGTAGGTTTCAGTGATTCTGGAAGACCACAAATTAAAGGGGTCATAATTTTAGCATTCACAGGTAGCAACATTGGTGATTCATAACCAGCATTTAATTTTCTTTCATGAATCACTTGCAAACAAGCTGCCTTATGAATATTTTCTAGAATTTGGTCTGGGGAACCAGCCAAAGCTACAGGATCTCCCCTTTCCAGGGGGTTAAGTCCCCCTGCCCAATATGCAGCTCGCTGGGTTAGGGACCATGGGTTGCGGTTATCTCCTGTTGTTAAGAAAACACCATGTCCCAAATAACCACTTGCTTCTTGTTCTGTTCATCGAATTTGATCTCCCCCTGTGAGAGACACTCGGAATACGTATTCTGTCTCTGAGTCATGAGGGAGACGCCCGTACTCCTTTTTTAACTTAGCCAATGCAGTAGCAGTGTACGGGATTTCTTTAGTGGTTATATGCAGATCAAGATCTTCATCATTGATGTAGTTATATTCTGTTTTAATCAAAGGTCTTACTTGGGAGCAACAGTTTTCACCACAATTTTTTACCAAATGTAAATCTGCTTGAGGATATATGTGATTTGTCTGAGGAGTTTCTTTTTCCAGCAACTCCTTAAAGGAGTCAGCACACTGTGAATTTTTGGCACACTCCTCACTCAGGGCAGTTTGTAAGAAATTATTTTCTTCATTTTGCAAACTTTCAACTAAATTTTGTAGGGATTGACTAATTGCATTTTCTTCCTACCTTTGTCTCGTGCGAGCCTCTACAGCTGACGTAAGGCAAGCTCCCAATACAGAACAAATTATGGCTTTATTACGGCCAAATTTGAACTTTGCCTCATGTTGCAGGGAGCAAATTCTGTCAGTTACATTTTCCAGCTTGAACCAATTATTTTGAGCCCATTCTTCCCCAGCTGGAGAGGGCCTAGCATTATGTTTTGCTAACGAAACAAAATGCAGCTTTATCTTTTGCACTAGAGTTTTCAGAGTTTTCATTCATCTTTGTTTGTGAAGGGACCAATACCACTACAGGGAGTAAAGTAAAACTTAGTTACACTACGCAGCCCATGCTATGTTTCCCTTTGCTTCCCTGAATGGGTGAAGAGACCAAATCTGCTTGTGACTCTTTCAGTTTAAAATATCTGCTGGTCTCTCTGCTACACCAAGCAGTCAAAATAGAAAAAAATATCAGTCCCACCTTTTGCACTCGAAGATCCCTTGTGAAATTCTGAAGACAGAGCCCTCAAATGAGTGTAGGGGTGCTTTTCACCTGGGCATGTGCAGTTTGTGAGAAATTCGAGTCGCCTCCCTTGCTTTCTAAACACTGCTCAGCAGCGTGGCAGGCTAGGGGCGGCTGAAGCAAAACGTCCTTCCCCTGATACAGACTGCACAACAACCTGCAACCACTTCTGTCTCTCAGAATCCTGTCCATGATGCCAATTTATGTCACGATCCGCAAGGTGGGATTCGTGATGTGGCTCTTTTATTTGATCGTAGTGTACAAAAGATTATCAGCAAACCAGGGACTCAAACAGCAGAACACACTTTACTGAGTGCTCATCAGCACTAATATGCGATAGAGGGAAAAGAGGAGAAAGCACAAAGAAAGAGAGTAAAGGGATTATAGCTACCAATGTCGAAGTCCACTCCACCATCCAACGATGCAGAGTCTTCTGTCTGTTGGTGAGATCTCAAAGGAAAGTAAGTTTTGGGTTTATTTTACAATTTTTATTTTATTTTATAATATTTATAATTTTTATTATTATGTTTATATTTTATTATAGAAATAAATTTTATATTTATTATAGAATTATTTCTTTTATATTATTATTATTATTAAATTATATTTTATTTTATATTTGGGTGTATTTTATAGTTTTTTACAAAGCGAGGGGCACAAGGCCAAAAACAGAGGAGATTGATGACCATTGTGATGAAACCCATTGCTCAGGGGGGGCAGATGTGTGGTACAAATCTCTTCTCGCCAGCAGGAACGAGGGCAGTGTACCATGGCAGCACAGCAAGCACACTGGCAAACAATCACTTGGCAAGCATCCACCTCAACCAGGTCAGAGCCCCTGTACCGAGTCCCTTGTGATATTCAGGGTCCTTCCTTGCAGCAGTTGTAAGACAGATGGGAGAATCTTCGGACCATCTCTTACAAAGGCTGAAGTGGAGCAGGGTTCCATGTGAACAGCAGTTGAACATGGGTCAGTTGGTCCTAAGCAACAGGCGAACGTCGTTCCAAAAGGGCAGGCGATGGCCTTGTCATGGTTTTAAAGCAGTAACTAAAAAAATTACTTCTTTCTTGCTGTGAGATATGGATTAGAACAAGGGCAAAACAGGCTTAAAACTTAAAAGGAATAAAGACAGTTTATTAACAAAACTACAAGAATAAAACCACCAGAATAAACTTCCAGAACACTCTTTTATCCCCCACTACTTGACCATTCTCTTGTACATGTGACAACATAGAGACAAAAAACTTTAGAACTTTGGTGGTTAAAACAGTCTCGATTCCTGCTAGAGTCTTTTCATCAGTCTTTGTAGAGAAACAGAAGTCTCCTTCTGCTAACCTATGGAGTTTCTCACAAGAAAACCTCTTTTGTTATAGTTTTACATTTCCCTGATGCCAGCTGCCCAGAAATCTGTCATCAGATTTCCTCTTCCCATTTCACATCACTCTGAGGTGTGTATGGGCCATGAGTCTAGGGATGTCATTTTAAGGATGAGTCATTCAAAGGCAAAAGTCTTCTTCATCTGTCTCTGTGAGCTTCTCTGGAAACAGTTTTCTCATTGCCCTCAAGGCCTCAAATCTTCACTTCACCCTGCTCCAGCAACTCACTGTATCACAATTACTCTCTCTTTTGCTCAAAAATCCACACTTTGAACACTCCAAGCTTCCCAATACTCTGTCATGAATTAAAGGAGTCTTTTTAAGCTATTATTGTCCATCTCCATAGCTTTAACAGAAAGGTATTTCAGCTTGTAAAGCATCTCCTTATTCTCTCTTCCCCATTTAAAACTTAACTCTTTTCCTCACTGTTTTTAGTGGTTTTATGATGTCTTCTTCATGTTGATTGTCTCTCTCTTTCTCTGTCTTTCTGGGAAAAAGGAGTAATCTGTACATTTTATTCAGGTAGTAAAAGAATTAAAAGCTTTAGAAAAGCTGCAAGAGTTCATGGTGTCAGGTTTCAGTCCAGCAGCAGAAACTGAAAACTAAACCAGGTTGGCCGGCTCTGCTTTCTTTTCCTCCCCCCCCCTCTGTGGCCTTGTCCGGCCTGGAGGGCGGGGGGGGAGAGGAGGAGGCCAAGACAGAGCCTTGTTACCTTTTCAGAAGCCAGAAACAAAAGAGGACAAGAGTGCTCTGACTTTACATCTTAAGGAGGTGTTCACAGGGTGACTCTGCGTTTTAATGGTCAAAACTGCTGTCAATTGTTAGAAATGACTGATAATTGGTCTGGAGGAAAGACTGCCATCAGCCACCAGCACCTTCAACTTCCTTAGCTCTCAAAACTACCATAAAGGTAAAACCACCCCATGACACTGTGACACAACCGCTGTGAATGTCCCAGTTTCCACCTCTCTGTGACAGCACAGCAGGGACAGCCCCAGTGTTCTCCTCTCTGTGACACCACAGCAGGGACAGCCCCAGTGTTCTCCTCTCTGTGACACCACAGCAGGCACAGCCCCAGTGTTCCACTCTCTGTTATGCCTGTCGTGGTTTTAAAGCATTAGTTAGAAAATCACTGTAAAACTTACTCATTTCTTGCTGTGAGATGTGGATGATGAGAAGGGCAAAAGAAGCTTAAAACCTAAAGGAATGAGTAAGTTTATTAACCAAACTACAAGGTTAAGAATGCAGAATAGTACTTCCAGAAACCCTTTTTCCCCACCACGCTGCCATTCCTGTCTTTAATTGACAACATAGAGGAAAAAAACCAAACCCTGGTGGTTAAAACAGTCCAAACTTTTCTATAGTCTTTTCAGCAGTCTTTGTCGAGAAAAAGAAGTTCTTTTTTGTCAGTCTATGGAGTTTTTCATAAGAAAACCATTTTCTCGTGGCTTCCTATTGCTCTGATGCCAATGGCCCAGAAAACTCTGCCATCAGTCCTTTCCTCCCATTTCACACCACTCTGAGCTGTGTTCTTGGGCCATGATTCAAGGGGTGTCCTTTGAAGGATAAGATCTTCCAAGGCAAAAGTTCTCTTCATTTGTCTCTGTGACCATCTCTGGAAACAGAAATTTTTGCTTTGTCTCTTAAGAGCCACAAATCTTCAACAACTCTCACTTCTCCTTTTCTCTTCCAGCATCTCCTAGGATTACAACCACTTCACCCTTGACTCAGCTTTATCAATGAATTACTTTTGCTCAGATCTACACTTTAAAATACTCCATTCCCCCCAAAATACTCTTTCAGGAATGAAAGGAGTTTTTTCAGGACATTATTGTCCCTCTCCATAGCTTGAACAAAAGAAAACTTCAGCTTATTCAGGCATCTCCTTTTTGTCTTCCCATCTGAGGGTTAATTCCTTCCCTTGCTGCCTTTGATCCTTGATGCTGTCTCTTTCCATGGTGATCCCTCTCTCTTCCCCTCTCTCTGGAAAAAGGATTAATCTGCAAGTCTCATCTGCCTAGTGAAAGGGTTAAACTCTTGCCCAGGCCTTGATCTCTGCCGAGGCAGCGGCTGGAGCCGTTTGCCAGGGAAGATTTTTGGTAGCTGCTCTGGAGGAGTGTGGCCACTGTCTCAGCACGCCGCAGCTCAAGAGCTTTCCCTCCCCTTCCTCGGCAGTCTCTGCTGAAAGCCAGCAGCGTCAGAAACTGCAGCCGAGCCAGGAAGTGGCCTGACCCGGCAGCCCCGCTGCACAAGGTGCAGCTAGCCCTGCAAGGGCTTCAGCCCCTCTGGGAAGGGGCTCCTGTCACTTCACAGTCGCCATCCAGCACCAGGAACCGCAGAACTCCAGCCAGCCCCGCTCCCCGCCGCGGCCTTGTCTGACGTGGAGCGGCGGAGGCTGAACCAGAGCCCTGTTACCTCTTCAAAAGCCAGAAAGCAAAGAGAAAGAGAAATTCCCAGGCTTAAAATTGAAAGGGTGGTGTTCACAGGTTGATGTCACTTTTCAATGGGCAAAACTACTGTCAATTCCAGAAATGGCCAGGTATTGGCCAGGACAAAAATCTCCAATCAGTTTCCAGCAACCTTAACTTCCTTAGCTGTTTCTCTTTTTTTCATAAATGCCAATCTAACCCACACTAGCACAAGTGACAGCCCCAGTGTTCCCCTCTCAGTGACACCACAGCAGTGATAGCTACCATGTCCTCCTCTTTGTGACACCACTGCTGTGACTGTCCCAATTTCCCCCTCTCTGTGACACAACAGCAGGGACAGCCCCAGTGTTCTCCTATCTGTGACACCACAGCAGGCACAGCCCCAGTGTTCTCCTCTCTGTGACACCACAGCAGGCACAGCCCCAGTGTTCCACTCTCTGCTATGCCTGTTGTGGTTTTAAAGCATTAGTTAGAAAATCACTGTAAAACTTACTCATTTCTTGCTGTGAGATGTGGATGATGAGAAGGGCAAAAGAAACTTAAAACTTAAAGGAATGAGTAAGTTTATTAACCAAACTACAAGGTTAAGAATGCAGAATAGTACTTCCAGAAACCCTTTTTCCCCACCACGCTGCCATTCCTGTCTTTAATTGATGTCATGGGGTGGCTTTACCTTTATAGTGATTTTAGGAGCTAAGGAAGTTGAAGGTGCTGGTGGCTGATGGGAGACTTTCCTCCTGACCAATTATCAGTCATTTTTAAGAACTGACAGTAGTTTTGACCATTAAAAAGTGAATTCAAACTGTGAACACCGCCCTAATATGTAAAGTCAGAGCACTCTGGTCCACTCTTTTGTTTCCGGCTTCTGAAAAGGTAACAAGGCTCTGTCGTGGCCTCCTCCTTCTCCCCTGCCCCCTCCCCTGCCAGGCCGGACAAGGCCGCAGAGGACAAAGGGGGGGGGGACGGGGGCAGGGGGGGGCGCGGAGGAAAAGAAAGCAGAGCCGGCCAACCTGGTTTAGTTTTCAGCTTCTGCTGCTGGACTGAAACCTGACACCATGAACTCTTGCAGCTTTTCTAAAGCTTTTAATTCTTTTACTACCTGAATAAAACGTACAGATTACTCCTTTTTCCCAGAAAGACAGAGAAAGAGAGAGACAATCAACATGAAGAAGACATCATAAAACCACTAAAACCAGTGAGGAAAAGAGTTAAGTTTTAAATGGGGAAGAGAGAATAAGGAGATGCTTTACAAGCTGAAATACCTTTCTGTTAAAGCTATGGAGATGGACAATAATAGCTTAAAAAGACTCCTTTAATTCATGACAGAGTATTGGGAAGCTTGGAGTGTTCAAAGTGTGGATTTTTGAGCAAAAGAGAGAGTAATTGTGATACAGTGAGTTGCTGGAACTGAGTAAAGCGAAGATTTTGAAGCCTTGGGGCAATGAGAAAACTGTTTTCTAGGAAAGCTCACAGAGACAGATGAAGAAGACTTTTGCCTTTGAATGACTCATCCTTAAAATGACATCCCTAGACTCATGGCCCATACACACCTCAGAGTGATGTGAAATGAGAGGAGAAGAACTGATGACAGATTTCCGGGCAGCTGGCATCAGAGCAACAGAGAACTGTAACAGAAACAGTTTTCTTGTGAGAAACTCCATAGGTTCTCAGAAAGAGACTTCTGTTTCTCTACAAAGACTGATGAAAAGACTGTAGCAAGAATTGGGACTGTTTTTAACCACCAAAGTTCAAAATTTTTTTTTTGTCTCTATGGTGTCATGTATACAAAGAAATGGTCAAGTAGTGAGAGATAGAAGAGTTTTCTGGAAGTTTATTCTGGTGTTCTTATTCTTGTAGTTTTGTTAATAAACTTTCTTTATCCCTTTTTAAGTTTTAAGCCTGTTTTGCTCTTGCTCTAATCCATATCTCACAGCAAGAAATAAGTAATTTTTTAGTTACTGGTTTAAAACCATGACATCTCCTTTCAAAACCTAGTTGAAATTTTGCAAAAACAATTAGATGAAGAAAGGAATGAGACCCATCTCTTGCCAGTGGCCCGAAGAGAGGAATGGGTTAAAAATTCAAAGAATGCTTACTCACCAAAGAAACAATGGAGAGGGAAACCCCTCTCATTAATCAAATTTAGCCTCAAAAAGAACTAACTGATGAAAAATTGTGGGGAGCACTGCTGTCCTAGTGTCATGGGGTAGCTTTACCTTTAAGACAGCTTGGAGGGAGAGGAAGTTGAAGCTGCTGGTGGCTGATGGGAGTTTTTCTTCCTGACCAATTATCGGTCATTTCCAAGAATTGACAGCAGATCTGACCATTAAAAAGTGAATTCAACTTGTAAACACCCCCTTAAGAAGTACAGACAGAATTCTCTTGCCCTCTTTGGTTTCCGTCTTCTGACAAGGTAGCAAGGCTCTGTCTTGGCCTTCCCCCCACCCTCTCCAGGCTGACAAGGCCACGGGGTGGAGGGGGAGAGGGGGAAGAGAAGCAGCGCTGGTCAGCCGAGCTTGGTTTTCAGTTTTTGCTGCCAGACTGAAACTTAACACCATGAACTCTTGCAGTTTTCTTAAAGCTTTTAATTCTTTTACTACCTGGATAAACATACAGATTACTCTTTTTCTCAGAAAGACAGAGAGAGAGACAATCAACATAGAGGAGACATCATAGAACTACTAAAAACAGTGAAGAAAAGAGTTAAGTTTAAATAAGAAAGAGAGAATAAGGAGATGCTTTACAGCTGAAATATTTTTCTGTTAAAGCTATGGAGATGGACAATAATAGTATAAAAAGACTCTTTTAATTTATGATAAGAGTATTAGGAGGAATGAGATATTCAAAGTGTAACTTTTGAGCAGAAGAGAGAGAGAGTACTTGTGATACTGTGAGTTGCTGGAATTGAGTTGAGTGAAGATTTTGAAGCTTTGGGGGGTAAAGAGAAAACTGTTTTCTAGGAAGGCTCACAGAGACAAATGAAGAAGACTTCTGCCTTTGAACAACTTATCTTTAAAAATAAGATTCCTAAACTCTGTGACTCATACACACCTCGGAGATGTGAAATGAGAGGAGAAGATCTAATGACAGATTTCCGGGCAGCTGGAATTAGAGAAATAGAAAACTATGATGAAAAACAGTTTTCTCGTGAGAAACTCCGTAAGCTAACAGAAAGAGACTTCTGTTTCTCTACAAAGACTGATGAAAGACTGTAGCAAGAATTAAGACTGTTTTTAACCACCAGAATCCTAAAGTTATTTGTCTCTATGTTGTCATGTGTACAGAGAAATAGTTAAGATGTAGAAGATAAGGAGGTTTTCTGAAAGTTTATTCTGGTATTCTTATTCTTGTAGTTTGTTAATAAACTGTCTTTATTTCTTTTAAGTCTTAAGCCTGTTTTGCTCTTGTTCTAATCCATATCTCACAACAAAAAATAAGTAGTTTTTTTAGTTACTGGTTTAAAACCACGACACCTAGCTTGAAACCTTTAATTAAAACAATATAATCATATTGTCATGGAGTTAACTTTACCTTTAAGGGAGTTGGAGTTGCTGGGAACTGCCTGGAGTCTTTTCTCCTGACCAATTATCGGTCATTGCTGAGAATTGACAGCAGTTTACGCCATTGAAAAGTGGGATCAACTTGTGAACCCTACCTTAAAGTGTAAAACCAGAGCTCTCTTGGTTCTCTTTGTTTCCTGGCTGTGAAGGGTGGCAGAGCTCCAGGCCTCCCGTTCCCTGCCCAGGCCATGCGGCCGGGCGGGGCCGGGGCCGGGGCCAGCCGCGTGTCCCGGCCGGCAGATGGCGGGGGGCCTGCGGAAGGTTTTCCTCGGGCCCGGGCCGGGCCGAACCGATCTCTGGCTCAGCTGCAGGTTTTGCTGTAACTAAATTCACTGGAAAATGCCGAGTGAAGAAAGAGAGAGGCCCTGGACTTGCAGCGGGCTGGAGCGGCGACTACACTCTCCAGAGCAGCCATGAAGAACCTTCCATCGCAGACGGCTCCAGCTCCTGTTCGGCAGAGATCACCGAACCACCTACAAAAGCCTGGGCAAGATTTTAACTCTTTCATTACCCAGATGAGACTTGCGGATTAATCTTTTTATCCAGAGAGAGAGAGAGACTTTATAAACTACCACTGACAGGAAAGAAAAGAAGCTTCAGGAAAGGTAGAGAATTAAGAAGATGCTTTAATTAAGCTGAAATATCTTTCTGTTAAAACTATGGAGATGGACAGTTCTGAAAAGAACTCCTTTAATTCATGATACAGAATCTAGAGAGGAATAAAGTGTTCAAATTGTAAATTTGAGTAAAAAGTAGAGTAATTGTTGTATAGTGAAGTGCTGGGAGATTTGAAGCCTTGAGAGGCAATGAGAAAACTGTTTTCTAGTGAAGCTCACAGAAACAGATGAAGAAGACTTTTTGCCTTTGAATAACTTATCCTTAAAAATGCTACCCCTAGACTCATGGCCCATACAAACCTCAGAGTGATGTGAAAATGGGAGGAGTGGGCTCGAATAATAGCAGCTCTGGGCAGCTAACATTAGGGCAATGGAAAACTATAACAAAAATAGTTTTCTTCTGAGAAACTCCATAAATTAACAGGAAGAAACTTCTGTTTCTCTACAAAGACTGGTGAAAAGACTGTAGCAAGAATTGGGACTGTTTTAACCATCAAAGTTCCAAAGTTTTTGTCTCTGTTGTCACGTGAACAAGGAAATAGTGAGTAGATAGGGGACGAAAAGGTTTTCTGGAAGTTTATTCTGGTGTTCTTATTATTGTAGTTTGTCAATAAACTTTCCTTTTTCCTTTAAAGTTTTAGGCCTGTTTTGCTCTTGTTCTAATCCATATCTCACAGCAAGAAATAAGTAATTTTCTCAGTTATTGGTTTAAAACCACGACGTCTCTTCAAAGTCTTTCAAATTCCAGAAACATTCCACAAAATCTCCACAAATTTGTACACAAACTATGAAAAATCTTTCAAAATGATTCAAGTCTAGTCAAAATCCAACAAAATTCCAGAAACATCCCAACAAACTCCCTAAATCTTCTCAAAATCCTACCACATTCCAGAAACATCCCACAAAAACTTTACAAATTTCCACACATCCTAGAAAAATCCCTCAAAATTCTTCAAGTCTTCTCAAAATCTCACTAAATTCCAGAACATTCCACAACATTCCAAAAAAATCGCACAACATTCCAGAAACCTCCCAGAAAATTCTTTACATTTTTGCAAAACTCCACCAAATTCCAGAAACATCCCACAAAATCTCCTCCAATTTGCACGCAATCTAAGAAAAATTATTCAAAATTCTTCATGTCTCCTCAAAGTCCTTCAAAATTACAGAAATATCCCACAAAATTCCACGAACATCCCAATACACTCCTTAAACCTTCTCAAAACAACACCAAATTTCAGTAACATCTCACAAAATTCTAGAAAAATCTTGTCAAAACCCCACCAAATTCCAGAAACTTCCCACAAAAAGCTTACAAATTTCCTCACATCCTAGAAAAATCACTCAAAATTCATCAAGTCTCCTCAAAATCTCACTAAATTCCAGAACATTCCACAACATTTCAAAAAAATTGCACAACATTCCAGAAACCTCCCCCAAAATTCTTTATATTTTCGCAAAACTCCACCAAATTTCAAAAACATCCCACAAAATCTCCACAAATTTCCACACAATCTAAGAAAATTACCTCAAAATACTTCATGTCTCCTCAAAGTATTAAAATTCCCCATACATCCCACACAATTGACTAAATCTTCTCAAAACACTACCAAATTCCAGAAACATCCCACAAAATTCCACAAAAATTTCAAGATTCCAAAAACGCCCCACAGAATTCCACAAACATCCAACAAACTCACTAAATCTTCTCAAAACCCTACCAAATTCCAGAAACATCCCACAAAAATCTCCACAAATTACCACACAATCTAAGAAAAAAACCTCAAAATCCTTCATGTCTCCTCAAAGACTTTCGAAATTCCACAAACATCCCACACAATTCCCTAAATCTTCTCAAAGCCCTACCAAATTCCAGTAACATCCCACAAAAACTCTTCCAATTTCCAAAAATTCCGCAAACATCCCACAAATATCCAGAAAAATCTTTTCAAAACCCTACCAAACTCCAGCAATATCCTGCAAAATCCCACAAAAATCCCACAAAATTCCAAAATCATCCCACAAAATTACAGAAAAATCTTCTCAAAACTATACCAAATTCCAGAAATATCCCACAAAATCTTGACAAATTTCCACACAATCTAAAAAAAACCCTCAAAATTCTTCATGTCTCCTCAAAGTCTTTCGAAATTCCACAAACATCCCACACAATTCCACAAACATCCCAACAAACTCCTTAAACCTTCTCAAAAACCTACCAAATTCCAGAAACATCTCACAAAATCTTTACAAATTTCCACACATCCTAGAAAAGTCCCTCAAATTCTTCAAGTCTCCTCAAAATCTCACCAAATTCCAGAAAATTCCACAACATTTCAAAGAAATCGCACAACATTCCAGAAACCTCCCACAAAATTCTTTACATTTTCGCAAAACCCCATCAAATTCCAGAAACATCCCACAAAATCTCCACATATTTCCACACAATCTAAGAAAAATACCTCAAAATTCTTCATGTCTCTTCAAAGTCTTTCGAAATTCCACAAACATCCCAGAAAATTACAGAAAAATCTTTTCAAAACCCTATCAAATTCCAGAAACATCCCAAAAAATCTCGACAAACTTCCACACAATCTAAGAAAACTCTTTCAAAATTCTTAAAGTCTAGACATAATCCCTCAAATTTCCAGAAACATCCCAACAAACTCCCTAAATCTTCTCAAAACCCTACCACATTCCAGAAACATCCCACAAAATCTTCAAAAATTTCCACACAATCTAAAAAAAATACCTCAAAATGCTTCATGTCTACTGAGTCCATAAAATTGCAGAAACAACCCAAAAAATTCCACAAAAATTTCAACAGATTCCAAAAACATCCCACAGAATTCCACAAACATCCCAACAAACTCCCTAAACCTTCTCAAAACCCTACCAATTTCTAGAAACTTCCCACAAAAATTTTTCCAATTTCCACACATCCTAGAAAAATCCCTCAAAATTCTTCAAGTCTCTTGAAAATCTTACCAAATTCCAGAACATTCCACAACATTCCAAAAAAATCGCACAACCTTCCACAAACCTCACACAAAATTCTTTACATTTTCACAAAACCCTACCAAATTCCAGAAACTTCCCACAAAATCTCCACAAATTTCCACACAATCTAAGAAAAATGCCTCAAAATTCCTCATATCTCCTCAAAGTCTTTCGAAATTCCACAAACATCCCACACAATTCACTAAATCTTCTCAAAACCCTTCCAAATTCCAAAAACATCCCACAGAATTCCACAAACACCCCACAAAATTCCAGAAAAATCTTCTCCAAACCCTACCAAATTCCAAAAACATCCCACAGAATTCCACAAACATCCAAAAAAACTGACTAAATCTTATCAAAACCTTACCAAATTCCAGAAACATTCCACAAAAATCTCCAAAAATTTCCACAAAATTCTACAAACATCCCACAAAATTCCAGAAAAATCTTTTCACAACCCTACCAAATTCCAGAAACATCTTGTAAAATCCCTCAAAAATCCCACCAAATTCCAAAAACGTTCCACGGAATTCCACAAACATTTCAACACATTCCCTAAATCTTCTCAAAACCTTCCAAATTCCAGAAACATCCCACAAAATCTACAAAAATTTCCACAAAGGTCCACAAACATCCCACAAAATTCCAGAAAAATCCTCTTAAAACCCTACCAAATTCCAGAAATATCCCACAAAAACTTGAGAAATTTCCACAAAATCTAAAAAAACCCTCAAAATTCTTCATGACTCCTCAAAGTCTTACGAATTTCAGAAACAACCCACAAAATATCCAAAAATTTCCACACAATCTAAGAAAAATACCTCAAAATGCTTCATGTCTCCTCAAAGTCCCACAAAATTCCAGAAACATCCCACCAAATTCCACAAAAATCCCACAAAATTCTAGAAACATCCCACAAAATTCCACAAACATCCCAACAAACTCCCTAAATCTTCTCAAAACCCTACCAAATTCCAGAAAAATCCCACAAAAACTTTTCCAATTTCCACAAAATTCAACAAACATTCCACAAAATTCCAGAAAAATCCCACAAAATTCCACAAACATCCCAACAAACTCCCTAACTCTTATCAAAACCCTACCAAATTCCAGAAATATCCCACAAAATCTTTACAAATTACCACACAATCTAAGAAAAATACCTCAAAATTCTTCACGTCTTCTCAAAACCCTACCCAATTCCAGAAACCTCCCACAAAATCCTTTACATTTTTGCAAAACTTTCTCAAATTCCAGAAACACCCCACAAAATCTTTACAAATTTCCACACAGCCTAGAAAAATCCCTCAAAATTCTTCAAGCCTTCTCAAAATCTCACCAAATTCCAGAACATTCCACAACTTTTCAAAAAAATCGCACAACATTCCAGAAACCTCCCACAAAATTCTTTACATTTTCGCAAAACTCCATCAAATTCCAGAAACATCCCACAAAATCTCCACAAATTTCCACACAATCTAAGAAAAATACCTCAAAATTCTTCATGTCTACTCAAAGTCTTTCGAAATTCCACAAACATCCCACAAAATTCCACACACATCCCACAAAATTCCAGAAAAATCTTCTCAAAACCCTACCAAATTCCAGAAATATCCTGCAAAATCCCTCAAAAATCCCACCGAATTCCAAAAACATTCCATGGAATTCCAAAAACATCCCAACCAACTCCATAAATCTTCTCAAAACCCTACCAAATTCCAGAAACATCCCACAACAATCTCCAAAAATTTCCACAAAATTCCACAAACATCCCACAAAATTCCAGAAAAATCTTTTCACAACCCTACCAAATTGCAGAAACATATTGCAAAATCCCTCAAAAATCCCACCAAATCCCAAAAACATTCCACGGAATTCCACAAACATCCCAACAAACTCCCTAAATCTTCTCAAAACCCTACCAAATTCCAGAAACATCCCACAAAATCTCTTCCACTTCCCACAAAATTCCACAAACATCCCACAAAATTACAGAAAAATCTTCGCAAATCCCCACCAATTTCCAGAAATATCCCACAAAATCTTGACAAATTTCCACACATACTAAGAAATACCCTCAAAATTCTTCATGTCCCCTCAAAGTCCTTCAAAAATCCAGAAACATCCCGCAAAAATCTCCAAAAATTTCCACAAAATTCTATGAAAATTGCACAAAATTCCAGAAAAATCTTCTCAAAACACTACCAAATTCCAGAAATATCCCACAAAAACTTGACAAATTTCCACAAAATCTAAAAAAAACCCTCAAAATGCTTCATGTCTCCTCAAAGTCCTTTAAAATTCCAGAAACATCCCAACCAACTCCCTAAATCTTCTCAAAACCTTCCAAATTCCAGAAACATCCCACCAAATCTACAAAAATTTCCACAAAATTCCACAAACATCCCACAAAATTCCACAAACATCCCAACAAACACCCTAAATCTTCTCAAAACCCTACCAAATTCCAGAAACATCCCACAAAAACTTTTCCAATTTCCACAAAATTCCACAAACATACCACAAAATTCCAGAAAAATCCCACAAAATTCCACAAACATCCCCACAAACGCCCTATGTCTTATCAAAACCCCACCAAATTCCAGAAATATCCCACAAAATCTTTACAAATTACCACACAATCTAAGAAAAATACCTCAAAATTCTTCATGTCTTCTCAAAACCCTACCAAATTCCAGAAACCTCCCACAAAATCCTTTACAATTTTGCAAAACTTTCTCAAATTCCAGAAATATTCCACAAAATCTTTACAAATTACCACACAATCTAAGAAAAATACCTAAAAATTCTTCATGTCTTCTCAAAACCCTACGAAATTCTAGAAACTCCCCACAAAATCTTACAAATTTCCACATATCTTAGAAAAACCCTCAAAATTCTTCAAGCCTTCTCAAAATCTCACCAAATTCCAGAACATTCCACGACATTTCAAAGAAATCGCACAACATTCCAGAAACCTCCCACAAAATTCTTTACATTTTCACAAAACTCCACCAAATTCCAGAAACATCCCACAAAATCTCCACAAATTTCCACACAATATAAGCAAAATACCTCAAAATTCTTCATGTCTCCTCAAAGTCTTTCGAAATTCCACAAACATCCGACACAATTCCATAAATCTTTTCAAAACCCTTCCAAATTCCAGAAACATCAACAAAAATTCTTTCAATTTCAACAAAATTCCACAAACATGGCACAAAATTCCAGAAAATCTTTTCACAACCCTACCAAATTCCAGAAACATCTTGCAAAATCCCTCAAAAATCCCACCAAATCCCAAAAACATTCCACGGAATTCCACAAACATCCCAACACACTCCCTAAATCTTCTCAAAACCCTACCAAATTCCAGAAACATCCAACAAAAACTTTTCCAATTTCCACAAAATTCCACAAACATTCCACAAAATTCCAGAAAAATCCCACAAAATTCCACATACATCCCAACAAACTCCCTAATTCTTATCAAAACCCTACCAAATTCCAGAAATATCCCACAAAATCTTTACAATTTACCACACAATCTAAGAAAAATACCTCAAAATTCTTCATGTCTTCTCAAAACCCTACCAAATTCCAGAAACCTCCCACAAAATCCTTTACAATTTTGCAAAACTTTCTCAAATTCCAGAAACATCCCACAAAATCTTGACAAATTTCCACACATCCTTGAAAAATCCCTCAAAATTCTTCAAGTCTTCTCAAAATCTCACCAAATTCCAGAACATTCCACAACATTTCAAAAAAATCGCACAACATTCCAGAAACCTCCCACAAAATTCTTTACATTTTCACAAAACTCCACCAATTTCCAGAAACATCCCACAAAATCTCCACAAATTTCCACATAATCTAAGAAAAATACCTCAAAATTCTTCATGTCTCCTCAAAGTCCTTCGAAATTCCACAAACATCCCACACAATTCCCTAAACCTTCTCAAAACCCTACCAGATTCCAGGAACATCCCACAAAAACTTTTCCAATTTCCACAAAATTCCACAAACACTCCACCAAATTCCAGAAAAATCCCACAAAATTCCACAAACATCCTAACAAACTCCCTAAGTCTTCTCAAAACCCCACCGAATTCCAGAAATATCCCACTAAATCTTTACAAATTACCACACAATCTAAGAAAAATACCTCAAAATTCTTCATGTCTCCTCAAAGTCCTTCAAAATTCTAGAAAAATCCCACAAAATTCCATGAACATCCCAACAAACTCCTTAAATCTTCTAAAAACCCCATCAAATTCCAGAAACTTCCCACAAAAACTTTAGAAATTTCCTCACATCCTAGAAAAATCCCTCAAAATTTTTCAAGTCTTCTCAAAATCTCACCAAATTCCAGAACATTCCACAACATTTCAAAAAAACTGCACATTCCAGAAACCTCCTACAAAATTCTTTACGTTTTCACAAAACTCCACCAAATTCCAGAAACATCCCACAAAATCTCCACAAATTTCCATACAATCTAAGAAAAATATTTCAAAATTCTTCAAGTCTAGTCAAAATTCCTCAAAATTCCAGGAACATCCCAGAAAATTCCAGAAAAATCCCAAAAAATTTCACAAACATCCCAACAAAATCTGTAAATCTTCTCAAAACCCTACCATTTTCCAAAACCATCCCACAAAATCTTTACGGATTTCCACAAAATCGAAGAAAAATCCCTCAGAATTTTTCAAGTCTCCTCAGTATCCCACAAAATTCCACAAAAATCCCACAAAATTCCAGAAACATCCCACAGAATTCCACAATTATTACACAAAATTCCACAAATATCTCCGAAAATTCCAGTAAAATCTGATTAAATTGTTAGCGTTCAGGAACACACATAACCACAAATGATTATATGCGGGTGCTTTATTAAGAGATCTGGGTGTCAGGGGTACACATACCCAAATCTCTCTCATCTTGGTTTTGGGTTGAACATATTTTCATAGTCTAGCATTATATAACTCACATATTAATTATTAAACTTACATTGTTCTATTGTATGCATTGTTTTTACCCAAGCATGGATTTCTCCTGATCCACCCCAGCCCCCTAACATTGTTCCTCACGTTCTTTAAACAATAATTACAGCTAATCACATCTAACAATTGTATCATGATCATCTACTGATTACACAGGTGCAATTTTGACCTGATTTTTAGCAAGTACAAGGCCTAACATTTCCCAGGGCCAACTTTTCCAAATCCACAAAATTCCAGAAAAACCCTATCAAATTACATAACTCTTCTCAAACCCCTACCAAATTCCAGAAATATTCCATACAATCTTTGCAAATTTCAATGCAATCTAAGAAAAATATTTCAAAATTCCTCAAGTCTCTTCAAAATCCCCAAAAATTCTAGGAAATGCTACAACAATCAAAAAAAAATCCCACAAAATTCCACAAACATCCCACAAAATTTGTAAATCTTCTCAAAACCCTCCCAAATTACAGAAACATCCCATAAAATCTCCACAGATTTCCACAAAATCTAAGAAAAGTCCCTCAAAAATTTTCAAGTCTCCTCAATATCCCACAAAAATCCACAACATTCCAGAAATATCTCACAAAATTCCAGTAAAATCTGATGAAATTGTTAGCATTCAGGAAAACACATAATCACAAATGATTATATGCAGGTGCTTTATTAAGAGATCTGGGTGTCAAGGGTACACATTCCCAAATCTGACCCATCTTGCTTTTGAACTGAACATGTTTTATACTCTAGCATTATTTAACTTACATATTAATTATTAACCTTACATTGTTCTATTGTATGCATTGTTTTTACCCAAGCATGGATTTCTCCTGATCCCCCCCAGCCCCCTAACATTGTTCCTCATGTTCTTTAAACAATAATTATAGCTAATCACATCTAACAATTGTATCATGATCATCTACTGATTACACAGGTGCAGTTTTGACCTGATTTTTAGAAAGTACAAGGCCTAACATTTCCCAGGGCCTACTTTTCCAAGGCCTTTCCAAACCTAACTTCCTTTCTAGGTCCCCGAATTTTCTAACATTTTGAGACCTTTTACTATCACATACAGGACTTGTGTTCCAGACTCCTCACCAGCCTTGTTGCCCTTCTCTGGACATGCTCCAGCCCATCCATGACCTTCCTAAATAAATTGGGGGCCCAGAACTGGACACAGCACTCGAGGTGCTGCCCAACCAGTGCAGAGTAGAGGGGAGGAATCCCTGCCCTGCTCCTGCTGGCCACACTGTTCCTGATCCAGGCCAGGAGCCATTGGCCTTCTTGGCCACCTGGGCACACTGCTGGCTCATACCCAGCCTGCTGTCCATCAGTGTCCCAGCTCCCTTTCTGCTTGGCTGCTGTCCAGCCACTCTGTCCCCAGCCTGTAGCACTGCAGGGGTTGTTGGGGCCAAAGTGCACGACCCGACACTTGGACTTGTTAAACCTCACCTTGTTGGGTTTGGGCCCTGGATCCAGCCTGTCCAGCTGCCTGTGCAGAGCCCTCCTACCCTGCAGCACATCAACACTCCCAGCCAACCTGGTGTCACCACGGTTCCATGGGGCCCTAGAGTGTCACAATGGTCTCCAGGATTCCATGAAGCCTCCCAGCAATCCAGTTTTGGATCATACTGAGAGTGACTGGACTCATACTGGGAGTATCTGAGAATGACTGGGAACATACCATGCACATCATCCCCCATACTGGGGGTGACTGGGAGCAACTGGGAGCATGCTGGGAGCCAAAGGCATCATACTGGGACTGACTGGGTTGATCTAGTCCGAGGCAAATGGGACCATCCTGGGAGTGCTGCCATGTGACAAGGATCATACTGGAGCTTACTGGACTCATACTGGTGTTGAAAGGGAACAGCTGGGATCTCTGAACACCAAAGGTTTTTTTCCTGCCCACTGAAGAAGGAGCTTCCCAGTGTCCATGTGTGAGGGGACCTTCACCTGAACCAGATGCTGTTAGGAGAAAAAGCTGCCTCTGCTGGCAAATCCCACACAACAAGTCAATGCCAAGAGAGAGCATTTTACTTTCACAACTTCCCTCCTGGAGTCATAGTCCATTTGAATCACACAGCAAGCAAGAGAACAGCACAAAATATAAGGCTGTGTCCAGTTTTTGGCTGGGAGAGCAAACAGAGGGAGCGCCAGGGTCCGCTGCCACAGACTCTCCTCTTGGGGAACAGAACCCCCCAAGGCTCCATTCCAAATGCTGTGCACACCCTGCTGGCTACAAACAACCCCTTTTTTAAGAAGTTGTTGGCAGGAGCTCTCCCAAATAAATGGCATCTTAATGGCAATTTTCATTCAAAATCACCCCCATTCCAAAGGATGAACAGAAAGCCCACAGCAATCCCAAAGGCACATATGGTGCACCTGGGGAAATCCTCAACTTCAGGGCCCAGTGGGTTAAAAAATACCCATAAGAAGCCACAGAGTGCAGAGTGCAAAACTGCAACAACCACTTGCTGGATCATTTTGGCTGTGCTGCACATGTCTGCAGACTCTCTGTCCCCCTGCAAGGACAGAAGGACACCCATCAGGGGCTGGGCTGGCTGCTGAGAATGCCTTGGGCAGGAGGATCCTCAGGCAATGAGCAGGTGCCCAGAGCCGCTCTGACACTGAGGTCTCTGTGCCCCACAGCAACGGGAACACCACAAGGACATGGCAACGTTCCTGTGATATCACAGCAGCAGCTCCCCCAAAAATTGTTTGCAAGGTTCTCCTGGGTCACCAAGGAGCACAAAGGATCCTCAGAGGGCACAACCTATTGCTCAAAGGATCCAAGAGGAGCTCAGAAAATGCAGCAAATGAGGACACCCCACAGCACAGCCTGAACACTGAGAAGGAAGAAAGAAGTGACCAAACCAAAGGAAATACAACTTTTGGTCACTGATGCTTCTGACTATAACCAGCAAGGCTTGTTCCATCTGGGATCTTTGTTCTAGTTCTAGAAACAAGCAACGTTCTCTGCTGTAACTGTACATTCCATCACCAGTCAGAGATCCTCATCGACGAGGTCACCCAGCATCCCTGAGGCCACAGCAGGGAGTGCTCCTGACATCTGCTACAGCACTGTGGCTTTCCTGGGATCCTTCTGGTGCCTGTGGCTGAGAGGAGTGGGGTGGATGGAACCAGGACAGGTCACAGATCAGCAGCCCCACTGCACGCAGTGCTTTCTCCTGCTGTGTTGGGACCGTGGGGTGACTGATATTGGGACTCCTCTGGCTTTGGCTCCTGCAGACCACACAGTGGCTCAGACACTGGCCTGAGGGAAGGGGTCTCATGGAAACCCGGCACAGGCATTTCTCTTTGGAGAGGGGGTTCTGCAGGGAGAAGGGAGAACAAGAGACATTCCTGTCTCCTGAGATTCCCCCTCCTCTTTCAGCAGCCATACCACAGTCCATCAATGCCAGAGTTCATAGGATCACTTCCATGCCAGGGAGCACAAGGCACTCAAAACTGAACCCTGCCAGAGCCCAGCCCTGCCTGCCCATTTGGAGGGTGTGGGGGAATGGAATTTCAGCAGGAGCTGACCCACAATGATACTTTGCCACTTGTGGGTTTCTCACAGCCTTAGAAGGAGTTTGAGATCTCTGTCCCCAACACCCGCTCACCCTTCAAGTGCACACACGTGCCTGGGGGCAATTCAGGGTCCCTGGAGTGGTGGCTGCTAATCTTGGAAACAGGAGCTGTTGTCTTTTCCAATGGCCTTAACTCCCTTCTACCTATTAGAAAGTGGGTGAGTAAAGGAAATGACCCTGGAGAAAGGGGACCAGAACCTTGGAAAAAGATGAAACATCTTTTGTCTGAATTACAAATTAAATCCCTTTCATTTATTTCTTTAGTACTACTCTATTACTACAAACAAAAACATGTTTCTGAGCTGACTGTTGGGATTCGGGGCTTTATTTCTTGGTTTTGTTGTTATTATTATTTTTTAGTATTACTTTTCATTGTCAAGACTTTTAAATCTTAGACATAAATAACAAATGCTGGATGTCACACACTGGGAAAATTCCCTTGTTTTTCCCACCAGAATTAAACTGGACACTCAACTCCAAGTTGCCAGTGGATTCTAAAGACGGAAAATCCTGTTAATGCCGGGTTTGGTGTGGTTTGGAGCGGGGGAAGGGTCTCATCCCCTCCCAGAGGCGCCCCAAGCCCGCTCTGCTGCCACGTCTGCGCTCGCGGCCCCTCACGGCGGCCCTGCCCTGGGGACATGGTGGGACCCCCTCCTGCCAGGGCTGAGGCTCCTCATGGCCCCTCACAGCCCCTCATTGCCCCACAGAACCTCTCATGGCCCCATAAAACCTCTCATGGCCTCTCATGGTCCCTCATGGCCTCTCAAAGCCCTTCATGGCCCCTCATTTTTCCTCACGGCCCCTCTCAGCTCCAGGCGCGGGGCTCCTCCCAAAGGAGAAGGGGTCGGGCCCTGCTCTTTCTCCTTTTATTTCGGTCCCTTCATAGCGACGAGTAAACAAAGGCTGAATGGAGCCTTTCCCCAGCGTTTCCCTCGGGGTTCATTGCAGGCTGAAGCTCTGTGCTGGCGCTGGCCCGAGCACCAACATCCCTGCAGCCCCCAAGGCCTTTGCTGTCCCCCCGTGTCCATTCCCTGTCCCCGAGTCCCGCCCGGCTCTGGCAGCAGCAGCAGCCGCAGCGCAGCGGGCGCCGGCCCAGCCCGGCCGGGGCTCCCGGCCACGAGCAGCGGCAGCGCCGGCCCTTCCCACCTGCTCCTGCCTCGGCTTGCCAGGGCTTTTGCCAGGGCAATTCTGGACTACAGCAACAATCCCCCACAAACAGCCCTGATTCCTCAGGCCCGCCTCTGCTGCCCTCAGCCAGCCCTCAGAGGAAGAAAGGATCGGGTTCCAGCGCTGTTTTCAGCACTGTTTTACTCACCCTGAGGTGACAGCAGGAGGCTGTTGGGGCCTTGGCCTTGGCAATTGTGGATCCCAGCTGATCTTGCCCCTCTTCTGCTTGCCACTTGAATTTTAGCAGTACAGCTGCAATTGCCTCTTTCAATCAGTGCTACCCACTGTGCTTTTCTGACAGGGAACTCGGACTGCTTGTTAAAAAGGCCTCATGAGTAGTAGATCTCCAAATGCTCCCAACTCCCTGAGCACAAAATCAAAGAGAATTAAAGCCACACAGGTCACATTTGCAGTGATCAAACACAGCCCTGTTGCTGCTGCTGCTGAAATAGAATCAACTGACAGAGGCCATCACAGAAATTGCCTTTACAGTGGCAAATAAAATGAAAAAATCGACTAGGAGAAAAAAACCCCAGAACTCCCCAACTCACTTCACTGTTTCTACCGAGCAGCAGAAGAAAAAGGAACAGGGCACCTTTCAGGCAGTTCCACAAGCTCAGGGTTCTCATTTCATGGGGAATCTGAGATGCAATTGGCCTTTTTAAAAGGATAAAACAAAGGGAATGAATTGGAAATTATTAGGAAAAAATGTACCTTCTTATATACAAAGTTCACCAAGTCATTCCCTGCATTTCTCCTTTTCACATTCTTTCTGTCATCCAGAGAGGTCCAGCTTATCATGTTCTGATGCTTATCATCAACTGATTGTGCTCTTGATTTCTCCCAGTGCAAGAGATGTAGAATCATCTAAACTGAACACAGAAACAAAGTCTCTCTGTCAGCCCATTTTCATGTTCCAGATCACTTTCAAGGTGTCCATGGGGGATTTGGAATGATCAGCTCTCCACTTCTGGCTGCACACCCTGGAGATTCTTTCTCCACATTCAGCCAGGCTTGTATTCCCTAACAATTCCTGGTACCTCATCATGTTTTCTTTGGGTAGAAGAGTAACAGTGGAAACCTTACCAATGGCACAACTCCCCAGTGCACAAGGAAAAGAAAGAACAAGTTTCAAGTGCTTCAAATATTTGTTCTGCTTTGCTGCAAGAGTTGTGCTGCAGTCACTTACAGTGTGGGAAGCCAAGAGAAGCTGCAGCTGGGGGCACATCTTGTGATAGGAGCTGCGCCTTGTTCTCCAGAACAGGTTTTTGGAAAGAACAGACGGGACTGTGGAGAAGATTCTGGGAAAATTGAAACAACTTTCTTATGAAATGAAAATCAAATCAAAAGAAACAACCAATATGTTTTTCTCTATTTTTCTCTATTTATTTTTATGTTCCCCTTTTCCATCTTGCACTTTCTCCATCCCATTCATTCCAAATGGATCTCACCTCTAAGATCTGAGACTTGGCAAGTTTTAGACACTGTAAAATACCATGAGCTATACCCAGTTTGCCTTCCCCTGTTTTCCTTGGAAAGCAATGCTGGAGACACAAGTGCAGCGCTTGGGTCGGGTACAAATTCTGCATTCAGGGAATGTGCTCAGATGGTGTTGGACCCTCAGCAGGGACATGGTACAGCAGCAGCCAAGGGCATTCCTGTGCCCCTGTGCAGGAGTCAAGACTCTGGCTCTTGGCTCAACACGGCAAAGTTCCCGTGTTTGGCCAGGCTCAGGGGCTGCCCGGGGAGTGCGGGGCTCGGGCCGGAGCCGAGCGGGCAACGGACAAACGGACACGGGGACAAACGGTCCCGGTGCTTCAGTTGCAGCGGCGGCAGCAGCGGCAGCAGCAGCAGCGGCGGCAGCAGCAGCAGTGAAAGCAGCGAAAGCAGCCAATTTATCACTTTTCTGTCTCTCCTCTCCCTTTCCCAGGGACCCACATTCCCTCCGGGTCTCCCTTTTCCTGCGTCCCCCTCTCTTCCAGGTTCCCTCTCCCCGTACCCGCCCGGGCCATGCCCCCGGCCCGCCCCCGGACCCGCCCCCGGGCCCAGGCGGGGTTGCCCCGGCCCCGGTCCCGGCCCCGTCCCCGTCCCCGGCCGTCCCGCCGTGGTCTCGCCTCCGCCGGGCTCTGGCTGTGCTGGCGCTGGCGCTGCTGGGCGGGCATCATTGCCTGGGGCTGGGGCGGAATCGCTGCCCTTTGGCTCCGCCTTGCCCGATCCCGGCCCCGGCCCCGACGCAGGCTCCGGTCCCGACCCCAGCTCCGGTCCCGACCCCAGCCCTGCCCCCGGCCCCGGCCCCGACCCCGGCCCCGACCCCGGCTCCTCCCGGGGCCCGCGGAGGACACAGGCGGCGCGGCCGCTGCCGCCGCCTCCGCTGCGGCTTCCCCGGCCCGAGCTCCGCCGCTCAGCAGCGCGGCCGCTGGCCCCGAGCCGCCGCTGCCGCGTTCCAATGAGGGAACGCCTGCGGATGCCCGGCCCGGGGAGCTCGGGGAGCGCTCGGGGGCCGTTCCTGTCCCCGGGCCGAGCGCTGATGGCCGCGACTCGCCCCCAGGGAAGGCGCAGGAGGCCCTGCAGCAGCGCTACGAGCTGGGCCCGCTGCTGGGGCGCGGCGGCTTCGGCAGCGTCTTCGCGGCCACGCGACTCTCGGACGGCGCCCCGGTGAGCGGTGGGCAGAGGAGGAGGAGGAGGAGGGGGCGGAGGAGATGGCGGGGGCGCGGCGGGGCGGGCAGCGAGCTCAAGCCTCTGCTGCTCCTTGCTCGCAGGTGGCCATCAAATGTGTGCCGCGGGATCGCGTCCGGCTCTGGGGCGAGCTGGTGAGTGTGCGGGGCCAGCGGCAGAAGCCGGGGCGTGCCGGGCAGGGATGAGCCGGGGCCCGGCGGGGTGGGAGCCGCCGAGAGCCCTGCGGGGAGAGCGGGCGTGGGGTGAGCGAGGTGTGCAGAGCATCCCGGGCTGGCTGAGGGGTCCCAGAGCCCTGGCCCGGCCTCAGCCCCACTGACAGCACCGTGCTCCTCCCGCAGCCCGACGGCACCCGTGCTCCCATGGAGATTGTGCTGCTGGACAGGGTGTCCTCTGGCTGTGCTGCAGTCATTCAGCTGCTGGAGTGGCTTGAGCTCCCCGACAGCTTCGTGTTAGTGTTGGAGCGTCCACAGCGGTGCCAGGACCTCTCGCATTTGCTGGCGGAGCGGAGGTTCCTGCCAGAGGAGGAGGCGCGGGGGCTCTTTCGCCAGGTGCTGGAGGCCGTGCAGCACTGCAGCAGCTGCGGGGTCCTGCACAGGGACATAAAACCGGAGAACATCCTGCTCGACCTGGCCACTGGGCAGCTGAAATTGATCGACTTTGGCTGTGGCGCCTTCCTGCAAGACACAGCCTACACCCAGTTTGCAGGTGAGCCCTCGCAGGGGATGCTCCTGGCCATCTCATGGCCCAGCCTGGCTGTGGCACTGGGGATTCCCCGTGGTGCTGCCAGGATGGGATCAATGCTTGAGGCAAATTGATTTGGATGGGGGTGTGAGTGGGGCCAGCTCCCAGCCCTGCCAAGAGCCTTCAGCACCCACTGTGCCCTGGGCTGGGGCTGGGACAGCCAGCCTGACAAAAACCCCCATGGGGGTAGCAGAGGGCGGGGGTCTGACCCCATGCCCCAGAGAGTTTAGTGAGTCAGTGAGGAAGGGCTTGAACTCCTCTGCTCCCTACGTTTGCCTTGGATTATTAACAATTTTTTGGAGGCCATGCAGGCAGGGAGGAGAGTGTGTTTTCTCTACCACGGGGTGTGTTTTTATTTGCTTGTCATGGTTGGGCCTCCCCAGTGCTTCTGCTGCCCTCTTCCAGCAGCAGTGGCTTCTTTTCCAACCCTGGGTTTGTAGCCAAGTGCCAGGTGCTGGCAAGAGGGCAGTGGGTCACCCCGTGTGCTGCTGGGGCAGCCCCCACATGCCCAGGGATGCTGGGGCCAGGCTCTGGGAGCAGCAGCATCCCCCTGATGAGCTCCATCTGTGTTCCACAGGAACCCTGTCCTACAGCCCACCAGAGTGGATCCACCAGCAACGCTACCATGGCCAGGCAGCAACAATCTGGTCCCTGGGCCTCCTGCTCTACCAGCTGGTCGTAGGGAAGCACCCATTCATGAGGGGCCAGCAGATCATCTGGGGGCGGATCTTGTTCCCACGACGGCTCTCCCAAGGTGAGTCCTCATCTCTGGGCACAGGGGGAACACTGGGCTTGGGAGACAGCTGTGGGCTCATGAGCATCCTGCTCTGGCAGCTGCTGAGGAGGTGGCACATGTCCTGCTCTCCTGCAAACAGGGAATCCATGGGGAAGTTGAGGCCCAGCTCTGGGCACACCCAGCATGGCCTGGGCACTGGAAGGGGGCGGCAACTTCTCCAACTGACTGGTGATTCCTGGTTTCTCTCTTCAGAATGCCAAGATATTATTAAGAGGTGTTTGTCCATGCAACCCTCGGACAGGCCATCGTTAGAAGACCTTTTCCGCGATCCTTGGATGCAGGCTGTTCATCTGCCCTAGGAGATGGGAGAGATCCACATGCACAGTTGGATCCAGGGGCCTGGCAGGTAACAGCTCCACACATTTCTTGGCAATCGGTGGCAAAGCAAACCAGGCTGTTTTTGTCGTGCCTGTAGCTCTGAGCAGGGGTCATCAGAAGGGAACACACAGCTCTTGGGCTGGAGCTGAGCTGGACACCTGGTGTGGCAAGCACTGGTGGCCACCATTCCCCCTGCTTTTGCTTGTCTGCTTCACTGATGGCTGGGACCCTGGGCAGAGCACTGACAGCTTGGTCTGGCCCCTAGGCAAGGAGAAGGAGCCCCTGGAGAAGCTGTTACCAGCTGGGGCTGCTGCTGGAGACACCAAGGACAACCTCAAGGATGGCAATCTCTTCCTCCAGCTGGCCAGCTGAAGATGATGGATTTCAATTCTGGCATGTCTTCTTCAAAGACTCGCTCCACGCCCAATTTGCAGGTGAGTCCACAGCCAGGGGATGCTCCCAGATCTGGGCATGGCACAGCTTGGCCAGGCACCAAAGGTTCCCCCCTTGGCTGGGGTGGATGCAACCAATTCTTCAGTTGGCTCCCAAGCTGTTTTTTGTCTCTGGACAGCTGCTGAGGGGCTGGGTCTGCCGTGGCTGGCTGCAGGCTGGGCACATGGCCTGCCCTCCTGCTCTGCTCCCAAAGGCAGCAGTGATGGGCAGCTTTGGGCCCAGCTCTGAGCACGGCCAGCATGGCCTGGGCACTGCGGGTGGCTGGGACAAGGGGACAGGAGCCTTCAGCTGACGGGCGGTTTCTGGTTTCTCTCCTTGCAGCTGGGCTCTGCGGATGCTGAGGCTGCTCTGGGCTCTGCCAGGGCTCTGCTGGGCTCAGCCCCAGGCACAGCTGGGCTCACCCTGCCCTCCCATTGCTCTGACAGCTTTGCATCACACGAGCCCATTCCCAGCACACCGTCTGAGCTTTCTGTGTTTGCAGGTGAGTGAGACTCTCCTGCAGGCCAAGAGATTGCAGTTAGGGACACACATCCAATTGGCAAGAACCCAAACTCTCCACAGTCCCAGCTGAATGCCTGCATCTGCACAGGATGTTTTCTGTGTTCCACTCTTCCTTTCTTTTTGGCTGCAATTGTGCAATTGCACTTTCTTCCTCCTCTAGAAGTGCCACTGCTGTGTTCCTGAGGCAGTGCAGTCTGGAGCTGATGGATGAAGAATCGCCCCTCTGCACTTCCAAACCAGAGCAAAAAGCTGTAAGTGGGACTTTGCATCTTTAAGAAACCATTGAATGTTTGAAAGGGAATGTGCAGCTCATTCACAGGGTGAGAAGGAAGGGCACCTTCTAAAGGATTTGGGGTTTGACAGAGTTTAGATTCCCAGTGCTGCTTGGAGCTGGCAAGGCACAAAGCACTTTTCTTCTTGCTTCACTCCAATTTCACCACAATTTAAAATAACAATATTGGAATCAAACCCCACAAACTTTTTCAGAAAGGTTTCTGAGGCCGGTAATATGCATCATGCCATCAGCACATTTACAAAGTAGATAAGTGAGTTTTATGTTTCAAAAGACCAATTACGCCTTAATTCAAAGTTATAGAAGATTTTTCACTGCACACTTGGGTTCTGTTTTTATCTTTCACATTTTATAGAAGTTTTTTCCTTTTATTTTTCTGCATTTTTCCCCATAAAACAGAAATCATGCTATGAAAAAGAAGTGTCCTTTGCTCCTGGTTCCTGTGTGGAGCAGCTCCCTTCCTGCTGGCTGAGCTGCTCAGGCAGAGCCCAGCAGCTCCTGGCCCTGCAGGGCTGAGGCTTTTCCCCGTTGCTGGGCTCAGACTGATGGAGCAGCACTGCTGAACACAGGGACACGCAGAGGGAGCAGAGCAGCTGCCTTTGCCCACCTGAAGCTCCAAGGCTAAACTCTGAGCAGACACGGCTGGAAGAGACTCGCAGGCTCCCTGTTGGCTCTGCTGCCCCACTTGTGCCCAGCCCAGCTCTGCGTGAGGCACAGGGAGAACAAGGGGCAGCTCCCTCCCAGCCCCAGCCCAGGGACCCCTCCAGCCCCGGGCCTTGGGGCACTGTCAGCACCCGCTCCTCCAGCCACGGCTTCTGCTGGCACTGACAGCAACAACCAAAGTGGGGCTGGTCCCGAGGGAGCAGCAGCAGTGCCTGGATCTGATCCCTCAGTCTGGGGCAGTGCTGGAAAAATGATCGCAGAAGTGGCAGCAGCACCAGCAGCACCAGCAGCAGCACCAGCAGCAGCACCAGCAGCAGCACCAGCAGCAGCACCAGTACCAGCGTCAGCAGCACCAGTAGCAGCAGTAGCATCAGTGGCAGCACCAGCACCAGCAGCACCAGCTGCACCAGCAGCACCGCCAGCACCAGCAGCACCAGGAGCACCAGCACCACCAGCATCACCACTAGCAGCAGCACCAGGGACAGGACCAGCACTAGCTTCACCAGCAGTGCCAGCAGCAGCACCACCACCACCAGCACAAGCAGCAGCACCAGGGGCAGGATCAGCACCAGCAGCACCAGCAGCAGCACCAGCAGCAGCAGTGCCAGCAGCAGCACCAGGAGCACCAGCACCAGTACCAGCAGCACCAGCAGCAGCAGCAGCAGCAGCAGCAGCAGCAGCAGCAGCAGCAGCAGCAGCAGCAGCAACAGCAGCACCAGTAGAACCAGCAGTACCAGCAGAACCAGCACCACCAGCACCAGCAGCAGCAGCACCAACAGCATCACCAGCAGCAGCACCAGCACCAGCACCAGCACCAGCACCAGCACCAGCACCGCCAGCACCAGCTGCACCACCAGTACCAGCAGTAGCAACAGGGGCAGCAGCAGCAGCAGCAGCAGCAGCAGCAGCAGAACCACTAGGGACAGGACCAGCACCAGCATAAACCAGCAGCAGCAGCAGCATCACCACCAGCAGCATCAGTGGCAGCACCAGCAGTACCAGCACCAGCACCAGCACCAGCAGCAGCAGCACCAGCAGTACCAGCAGTAGCAGCAGCAGCAGTGCCAGCAGCAGCACCAGCTGCACCAGCAGGAGCACCAGCACCAGCACCAGTACCAGCAGCAGGACCAGCAGCACCAGCACCAGCAGCAGGACCAGCAGTGCCAGCAGCACCATCACCAACAGCAGCTGCAGAAGCAGTGTCAGCAGCAGCGTCAGCAGCACCTGCACCAGTACCAGCAGCAGCAGCAGCAGTACCAACAGAACCAGCACCAGCACCACCACCAGTGCCAGCAGCACCAGCAGCAGCACCAGCAGCACCAGCACCAGCAGTAGCACCAGGGGCTGGACCAGCAGCACCAGCACCAGCAGCAGCACCAGCACCAGCAGCACCAGCAGCACCAGCAGCAGCACCAGCACCGGCAGCAGCAGCAGTACCAGAAGCACCAGCACCAGGAGCACCAGCGCCAGCACCAGCATCACCAGCAGAACAAGCAGTGCCAGCAGCAGCACCACCAGCACCAGCAGCAGCACCAGCAGTAGCACCAGCACCAGCATCACCAGCAGCACCAGCAGTGCCAGCAGTATTAGCACCAGCAGCAGCACCAGCAGCAGCACCAGCAGTACCAGCAGCACCAGCAGTACCAGCAGCACCAGCAGCAGCACCAGCAGCAGGACCCGCAGCACCACCACCACCAGCATCTGCAGCAGCATCAGTGGCAGCACCAACAGCAGCAGCAGAAGCACTAGGAAGAGGACCAGCACCAGCAGCACCAGCAGTGCCAGCAGCACCAGCACCACCACCAGTACCAGCAGCAGTACCAGCAGCAGCACCACCAGCACCAGCAGCAGTACCAGCAGTACCAACAGCAGCACATGGAGCTGACTTTCAGTGCAGCCTCTGCCATGCTTCCCTCCCTGTGCAGCGGTGTCACAGCAGCCTGAGGCACCTGGGAGCCCTCAGTGCCAGCAGGGACTTGAGATAGCAGCCCTGGGCTCCTGCACGTTGCACCAGGAACAGAGCTGGGGACTCCCTCTCCATGTGGAGCTTCCAGATGGAAAAGGCTGCTGTGACCAGGCAGCTCCAAGGGCACAGAAAGGAGGGGCTCGACCCCTTGATCTGTGCCAGTCCCACAGTCCTGGGCAGAAGCCACCGAGCCCTGGGGGAGCAGAGGGCACAGCAAGAGGGACAAAACCAGTCAAGGTCAGAGACTGGGAAGAGCCAGACCTGGGAGCAGGAACAGCTGCTTCATTGAACTCCTGGAGGAAGCTCTTGGCTGGTTCAAAGCCCTGAAAGGTGTGAAGGGCAGAGAAGAGGCCACACCAAACAATGCTCCTGTTTTCACACCTCCCCTCTCTGTGTCCCAGAAGGAATTGGATGAACTGTATTCTTCTCTCTGAGTCGTCTCATTCAGCATGAGCAGCTCAGCACCAGGAGCTGAAGGAGCTGAAGCCTCAGGCCACAAGAGCTGAGCAAGAGGGGGCTTTTGGGCCAAAGTAATGCTGCTAAGTAATGGACCTAGCTGAATGCAGCAGATAGAATTCTGCAATTATAAAATCCATTTTGCTGGAAAAGGCCTCTGAGCTCATCCAGTCCAGCCAGTCACCCAGCAGTGTCAAGCCCAGCACTAAACCTCGTCCCTGAAGTGCCAAGGTCTGAACAACAGGCCCTGAGTGAGGCCTGAACAACAGGCCCTGAGCCAAAGGATGACCTCTGGATGAACCTTCCAACCAAAGGTTATCTGTCTGCTCATTACTGAAATATGCATGGTCATTAGCACTGTGATAGATGGATCCACTCATCAATGAAACATGGATTGACCTTTCTGTGTTTAGAAGCCAGACAAGGCCATTCAATCTGACATCTGGCCTTGTTTGGGGTGTATGGACAGAGTCAACTCCCTTGGTTCCTCTTTGAGGTCTGGCCAGGCTTTGGTAGGGACCCAAGAGGAGGATGAAACCAGATGTTCCCACAGCAGAAGTGCTGTCAGTTTGTTCATTCAGCACTATCAAAGCTGGGCCCTCTCTCACAGCGGAGGTTGAGCCTCACCTGTGGCTGGAGGCACCTGCAGGATTTCCCAGTGTCCAGGAGTGGCTCTCCAGTCCTTGGCTGTGACAGCTTCCCCAGCTGATGGGTGGATCTGGGGATGGCAAAGTCTGAGGGGAACTGGATCTTTGTTAATGCCTGCGGGCAATCTTTGGCAGTGATGATTGGGTGCATTGCTGAGCTGCTCCTTTTGTGATCCTTTGCCTCTTGGAGCTGCAGTAAGTGATACTGATTCCTTCAGGTGGTGTTTGTGCCTTTGGTGCTGGCCCTGCCCACTGGTGAAACAAAATTGGCAAAGTCTGGCCAGATCACAACAAAATATCACTTTTTAAATGTAAATGTAAGGAATCAGTCCCATCTGAAATTCCCAGAAGGGAAGCCCTCCCCAGAGTTCACTGGCTCTGGAGTGGGGCTGAGGTGGGAGCACCGTGCGAGCAGTGGGGCAGTCGGTTAAAAGAGGCTGAACCGCAGGATGTCTTAAAATGCATCCAAACATTGCATATGGAAAAAGGAAAAGAACTTGTGAGTTTGGGAAGACAAGGATGGATTTTCTTAACAGCACCAACGGAAGGAACAGTTGTTTTTGGAATGCTCCCACATGAAGGTACAGAAAAAGGTTTTAGTCTTGAGCTCAGGTTTGTTAGTCCAAGTAAAATAATAACAATAACAATAAAAATAACAATAACAACACAATAATATATATTTATATATATAACTAAAAATCAATAATGTGAAATAATGTCAACAGTACTGATTCGTGAGTTTGGCTGCTCACTGTAACACTAAATACCCTACAAAAAAGAACTGGCAAAGACCCAAATGTCAGTGGTAAACTTTGTGAATTTTATACAAGGAATAAAGGAAGAAGGGGTGAAATTGGCTGTTTTTATAGGGTTTGGTGATGTTGTGATACAGAATGCTTTGTCTGTTCCTGTGAAAAGCACAGTGATTAAGACTGCTGGGTTTTTCATGTACCAGACTCTCTACAAGCTGCGGGATTGGTTGAACAGGTGAAGGAGTTGTTAAAAGAGCAGTTGATAAAATGAGGAGATGGGAACCTGTCCTGGTGGAGAACCCATCTCCCAGATGTGTTCCATGCCCTTAACAATGGGCCCACTGGGGAAATGGAAACCCCTGGGTGTGCAGGGCTGCACCCAATTTGCAAACACAACCATGGACAGTGAGACTTGGACTGCCTGGGAAATGGTTCTGGGTGTGATGGCCCCTGACAGGGCCACCCCAGAGGCTGCAGGGTTGGACCTTCATGCACTGGAATTAATTAGGAAAAAGCCAAAGCAAATGAAAGTTAACAATACAAGAACAGGAATTCAGATTCCTCCAGGATGCTTTGGTTTGGTAACTGCTCACTTGAGCTTGGCCTTGCAAAGTGTTGATGTCATGGGAGGAGGAATTGATGCAGATTATCAAGGAGAAATTAAAGTAAGTCTGTTAAACAATAATGAACAAGATTTTGTTTTCCAACCCCATGGCAGGATAGAACAGTTATTAATATTGCAGTTTTAAAAACAATTGTGAAAGAAGGAGATCCACCTCCAATCACCTCTGTTCATGGAGATCAAGAGTTTGGATCCAGCAGTCCTAATAATGGAGCCAGAGTGTGGGTCCAGAGGCCAAATGGCCCTCCAGAGGCAGCTGAAGGAACAGCTCTGGGGAAAAACAACACTGTTTGAATCCTGAGACCTGGGCAGGAACAATGGAAATATGTCCCTGCAGCCAAGTGTTCTCTGCCACAACAAGTCAATATTGTTTTACAGATGCTGCCAGACCAAATCTCCCTGTTTGCCCCAGCGACCCCTTTGGAAAATGCTCTGATCCACGGGGCTCCATGTGAAGGCTGATGTGACACTGAGGGACTTCCACACCAATTCCAGCCAGGAGCTGGAAATTTGGATCCTCTCCCCTTCGGCTGGAGAAGTGCCAGGTCCCAGTCCCTGACGGGCACCCAGGCTCCTGGCTGGAATTGGTGTGCAAGTCCCTCAGTGTCACATCAGCCTTCACATGGAGCCCCGTGGATCACAGCATTTTCCAAAGGGGTCGTTGGGGCAAACAGGGAGATTTGCTATGGCAGCATTTGTAAAACAATATCCCATAACATCAGCTTGTTGCGTCAGAGAACACTTGGCTGCAGGGATATATTCCCATTCTTCATGGTCAGGTTTCAGGATTCAACCTGTGTTGTCTTTCCCCAGAGCTGTTCCTTCAGCTGCCTCTGGAGGCCCATTTGGCCTCTGGACCCACACTCTGGCTCCATTATTAGGACTGCTGGATCCAAACTCTTGATCTCCATGAACAGAGGTGATTGGAGGTGGATCTCCTTCTTTCACAATTGTTTTTAAAACTGCAATATTAATAACTGTTCTATCCTGCCATGGGGTTGGAAAACAAAATCTTGTTCATTATTGTTTAACAGACTTACTTTAATTTCTCCTTGATAATCTGCATCAATTCCTCCTCCCATGACATCAACACTTTGCAAGGCCAAGCTCAAGTGAGCAGTTACCAAACCAAAGCATCCTGGAGGAATCTGAATTCCTGTTCTTGTATTGTTAACTTTCATTTGCTTTGGCTTTTTCCTAATTAATTCCAGTGCATGAAGGTCCAGCCCTGCAGCCTCTGGGGTGGCCCTGTCAGGGGCCATCACACCCAGAACCATTTCCCAGGCAGTCCAAGTCTCACTGTCCATGGTTGTGTTTGCAAATTGGGTGCAGCCCTGCACACCCAGGGGTTTCCATTTCCCCAGAGGGCCCATTGTTAAGGACATGGAACACATCTGGGAGATGGGTTCTCCACCAGGACAGGTTCCCATCTCCTCATTTTATCAACTGCTCTTTTAACAACTTCACCTGTTCAACCAATCCTGCAGCTTGTAGATAGTCTGGTACATGAAAAACCCAGCAGTCTTAATCACTGTGTTTTTCACAGGAACAGACAAAGCATTCCACATCACAGCATCAACAAACCCTATAAAAACAGCCAATTTCACCCCTTCCTCCTTTATTCTTTGTATAAAATTCACAAAGTTTACCACTGACATTTGGGTCTTAGCCAGTCCTTTTTTGTAGGGTGCTTAGTGTTACAGTGAGCAGCCAAAACTCACAAATCAGTACTGTTGACATTATTTCACATTATCAATTTTTAATTATGTATATAAATATATATTATTGTGTTATATTATTATCATCATTATCATCATTATCATTATCATCATTATTATCATTATTATAATCATTATCATTATTGTTCTTGTTGTTGTTGTTTCACTTGTACAAACAAATCTGAGCTGAAGACTATAACCTTCTTCTGTCACTCCACATGGGCGTGTTCCAGAAACAATTGTTCCTTCTGTTGGTGCTTTTTCCTATTTGCTGTTAACAAAATCCATCCTACTCTTCCCAAACCCCCAAATTCTTTTCCTTTTTCCACATGCAATTTTTGGATTCATTTTAAGGCTGATTTACTAAAATATGGATATGATCTGGTATCAATATCCAACTGAGACAGACAAAGACTCTTTAACTGTTTTATGGTTAAAAAGTTTATGTTTATTCACAGTGCTGGGCTGATGTGTCAGGTCACCCCTTAATACATACAGCCCGGAGCACAGGTGAATACAGGCTTTTTATTTACAGAAGTATTGAATACAAATACATATTCATGACCCAGTTCCCACCAACTTTTCACTTCCTATGCTACTTAGGAAAAAAAGCAATTAAGCATGATCCTTGAAATGGGTCGGTGGTCTTTTTCTGAGGAGGGGTCACAGAAGGGAGGAAGGGATATGGCTCTTCCTCGTTCTGCCCTTTCTACCTTTTCAATGCAAAGTGACAAATGGACCCTTGGCTGGGCTCCTTGTTTCATATCTTCAATGAGTTTCTGATTTGCAACTGTCTTATGTTCTTGAAGTTCTTTACCAGATACTCTATTTCTCACTCTAAGCCAAACTGAACAAGCATAACATTGACAATTAGTTATTAGCCAACGCTTAACCTCTATTTTAGCAAGGCCTCTCTATCTACCTTTAATTTTAGCAAGGCCCATCTATTTATTTTAATTCAAGTTTGTCACTCTGAAAACTCAGCTTCTGAGTTTGCTAACATAGTTTTCTAAGTACTTTCCCAGGAAAGTAACTGTAAGCATAGATATGTGTACATTCTTTCTGTTACACGTCTTGTGATGGGCATCTCTCATGGCCAGTGCAGTGAGAAAGTGTTATCCTGACCATCCAATCCCTGGCCATGGTCAGAAGCCTATAAATCCTGGGAGGGAAAATAAACTCTCTCTTCTTTTCACCACACCTCGACCTGTGTCCGTGTGATCTATTCATCTTCAGCGGCAACAGACAGATGGTATTCCATTTTTAATCCTGTGGGACAAACTGCATTACGGTTCAATTCCACCTGTCCAATCTGTACACATAAACCTTTTGAGAAAGTCTGGGGCTGCAATTGGATCCAGACGCTTCCAGTCTCTTTGCTTAGAAGGGATTTGAAAGTCTAGGCATTCTGGAGGGGTTTGAGGATCCACGGTGGCTGTTGAGTGTCATTTCTCCACTTCATGACTCAGCAGGAGTTTCTCCAATAAAGAAATAAAGCTTTTGCCAGAAGCTCCCACTCTGCCCATGACAGGAAGCCCTGGGACTGTCTGTGACATCCCGGCTCTTTGGCAGCCTGGGGACTCCTGGGATGTCACCATGGAGCCTGCATGAGTGCCTGTGACAGAGCGGTGCCTTTGCAGCCCAAGGTCCCCTGGGATGTCACCAGGGAATTACTGTGACTGTGTCTGACCACACAGCTCTTCAGCATCCCCAGAAACCCCTGGGAGGTCTCTCTGTAGCCCCTGTCTGTGCCTGTGACATTGCAGCTCTTGAACAGTCTGGAGACTCTGGGAATGGCCCCATGGATCCCCTCTGAGGGTCTGTAACAAATCTGACCCTTGGTAGGCAACCATCACCAGGACCTGTTGCTCTGGTCTCTTTCCATGGCTACCATTACAGCCCCCTGTTGCTATGATTTATTTCTATGGCAACCATCAGTGTCCCCTGTAACTATGGTCTGTTTCCATGGAAATGACCACTGCCTCCTGTTGCTATGGTCTGTTTCCATGGCAACCATTGCAGTCCCCTGTAGCTATGGTCTGTTTCCATGGCAACCATCACAGTCCCCTGTTGCTATGGTCCCTTGGCAGCTCCATGAAGACCCCATGCCTCAGTTGTTGCCGTGGACACCAGCTCAGGCCTGGAGCCAGAGCCCGTTGCCATGGCAACCATTTGCAGTCCCATCCCCAGGCTCATGGGATCACAGAGCCACAGAATTGGCTGAGCTGGGAGGGACCCATGGGGATCCTCCAGTCCAACTGCTGGCCCTGCACAGGACACCCCAACAATCCCAGCCTGGGCCTGGCAGCACTGGCCAAGTGCTGCTGGAGCTCAGACAGCCCTGGAGCTGGGAGCCCTCCCTGAGGAGCCTGTTCAGTGCCCCAGCAGCCTCAGGGGAAAAACCTTTTCCTCACATCCAGCCTAAATCTGCCCGCCTCAGCTCCAGCTGCTCCCTCCACTCCTGTCCCTGGGCACCAGAGGGAAGAGGATCCTGCAGCCCCCAGCCAGGGACCCGCTCCCAAGGCTGCTGCCACGGCAACCAGGCCTGGCACCAGCTGGGACGCTCGGTTTCCACAGGCTGGGCTTCAGGAATGGGATTCCCCAATTTCCTGCTCCAGCTAAAACTGCACTGCCACTCGCTTCCATCCCAACTCCTGTGGAAAGCACAAAAGGCAAAGATCCCGGGTTGGGATAAGAACAATTTGCTGAGAACAGCAACGAGATAAGGAACAAACGGAACAGAAACAATTTTGGTAACAGGAGGGATAAGACAAACTATTTACGAAGAAAACTACAACACCAGCAACTGGCTCTTCCTGGCCACGTATTTTGTCCTGCCTGGAAGAGAGAGAGCGAGTCCTTTTCCTGCCCCTGGCAATGATCTGAGATGGGATTGAATCTAATGACAGGGCCATGGCCTGACTCTCACATTCCACAATGCAAAATCATGATACTGCCATGGGCAGGAAGAGGTACAGGTGTGGATCACAGGGAACATGGATCACCAGGTGTCTTGCCAACATGGGTCCTTCAAGGGGGGATGAAGCTGGAGCAGTGCACAAAGCTGTTCCTGCAGTTGGGGCATTTGCAGGGCTTCCCTTAGTGGTGCCTCCATTGGGGTTTGGTCAAGTGAGAGCTGTCTGAGAAGCTCTTCCCACACTCAGGACACACGTAGGGCCTCTCCCCTGTGTGGATCATCTGGTGGATGGTCATTTGGGACCTCCAGCTGAAGCTGTTCCCACATTCCCCACACTTGTAGGGCCTCTCCCCAGTGTGGATGCGCTGGTGGATGATGAGATTGGATTTGCAGCTGAAGCCCTTCCCATATTCCCTACACTCATAGGGCCATTCCCCAGTGTGGATCATCTGGTGGCAAATCAGGCTCTTGCTCTGGCTGAAGCTCTTCCTACATTCCAAGCACTCATAGGGCTTCTCCCCATCCTGAAGCTGCTCATGGACCACCAGCTCAGAGCCCCAGCTGGATCTCTGGCTGCCATCCTGTCAGAGGGTGGGTCTTTCCTCCTCAGAGGAAAAGGGGTTTGGAGCCCCTCTTCTTGCAGGATCTCCAGGGCTTTTTCTTGCACTCTGGAGCCACTCAAAACAGCCTCATCTATGAGGTTCTGCTGTGGGGATTTGTCCTCTCTGGTCTCCATCCTCAGCTCCTTGACTGGGGGAGGAAGGACAAGGAGAGGATGGGATTTGCTTCCATGCCAGAGGGAAGGGGAAGGAGATCCCCCCAGTGCATCCCCGGCAGGACGGCGTCAGCAGCGGGGTTTTCCTGCAGCTGGGGGCCATGCTGGGCTGGGAGATGGAGCAGGAGAGAGGGGGGAAAGGGCAGTGACTTCCTCCTCACCTGCCCGGGTGTCCTGGGGCATCTTCTTCTTCCTCGCAGCCTCCTCCTCCATCTGGACAAGGTTTGGGAATGAGAAGTTCTGGTTTGTGAGAAAACAAGGAATGAACACATTGAATGAGCCCAACAGGATATTTAGGAATGCCTCAAACCATCAGTAAATGCTGCCCTGCTCTGCGGGCTCAGGGCAGCAGAAGGAGCCCCAGGGCTGCCGGCACAGCCGCAGCAGGAAGGGCACGGGGCCTTGCACAGAACCTGGCACGGCCTTCTTGGGACACGTCCTGTCTGGTGGCCATCCTAAACCCACACAGGCTGTGACACAGACATGGAATGTGTGGGCCAGGGCACGAATGCTGCTCTGAGCCCTGGGGCCCAGCGAGCACTGAAATCAGCAGGTGTGGCAGAGTCCCCACTGAAGCAGACCTGCCACCCCCCGAGCCCTGGCAGTGCTGGTGCCCTTCTCCTGCCCCAGAGACCTGTGCCCCTGGGGGGCTTCTGTGCTAGAGGGCAGCCAAAGCCCAAGTGCATTGGGGGCTGGGCTCCTTCCTGCAGGGGCTGATGGCAGGAGCTCCTGGAGCAACTGCTGGCAACTCTGGGCATCTGTCAGATGATGTTGCTCCTTCCTGGAATGAATTTTTTCCATGGAAGGGATTGGCAGTAGCACCAGAACACCATCAATTTCTGAGTTTCCCAGGACAATTCAGTTGTACAGAGATACTGTTATGTTTCCTTCTGCTTTTCTGACTGTCTTTCTTGCATTCTGGGAAAAAAAAAAAAGCAGCTTGGTCCTATCAATTCCATCCCATCCCATCCCATCCCATCCCATCCCATCCCATCCCATCCCATCCCATCCCATCCCATCCCATCCCATCCCATCCCATCCCATCCCATCCCATCCCAGGTGTTTTAAGGTTAAATTTGATAGTCGAGGTTGGACTTGAATTCCAAGATGGTTTATGTGGTCAAATGTTTGATTTGAAAGTCAAAAGTTGGATTTGAAGCTCGGGGGTTGGATTTGCTGGGCAACACTGGGAAACCATGGAATAACGGCATTCCAGGCATTGAGAATTTGGAATCCTCCGGCTCCCCTCACAGATTCCTGTGGAATAATGGCATTCTGGGTATCAAGAATTTAAAAAATTTCCAGCCCTCCTTCCCAATTCCCACCAAAAAGATAGAATTACAGAATTCTGGAAATTGAGAATTTGGAATCCTTTATATGCACTGTTAGATTCCCACCAAATTCCCATGGAATAACAGCATTCCAGGCGTCATGAATTAGAAATCTTCCTGTTCCCTTCCCAAATTCCCATGAAATAATGGCATTCCAGGCATCAGGATTTTTGACTCCTCCACCTCCCCTCTCAAATTCCCATGGAATAATGGCATTCTGGGTGTCAGGAATTAAGAATTCTCCAGCTTCCCTCCTGAAATTCCCATGGAATAACAGCATTACACACATTGGGAATTTGAAATCCTCCATTTCCACTCCCAAATTCCTATGGATTAACAGCATTCCAAGCTTCAGGAATTTCAAATCTTCCATCCCCCCTCCCAAATTCCCATAGAATAACGGCAATCCGAGCATCAGGAAATTTGAATCTTCCAGTTCAGTTTCCAAATTCCCACCCAATTCCTATGGAATAACGGCATTCCAAGTACTGGCCATTTGCAATCCTCCAGTTCTGCACCTACATTCTCTTGGAATGATGGCATTCTAGACATCAGGAATTTCAAATCCTTCATTTCCCCTCCCAAATTCCCAAAAAATTCTCATGGAATAGCACCATTCCAAGAATTGGCAATTTGGAGTCCTCCAGCTCTCCTCCCAAATTCCTGTGTGTAACTTTTCTATAAATATCCTTTTTCTGTTTCTGTTTCTGTTTCTGCTGCATCTCTTCTGTATTTTTCTTTTTATTCTTGGATTTCTCAGCCTCCTTTGGACTGAATTCTTTTGGGATCCTCCCTCGTGGGGAGCCCTGCTTATCTCAGTTCTTATGATTTGAAGAAAACTCCCAAGCTCGTTAGAATCTTGTTTCTTGTGTTTATTAAAAGGTCATCAGAAAACTTAACAGGTCTCTCCAGGCTGGCTACACAAGGTTAATCTTTGCAATCTGGTACATTTCTTTCTTCTGATGGTACAAACAAGGCCTTGTGGCACACTTCGTGTCTGATGCACAAAATGGCCCTGAAATACGCAGTTCTTTTATCTTTATACCTATTTTTACCCAATTAACTGTAGACACATATATTATTTTTCTTAATGACCCAATGACCCATCACCTCTGTGATGCACTGCGGCATTCTCTGTCCAATCACTTACTACTACCCAAAAACCTCTAGGAGAAGAAGATGAAGAAGAAAGAAGAAGGGACAAGGGACAACACCCTAAATCCTCCATCTTGTCTCTTGTTCTCTAAACTTACTTTTTCACCCAGTGATTTAAAAGAACTTTCTAATCTACACACTTACACTTTTAGCTTTTTCCATCTAAATTTAACATTTGTTTTCATGTATCACCATGAAAACATGCTCATGAATTTCATGTTATATGAAATTCAGTGTTTTTCTGGATCTTATAACTAAGTATCAGAAACAAGGGCACACACTCTGTATTCCAGACTTCAACACTGTGGAATAACAGCATTCCAGGCGTTGGGAATTTCAGATCCTCCAGCTCCTCTTCCTAATTTCTATGGAATAACACATTCTGGGCGTTGGGAATTTCAAATCTTCCAGCTGCTGAACCAAATTTCAATGGAATAAAAGCATTCCGGGCATCAGGAATATGAAAAATGGCACAGTTACTGTGAAAAAATGGTCATGTACATGACGGTATCGAAAACTACAAGTGGGAAGAAAAACTGGGAATGGCTCCAGCAGCTGTGGAATCTCTGCCAAGCTCAACATCGTGTCCAGACAACTCTACAAGTCCGGAAAGCACCAAGCACCATGGAAAAATCAAGGCACTCTGTCACATAGTAGAAACAGTGTAACTGAATTTTTTGCTTAGTTTTTATATTTTCAAGAGATTTTTTCCTTTATTTTAACCTTTTTTATTTCTTTTTTCCCCTTATCTCTTTATCCCTCTATTTTTTTAATTTTCAACGAGGAAAACTGCTGACAACTCAAAGGAATAAAAATTAAAAATCAAAAAAAGCAAAGCAGTTTTCTTCTCCAGAATAATACATGAGAAAATAAGGTCTTTTAAATAGCAAAATAAAGTTGCAAACTTTTAGTCCCCAAAAAACTACAAAGAAGAAATATTCAGAATACTGACAATGTTTTACTAACACTATTATGATTATGATTATTTCTTCTATTATTCTTTTTGTGGAAATTTTTTTTCATGGTCTAAAAGGATTGTTCCTGTAAAAAAGAAGCCAAATTTAAAATTTTCATTTACTTTTTTTCTCTCCTTTTTTAAACTACTCAGGGCTTCATATAATTCTATTTTATAGCAAAAAGACCAGTAGCCAAACAAAGCTTTAAAAGAAATAGCCAGACATTGATACATGGTAAAATGCTGATCTTTTTATCTTTTTTTTTACCATTTCTTATCAGTGTTTTTTCTTCTTCTTTTCACTGCAATTGCATCACAAGTAAGGAGAAAGAAAAAAGGCCACAGTCCATCATCATTTTCATCATTTTACAGAAGTTTTGAAAAACTTTTGGGAATGAGGATGGGCAAAATCAGAACTACAAGAACAGGAGGCAACTGCCAGTCCCATCAGAAAGGAAAAGTGGGATTTTCTTGGAAAAAAAAATCCAATAACATTGATAAACACCAAAAAATTTCCCAAATAAAATGAAAAATTTGGGCTCTCCCAGGCCTTGGTAACCTGTTGTGTTGGAATTTCTCCTATTCCACCTCCAAGTTACTCTTTTCTCTTGCACTGTATTAGGAACGGCGAGGAGTACGACACTGACTCCCTTGGCTGCATTGTCCAAGAGAGCAAAGTTTATTATTCTTAATCTACTTTTATACACATGTTTGAGAAGGTCTGAGAGGTAAAACTCCCATTGCTCATTAAAGGTACACATCACCTTCATTGGTTAAGTGGAACACCAGCCCTCGACTAAACAACACCTGCCAATTGGTGTCCTTTAACAAGAACTGTTGGGATTCCTTCTTATGCTTTCCCAGGCCAGAGAGAGAAGCCTGTGTGACTCAGTTTCACACAGGCTCTGTGCTCCCTGCCTGCTTTCAGCATCCATACGCATCCAGTGCATTTGGTTGGAATGTTATCCTTTTTATCCCTTGTTAAAAATTCTTCTTTTCCCAGTTCCTTTGTGCTTGTTTCCACGACAATTTCCTCATTCCATGCACTATCCGGTATTTTTCCAGATCCAGATTGTGTCCTGCCCTCCCCTCCTCCCCCCCCCTGCTTATCCCACACCCCTGAAATCACACAAAAAAAATCCCCAAAAATCTCAGCAGACTGAATCAGCACAACTTGTATCAGCACCATCACCCGAGTGTTCCTAGACAAACAGGCAGATTATTTGGGATGAGCATCCACTATCCAGCAGATCCATGAATTCCTGCAATGTGGAGCTGGAAAAAGCTGCTAAAATCAGGATTTTGCCATTCTGGGACTGTTTTGGAGCCCAGGTTTATTCCCATGGAGAATAAATTTCTTCCTGGATTGAACCAATCCATTTGGAAGGCTGCACATGGCTCACCTGGACTGGGAACAACTGGGGAAAAAAATGGGAAAATCATGGATTACAAACATGATAGCTCCATCCCTCTGGAATGCTGCACATGGCTCACCTGGGCTGGGAAAAAGCAGAAAAATCCTGGATCACACACCTGAGGGAGGGGTCTGTTAATCCTGGCTCATCCCACAAACTTCCATTCCTCAATCAGGGAAGGATGGATTAGGGAAATCCCCTGTCCAGGAGCACCTATGGCACCTCCCAAAAAAAACATTTCCTTCTTTTTCCAATTCCAGGAACTGAATTCCTGAATTATTTCCCATCAGGAAATGGAGTTCATTAAAGACCAGATTTTATTCCCAGCATTCCAGTCTTAAGTACTCCAACCATTCCGCTGATCTCTATCCCAAGTGTGATTCAGAGGGTTGGAATCTCCTGGAAAAGGGGATTGATGGTTTCTTCCTTGGAAACCAGAGGCCTCTGGTCCTGGCACATCCTGGCATTCTCACCCCCCTCAGATAAACCTGCTCCAATTTGGAGCTCCAGGGAAGCACCAGAGCAGCTGGCTGTCAGGAACAAGGCAAATCAAGCCTGGGGGCTGCTCATGGAGCTGGATCAAGACGCACCTGGGAGCCCTCAGCAATCCAGCCAGCACCACACGGGCAGGAGGACACAGACGGCGCTGCCAGGCTGGGACAGGACTTGTGCCTTCAGCAGAACCACCAAAGGCCAAGGGGCTTCTGGCCATTTTCCCTGCACCACTGCACACCTGGGCAGCTTGCTGAGCACAAGCACCCTTTTCCCCCTCTTCCCCTATGCCCAGCAGACCCTGGGCAACAAAAGAACAGTCTTGCAGTCTGTTTTTTAGAACACATCCTATATTTAAACACTACAGAAAACTGAAAACACGAAAAGGACAGACTGGAAATAAATGGAAAATGCCTGCTGGATCAGGCGGCCACAGTAGACAGAGCCTCCCAGATCACGTCTCAGTGGAGCTCCAGCAGCACAGCCAGGCACAGCCCCATGGACGAGGCCGTGACCTCCACGCCCTGTGGAGCTGATCTCTCAGCCTCAGGAACACAGACATTGGAGCACGGTCTCCTGCCCTGAGAAGGTCCAGGGTTTCACTGGCCAGGCTTCTCTCCTCAAGGCTGATGTCACCTGCCATGGCTTCAAGGGCTGGAAGAGAGAGCAACAGAGCCACGGTTAGATCCCAGACCTGCGGTGACCCAACGAGAGCCCCCTGCCAGGGCCATCCCAGCCGGCTCTTGCCATGGCCAGCAGGGAACACGGACCAAGGGGATCAGCCCGAAGCTGCTGGCCACGAATGCCCCACGTACCCCTGAAATCTCGGTGTGCTCTGCCCACGCTGCCCCTCATCCGCACAGGGAGCAGAGCCCCCCGCAGCCGGGCCAGGGCTTGCAGCTTCCCCCGCCAGCCGCCACTGTCAGCCCGCTGCCCTCACTCACCTTCGGAGATGAGCTGCAGCTCTGCCTGCTGCCCCCTCATTGGCACCTCGACCATCTCTGGGAACACAGAGCCTGTCAGGGCCCCAGCGGCACAGCTCCCGGCCAGCGGCACTGCCAGCCCTGGGGCCACACGCCCTCCTGGCCCGGCAGGGCTCAGCCCGGGCCCTTGCCGCATCCTGACTCAGCCCAAGGGCACGGCTGCCAGAGGCCGGCAGCAGCCCCGAGGGCAGCCGGGGCTCCAGGGCGCCGGGCCCGGATGCCGCTGCCGGGGCAGCAGCCGCGGCTGGGCCCGAGCTGCGGCGGGGCGGGGAGGGAGCCCGGGTTCCTGGCTCACCCATGAACCTGATGGCAGCCGCTCGCAGGGACACCTGTGGGCTCTGCAGGTACGGCAGGGCCCGGCGCAGGTGCTCGGCCGCTCGGCTCCTGTCCTGTGCCAGCTGCAGAGAGCGGCAGGAGGGAAGGGTTGGCGCCGGCTGTGCCCCAGCCCCGGCCTCCCGTGCCCGCCCAGCCCTGAGGCCCGACCAGCCCCACACACTGGGCACCGGGGGCAGGGGGCTTCTCCAGCCTGAGGCTCGGGCTTGCAGGCCACCCTTACCAGGATGTTGCCCAACATCCACAGGTTCTCCTGTTCCAGCTTCTGGAGATCCCTCCTCTTCAGGAACTTGGCTGCACAATGCAGCGTTTCCAGGGAGGCCTGGAGAGCAGCAGAGACCCAAAGTTGGCCCCACAGCCCAGGGCACAGGAGCCACGTCCCTGTGCCAAGGCCTGGAGGAGGCTGCGGCCGGCAAGGCACCAGGGCAGGAGGCAGCCCAGCTCCCTCCCAGAGCAACACCAGCAGCCCATGAATCCTCACCTCTGCCACACGCTGGTTCTCATCATGGCAATGGAAGAACAGGGGCAGGAGGCTCTGGCGCACAGGCATCTCCAAAGGATTTCTTCCCCTTCCCAAAAAATCCACTGTAACTTGGAAGAGCCCTATAGAGAGCAGCTGCACGTGGCTATTCTCCTGTAAGAAAGGAAAGAAAAATGATGTTAGCATTGTGTGCTCCAGGCTCAGGTTGGCACAGTCCTGAAAATCTACAGAGTACAAAGTGTCTGGGCAGCACTCAGTGCCCGTGGCTGAGGGCACAGAGCCTTACGTGGTCAAAGAGCGGCAGGAGCGCCTCAGCCAGCTGCAGGGCAATAGGGCTGGGTACCACAATGTATTTGTAGGTGAATATGAAGCTGAGTATGATGAGTGACATCCCAATTATGTCTGCATCCTTGTCCTGAAGTAGCTCCATGAGTGTTTCAGTCAGGCTCCACATTTTTTTCGCCTGTGTGGAACACAAGTGTGTGAAATCGCAGCTTGCTGCTGTGGCAGAACCCAGAGTGCAAAGGCCAATCCCGAAGCACTGGGGCAGCTGAAGCAGGAGTCAGGAGAGCTGGGAGCAGCTGCCTCAGAGCTCCAAGCCCAGCCAAGCCCAAGTGACTGCATTCCCCAGCTTCAGCCACTGTCCCCTTCTCACCATGGAGGGATGGTCAATGAACTGGAGAAGGGCCCTGAGCGCCAGGTGACGCCTCTCCCTGCACTCGCTCTGCAGGCACCTTGAGGAGACCTGCACAACACTGTCACTGCATTCACTGGAGTCCAGGTACTCTGGGATCTGAAAGGCACAGGGCAGTGACAGGGAAGCCAGCCAGCAGAAGCCTGGAACCGCACAGGGCCGGGCCCAGGCAGCAGCACAGGGCACGGGCAGCGTCCCAGGCAGCTGCGGCTATGAGAGGGCAGAGAGCTGGCAGGCAGCTCAGGGAGGTAGTGCTGGCCATCAGGCTCACCTCCACAAGGAAAGCCAGGGCGGGCAGATCCCAGCGTGGCTCTTGTGTGCTGAGCAGCCAGAGGAAGTGCAATGCAGTTCTGGAATACAACCCTAGAGAAGCGTGGCGCATCTCCATGGCAGGGTAAAAATGGGACCAGGACCCTGAGCAAATCTCTGCCAGGGGACTCACTCCCATGGGCCTGGTCTTTCCCCCCAAAGCTGTGAATGGACATGGGCTCCTTGGGAGGCAGCTCCTTGTGGGCTCTTTCCTCTCCCAGCCTTTTCCCAGTCTGCTTGGCCATCCCTTGCTAACAAGGCCCTCTGGCCCACAAGCACGGGGACGGTATTGGGCCAGGCCCTGGGCCCAGGGCAGAAATGCCAGATGCAGTGGGGAGAAGGGGGTCTCACCTGGCCAGCAGACCCACAGCATAGTGGTGGGTGTCAGCACACAGCAGCGTGTCCCAGCCACACTTGCGTTCCATTGACAGCACGGCTTCCTCATGGTGCATTTGGCAGAGGAGAAACTTGAGGGTCTGCACTGCAAACCTGTGTGCACAGCAAAGTCCAGGTCATGCTGGGAGCACTGGCTTCTGCCCTTGGGACGTGGCAGGGGCAGGAGGACTGGGATGGAGCACCTGTTGGGGCTGGTGGCAAAGCCGTGTTCTTCCTGGCATCTCTTCCAGAAGTTCCAGCCCTCCTCTGGCATCTGTTCTGTGCTGAAGAACACTTGGAGGAGCAGATGCACAAAGAGCTGGGGGAAATACACTGTTAAAGCTTCTGGCCAGCAGGGCACCTGGAGGATCTTCCACATCACCACAGTTGCCTGCAGGGGACAAAGCAGCCTGAGACAGGGCTCAGTGTCCAGGTGTCCGTGTAGCAGGGCCTGAATATGGCAGGGAGAGGCCGGGGAAGACGCAGGGAGAGAACCTGGCCTGGTGGCCCTGAAGCTGCCCCTAGGCCTGGTTTCAGCCCAGTGCCTGCGGCAGGGAGATGCAGTGGGGGAAGGAGGGTGCAGAGCTGCTGGAGAGGCAGCCTTGGGGTGAGTGCAGGCCAGTTCCAGAAACTCACAGCCAGGGCAAAGACACCCGTGGTCTCCCAATCTGAGGTGCAGCTGCTGTGCTGTGGCCAGTCCCCCAGCACACCCAGGAGTATCAGGAGTGCCCTCTGTGCAGTCCTGGGCGAGCACAAGATCCTCTTCCATATGGTCATTGCAGCTCTGCGGGGTCAGAGCTCCATGTCAGGCACAGGGTCTCAGACACATCCCCATGGCCTGGGTAGCAGCAGGGAGCTGAGCTGGCTGCCAGCTCTGCCTCTGCCCACTGCCCCTCAGCAGCAGCAGCAGCAGCAGCAGCAGCCAGGCAGCCCAGGCTTGTGGGGACAGGCTGCTGAGGGGCAGGGTGGCAGCATGGCAGCAGGCTCAGGGGCTGACATGCCTGGGCTGGAAAAGGGAGCAGCCAGAGGCCCCTGGAAGTCTCTGCTGGTGACACACCTGGGCCAGGCTGTACAGGGCAATGGGCTGGGGAGCCGTGAGCCCTCTGGACAGGTGGGCCCCATACCTGTCACACGTTGGGGCCACACGCAGGAGAGTAATGACCACATCGTCGGGCTGTGCCTCGGTGAGATCCAGCAGGGTCCTCTCCAGCCTGTGCTCAGCAGATTCATTGGTCATGAGCACCTGGTGGATGCACCTCACAATGGCGGGCACCTGGAGAAGGCGTGAGGAGATTTGGAAAGCTGTCAGAGGGAGTCAGGAATGTCCCCAGCTTCCCCAGAGAAGTGCTTTCCTTCTCATCACACTGCAATGGCCTCCAAGGCTTAGAGTGAGTAGCAGGCATGGCTTGGGAGGCCAAGCAATTCCTGGAGGATCAAACCCTGGCCACAGGCTGCTTACTTGCTTTGGACTGGAAAGAGCCTTCTCCAAAATCCATTTCAGCATGGTAGCACTGGTGTCAGTGGTGTAGGCATCACAGTTTTCCATGGACACAGTGCCCATGATGCTGGTCTCTTCCTGCCAAATGCACTTGATGAATTTGCAAGTCAGGCAGGAGAAAGAAGGGCAGGAAGAGAGGGATATTGCATGGAGTGCTCCAAGCTCGGTGCTGGGCTGGGCAGTGCCAGCAGGCCCAGCCCAGGTGGGGATGGCTGCAGGTACCTGCGCTGTTCTGGAGATGAGGCCACAGGCGGGGTCCTGCTCTTGAGTCTGGTCCATGGCTGCATCTGGCAAAGAGCAGGGCCTGAGGGGCTGCAGGAGAGGCCAGAGAACACAGCCCAGCCGTGCACTCCCCAGGCAGGGACAGCTCTGGGATGCCCCCAGTTAATGCAGCACAGCCTCTGCCAAGGCACAGCCTTGGCCCTTCTCTGGTCCTGTCCATGGGTGTGTCCCCAGAGGATGGGATGGGATGGGATGGGATGGGATGGGATGGGATGGGATGGGATGGGACAGGACCCAGGTGGATGCAGGGCCCAGCCTTGTGGCTCAGCTCTGCCACTCACCCTCCTGCAGCAGCTGGAACTGCTGCACCTCTTTAGTCTGTGCTGGGGAAGCTCCAGGGCCTCCTTCTTCCTCCTTCACCCAGGCCAGTTTGGGTGCTCTCAGAGCTCTCTGCTCCATGCCAGTGATTGGATTTATGGCTACTTACAGGAGCAATGCCTTGCAACAGCTTCACGTCAGCAAGTGCTGCAGTTGTGGCTGGAAGGCACCTGCAAGACTGAAGTCCAGGCAAGACCACAGGACAAGTCCTGCTCTTGGGTCTCGAGGCCTCCTGCCACAAGGACGGGAGGCTCCTCGTCAAGGACAGAGGTCTGGCCTCGAGGTCACGTGTAGGAATAACACTTCAGAAAAGCTCCGGGTCAGACAGAAACGAGTGTGCTGTGCAGGGGCTCCTCACAGCACCGCTCTGGTGTGTCCTGTCCCATCGCATGCACCAAGCACTGTGGTGTGGCTGTGTCACCACCAGCTCCTATGTCACCACATGTCACATGGGCCCTTTGACACCCTGTCCTGTGCCATGCCATGGTGACCATGCTGCACCATGTCACAAAGGGCCCTTGCACACACGGCCACCTGCCCTCAGGCCACCCCCAGCCCCCCCACATTGGCCCAGTTGGAAGGAATCTTTCAGTCCAAATGTCTAAGGCCACCTGACAGGATCTTTAAGAACAGCTCAAACCATCAGCAAACACTGCCCTGCTCTGCGGGCTCAGGGCAGCAGAAGGAGCCCCAGGGCTGCCGACACAGCCGCAGCAGGAAGGGCACGGGGCCTTGCACAGAAGCTGGCACGGCCTCCTTTGGACACGTCCTGTCTGGTGACCATCCTAAACCCGCACAGGCTGTGACACAGGCAGATGTGGGGAATGCAGGCATAGAAAGCTTTCAAGGCCTTGAGCATACAGGCTCCGAGATAGAGATGGATGCAAAGTTTGACCTGAGACCTTGGAGAAGGCTTGAAGCTTTAGAACTATAAAGTTGCACAGACTTGAAGTAAGAATAGAAGTTTGTAGTTTCAGCAGAAATACGCCTCATGTAAGTGAATAAATATGTTAAGCAAGCATGTGAAAAACGTTCAAGTTTAGCTTTTGAACCTGCCAGGGAGGTCCCCAGTGAACATCAAGGCAGACATGTGGGGAAGTGCAGATGACAGGGCTAACTCTGGCAGGAGAAGCTGTTCTGTGTCTCTGCTGATGGTGCCAGCAGCCTGAAGGAGCAGCCAGGAGAAGCACTGAAAGCAGAGAGGTGCAGTTTTGGGCAGCACAATATCAAAAGCTATCAAGCCATTAGACAGAATGCAAAGGAGGGCAGCAAGGATGGACAGGGTATGGAGGGGAAGGCCTTGGTGCAGCTGAGGTCACTTAGTTGAGCCCAGAGAAGAGGAGACTAAAGAGAGTCTTTGGGGTCTTCAGCATCCTCCTGAGAGGAATCACAGGGGCAGGTGCAGATCTCTTCACGCTTGTGACCAGTGACAGGAGTCAAGAAAAGGGCAGGCAGCTGGCTCAGGGCAGGTTATATTTGAATATCAGGAAAAGGTTTTTCACCCAGAGCATGGTCAGCCACTGGGACAGCTTCTCCCAGGAAATGGTGACAGCATCAAGCACCTCTGAGTTTGACAAGTGTTTGAACAACACTGAGCAGTCACATGAGGTTTTAGAAACCATGTAAACAGTCAAGGCTTGTGAACTCCAGGCTTACATCAGCATATACTTCTGATGATTACTTTAGGCAGTGTTTCCAGAAACTCGTTTTACATCGTGTCATACTCCAATTCCTTGGAGATTGTGCAGAACATGTCATCCTTTTTTATACATTGCTTGTTAGTAATATAAAAAAGAATATTGGTGTTGGGTGACTCAGAGATAGCCAGTGTGTGTAAGATGTAGTATACGGGGAATAAAGATAAGGAAAAAAGAAGAACTACTAATAGATACTGCTAAGTTTGGAAATGTAGATAGCATTAAGAATGAATAACACAAGAAGTAAAGTTGTTATTGAAATGAGTCCACTAGAATGTATTTCAGCACATTAGAAAGAATCCTAGAGGCTCATTTTTTGAAGCAAGGTCATGTGATTCAAAAGTGTAGCCAGTGGTAGCTTTTGTATAAATTAGAGAGTGATGAAAAGTGAGCACCTAAAGGATCTGTGTTGGAGTCTGAGGCACAGAGTGTGCCCTTGTCTCTGGTTCCTAGCTCTGACGTCCAAGAAAACATTGAATTTCATTGAACAGCATGAAAACAACTTTTAAAATTAAGTAGAAAAACTAAAAGTGTAAGTGTGTAGATTAGAGAGTTTTCTTAAGTCACTGGGTGAAAAAAGTTAAAGTTTAGTGTATAAGCTAGTTTAGAAAACAGAAAACAAGAAGACAAAATGGCTACTTTAGGGTGTTGTCTCTTTTCCTTCTTCTTTCTTCTTCATCTTCTTCTTTTAGGGGTTTTTGGGTAGTAGCAGGTGATTGGATAGAGAATGCCGCAGTGCAGCACACAACGTCTTGGGTCATAGGGTCACTAAGAAAAATAATTTACGTGTCTATACTTAATTGGGAAAGATTAAGAATAAAGATAAAAAGGCTATGCAGTTCAAGGCCATTTTGTGCTATTCAAGCAAACTAGAGCCAAAGCTGTGGTGGACTGAACTTGTGCAGAAAGTCTGGGGAAGACCTGCCAAGTCTTTTGATAATGAATATTAATAAACGCAAGAAACAAGAAGCAAACAAGCCTTTGGAGAATCTTTCCTGAAACAGAACTGAGATAAGGGAAACTCCCCTTTGAGGAGGTATCCCAGAAGGGCTTAGCCCTGAGGAGACCAAGATTCCACAGCAACAAGTGGTGTCCCATATCTGTCGGTCAGTAAGAGCTCAAAGGATTTGATCAAAGCCTGCCTGGATCGGAGCAGCCAGTTCCTGAAAGAAATCCATCTGGATGAAAATATCTGCTATCAAATTCCAGAGTTTCAAGGGCCCAGGACTCAGAAACATCGGATTCTGCTGGTCAGTAATCTGAAGAGATAGCCAGCAGGTCTGGTAAGCTCTGTCCAACCTAGGAGATGAGATGGAATATTTCTAAGGAGGAACAGACAATTTTACAAAAATTAGAAAAAATAATAGAGCAGTCCTTATATGAAATTCCAACGAAAGAGTTGGAATTTTTACTGGTCTGGGTGAGAGAGAATTACCCCACCATTAGCAAGGAGTAATTGTTTGAACCCTATATATGGGCAAATGCAAATATGAGGTTAAAAGAGTTAGAAACCCCGGGAATGTGTGTCCATGGAAATATGACAGAAACAAGTCATACTGTCTTTAATGTAATGTATCACAGTCATTTTCCAAAACTGCCTTGCCAAGGGGGTGGAACAGGGGGAGAGGAAACCCAGCCACCCAGATCCAAACTGCCCTTTCCAAAAGCACGGGAAACCCCCAAATCCCTCAACAGCGTGGAAGCCCCTGATCCCAACCCCTCAGAGGATTTGGGAAAAGAGGGAGAGGTGTGGGGGAAAGCTGAAAAAGCAGAGGGTGTTGCGATTACTATAGAAAGCAAAGTGAGCAGTTTGGAAAAGTACTAAAAAGTACTAAAATCCATAAATTCCTAAAAGGGATTTATCTCCTAAAAAGGAATTCCTCCCTAAATACGGGATTTTAGAATTTTTTAGAATTTTAGAATTTTTTTCGAATGGTACAAAACCCGTTGGAGGCTCAGCCGTTTATAAAACTGAAGCCAGAGCGAATTCATGGAGCAGCAGCGCTGCCTTGTGGGCAAAAAGCATCACAGCAGCTTCTAATTTTTTCTACAAATACAATCGAGAATATTTTAGACAAAAACGACGCAATATCATCAACAGCAGGCGAAGGAATTCCTCTGTCATCGATTCAAATGCCACATTCTCTGCTTCAAGCCGATATTTCAGCTTTTCAAAAGACTGCTCCAAAGGACTGGTTCTCAGGACAGGACATCTCTTCTTCGACAAGATTACAATTTTCTCCTGTTTTTCAAGATTTAAAGGAAGCTGTGTGCATTCACAATCCACAACCACTGTATTTTTCTACTATACCTACAGCTCCTCAACAACCAAAGCTACAATCTATATCAAATCTCCCTCAAAGAGGAGGGGGAGGACCTGATATGCAGGTACTTCTCAAGGAAGGTGCTGATGCTTTCAGAGAAACTGAGGACATTACAGTATTACCAGTGAGGCTTGGAAGAAGAGATGATGTTCCTAGATGGGAGCCTGTGGATCGCTCTCTTTTAAAGGATTTATTAGATGCTGTGGAAGGAAAAGGACTTGGTTTTCCATATTTTCAGCAATTATTAACAGGTCTTTTCCTCAGCCATGAAATGACACCATATGACTGCAAGTATATAGCCTCAACAATTTTCACAGATTCACAATATATACTGTGGAATTCAAGATGGAGAAAAGCTCTCCTTGAACTGAGGAACAAATATGCAAGAGGACCGTATACAGACATCACAGCAACTCAGATGGCAGGAGTAAATGTGCCGTATCACAAGCCAGAAATTCAAATAGCAGATCTGCCTCCAGAAGTGCTTTGAGATGTTGTAAAAGCATCTGAAAAGACACTGCTGCAAATTCAACCTACTGGAACCTCAGAAGGCATCTACACAGAAGTGAAGCAAGACCCTTCAGAGCCTTTCACTACCTTCATTGATCACCTCACACAGGTGATTGACCAGCAGGTGATGGATGAAAAGGTGAAGCCACACATGCTTCAAGGCCGTGCCTTCGCAAATGCTAATGCAGAGTGCAGACGTACTGAGAGTGCGTTGCCTGGATATCCAACCATGGAAGAAATGATAGAGGCATGTAGCAAGATAGGCACTCCGCATGTTGCGAGTGTTTTGACAGAAGAATTCGAGAGAATGCTCGAAGAACAACTCAAAGGATTTATGAAAATAGTAAAGAGTATGAAGTCAGGTTTTCAGTGACTCAGCTGTGCAGATATGATGGAAACATCGCTTCATGAGGGAGCACGCTTTCCATGTGGGAAACTGGGAAACATGAAAAAGAGCTGCCCATTGCAGAAAAAAGTACAAAGCCTTTGTCCCAGGTGCCGAAGAGGAAAACATCATCCCAGCCAATGCTATTCAAAAACAGATGTAGAGGGAAAACCTCTAGCTCTGCTGGGAAACTCCAAAAACAGTGCAAAGAGTCACCACATGATGACACAAATGGAGATGGAGCGACAGCCTCAAAGTCAATTCCATTAAAGGCCTCCGGTCAGAGAGTGATCATCAGGGAACGCCAATCAGATTCCCTCAGCAAGACCATTTGTCAATTTCCCAGTGATCCAGGCTTATTGCCACCAGGTGCACAATGTGAATTGGCAACGTCCGACTTGGTTTGTTTTTTGAATGAAGATCATGCGGTACTCCATACAGGAGTCTCTGGAACATTGAAAAAAGAGGCAAGACTTCCTGATTATAGGCAAGGACAGATGCAGTATTCTGGGGCTTGTTATTTATCCATGTGTTGTTTCTGCAGACTAGAATGAAGAATTGACAGTTTTAGCTCAAGCTTTACGTCCTCCATGGATCTTTTCGGTAAAACCTTTAGTAGCTAAAGCCATTGCTTTGCCTCTGCATGCAAATTATCCAATCAGACCATTGATCAGCAGGCAAGTTTTATCTATTAATGAGTCTACTGAAGTTCATGCCACCTGGGTAAAGCAGATAAGTCGTGATAGACCTGTAATCACCTGCAACTTGACATAAAATGGCAAGACAGTGTCAATTCAAGGGACAATGGACACAGGTGCCGATGTCACAGTCACCTCACATCTCTTCTGGCCCCAGGAATGGAGCTTAAAAACTCCTTTGAGTACCCTTTCAGGCAAAAAAGGAAAAGGATATGCTTGTGTCTCCACAGGTGCAGGACCAAAGTGGGTTCCTGCAAAGTGCGTGAAACCGTATCAAGCTGAGAAACAAGCAGACGAAGACTCCAGAAATCAAGAAGCCAGTACGCAAACGTGATTTAGCATGAAAACAGCATTCAACATCTTAGACATTGAACAAACAGCGTGCAAAATTTATGGACTGAGGACTTTGTGAGGGAGGGGTGTTTAATACAGAAATTTAAGAACTTTTGCGAGAGATAAGGTTGTTGAATAAGATCAATTAGCCATTGTATTTGTGCCTTATCTTTTGTTGGTTGCCTTATGCAACACAGTTTTGCCATGAATCAGTCGAGAGAAAATGTCTGGAGAGCTTTGACCAATGTGTCAAATCTAGATATCATCTGCTTGACTCATTCAGGGTCAGGGAAGCCATTCTAAAACAAGTAATCAAAGAAAAAAGTTGGTTTTTTTGGCAAAGAGAAGAGGGAGATACAGGAATCCAGAAATGGAGAGACATTTCTCTGTCCTATTCTCCAAAACAGTATCAATCCTATTTGCCATTGACAGAAAGGCTTCCAAATATCCCTGAGTAAACCAGGATTTATAAAAAATTAAGTAGAAAGTAGTAGAATGTTTAGTATGCCACTGAGGTGAAAAATACAGATTTTATAGGGGTTTAATACACGGAGTAAAGATGGAGGAAGAAAGGTGTGGTCTTTTTTAGCTCTTCTTCTTCCTTCTTCTCCATGATTCTGCAGTTTTTGGGAGCACAAAGAATGTTTGGTTGAAAGTTAGTTGCAGTTTTAATTATGTAAGTAGATATAGAAAACTTAGTTGTTAAAATAGAAAAACAGTACACGTGTCCGTAGTTAACAAGGTTAGAAATAGATATAAAGATGAGGCAGCCGCGTGGTTCGGGGCCATTTTGTACCATCAGAGCAAAATGAGCCAGGTTGTGGTGAATTGGGCTTGTGCAGATAGTCTGGAGAGACCTGCCAAGTTTTGTAATAACCTTCTAATAAACATGAGAAACAAGATTCTAATGAACTTGGGAGTTTTTCTTCAAACCCAGAGAACTGAGATAAGCGGGACTGCCCACGAGGGAGGATCCCAAAGGAGCTCAGCCCAAAGGGGACTGAGAAATCTGTGAGGAAAGAAAAACACAGAAGTATAGAAGAAGAGAAGAAAAAGAATAAGAGAAGTTACAGGTTTTAGGAGGTCTGTGATAGAGATGAGGAAGTGTTAAACTCGTTCCAACCAGCTGCCCAAAGCAGTGCCTTTAGTCTCTTTTGGGATGGGGAGTAGCACCGGCCTTGTTGAATGCAGGCAGCAGCACGAGCAGGGCTCCTCCAGCAGCAGGGACACACCACGAGCCAGGAGGGGACTGTGGCACCAGAGGGGATTGTGGCACCAGAGGGGACTGTGGCACCAGAGGGGACCGTGGCACCAGAGGGGATTGTGGCACCACAGGGGATTGTGGCACCAGAGGGGACTGTGGCACCAGAGGGGACCGTGGCACCAGCTGTGCCCAAGGCCTGAAAAGGGTGGCAAAGTCAGGTGGTGCTGCCTGGCTGCATGAACACCTCGGGCAGGGCGTGGTGAGGAGCCAGGTCTGGGGGCCATCCAAGGAGTCCTGTCAAGAGCAAATGGTTCTAATATTCTCTCTGGGAAAAAAAAGGGGCAATCTTTTGAGTGAACTGAAATGCTAATAAATATTTCCTCACGTATGGTGGGGTTTCTCTGCAAATGGGCTTTGATGGGAAATTTCTGACCACATTTGGTTTTGCAGCTTTATTGAGGAATGGAGAATTGTTTGTAGCTCAGTATTTTCTCAGGAGGAGCCTTACATTTTAGCACAGGAGGAAGGTAAGGCAAAGGTTTAAAAGCTTTCCCCTCCTGAAGCAACACACTTTCTGAGGAGTCTGAGGAGAATTCCCCTCAGCCACTGCCAGGGTTGTTTGCCTCTTCTGCAGGCTCAGGATTCTGGGAGTTCCAGGAGCCTCAGCTGCCACGGTATTTTCCTCTGAATATTTCTTGTTGTGCAGTATACAGGGAGAATATTTTGTGTGAGATTCTCCTCTGGGCTTTGAGGTGAATCTCAGTAATTCTGTTGATTTTCATGTCCAGATGAACTTTTGGTAGATAGGAAGGAAAAGGGAAGAGGCACCATGGAAAATTAATTGCTCAAAATTTGAGTGGCCCAACCACACTAAAACTGAAGTCTAAACTGAAAAAAAACTTTTATTTTTTTTTTGCTTGATAGGTGGGTTAAAATATGAAGTGTAAATAATGTTCTTTGTAAAGGTTCAGCCAGCACCCAGCTGTATGAAAATCAAAAGGGATAAGGCAGGGCATGGGAAGAATCTTCAGCCCTTCCCACTGAAGGTAAAAGAGTAGGACCAGTGCCTCTGGCTGTTACCCACAGGTAATGTGTTATTTGTAGCCAAGAGCAGATGCCCCAAGCTGCTGGTGGCCCAAGCCCTGCCATGGCTGTCCCACTTTCAGTCCTAGCTGGACCAGGGTGGCTGGCTCGGGAGGGGAGGAGGTGGGGGGATCTCAGGGGGCTTCCTCTTCACAGCCGGGCTGGGGGGCCGTGGGGGAGGCATGAAGTGCTGGTGCTCTTCTTTCCAGGTCGACTCCTGCTTCTGAGGCCACATCTGAGAGCTGATGAACGAGGCAATCTCTGGGCTCCCTGGGGGCAAGGGAGAGTCACACCTCCTTGGCTGGTATGCTGGAGCTGCAGCAGGGTGACTGTGGAGAGAGGAGGTGGCTGAGGCCCCCAGCTGCCATGGGCACTCAGGGACCCTCCTGCACAGCAGGGCCCAGAGCGGCCAAGGCTCCCCAGCACGGCTGGAGCTGCTGGCACAGCTTGGCCCAGCTGGACAGCTGCCCCTCAAGGCCCCGGCGAGCAGGGGATGGCTCTGGGCAGGGTCCCTGGCCAGGAGCGGGCCCCAGAGCACCTCTGCCTTTCAAGAGCAATCTCGTCCCCGCTCTTTCTCCTGCCCACCTTGCTTTGCCTCTGCCTGCTGCTCCTGGGGCTGCTCTTGGCCAGGCAGCCTCAGTGGGAGCCAGCACTGGCTGCAGCCCCAGCGGGCTCCCCAGGACAAGGCCCAGCAATTAAGAGGCCAATGAAAGGCCTGGGCAGCAGCAGAACTCTCAGCAGAGTTATTTGGGCAACAACTGACTACCCACAAGTGCACAGCAGCCTCACTGGGAATGTTTCCTGACTATGAGCAGCCTTTCAAGAAGCTGGAGGGTGGAGATGAACAACAACTTACCGTTTCTTGTCCTTCCACCACTGGAATCCAACATAGCACAGGACCATGGAAAGTGGCACTGTGAACAGTGTCACTGCTGTGCCTATCATGCAGGACTTGCGCACATCCTGCGGGCAGAACACTCTTGGGGTGCTCGGTGGATTCTCAGCATTTATATTGGACTTGCCAAGCGCATCTGTGGGAGCAATGGGCAGCGTGAGCCTGTGCTGTGCTCCATTGCTGAGCTGGCAGCACACTGGATATGGCCAGGACATTCTCTGTTTCCCCAGAGCTGGGGCCTGCAGGCACCTTGCCACCCCTTGGCACAGGCTGTGCCACCCAACAAAGCCCAGAAGGCCGAGAGCAGAGCCTGGGACAGCACAGCTGCTTGGGCAGTGGCTCCTTCCAGGGACACAGGCCAAACCCATCCCTGAGCAGCCACTGCCACCCCTGACCCTCCCTGCTCTGTGACAGCTCCCCCAGCCCAAGGGGACAGAGCCAGGCCCTGTAAGGGGCCAGTGCATCCCCTGCCCAGTTGGGAGCCAGGGCTGGCTGTGGCCCTGGGCTCACGGCAGGGCTCCCACTCGGGGCTGCTCCTGTGTCTTGGGCCTCTGGATGCTTAGGGCCAGCTCCAGGAGCAGCTGCTGGGGGAGAGATGTTGGTGCACAAGTCCCGATTCCCAGGGGCTGGGAACGAGCTCCAGAGGCCTGGAAGCCGCGGCACCTCCAGCTTTGGCTGCTGCCGGGCCATGCAGGCCCTGAGGGAAGAGCTGCTGGCACACAGCCCTGCCGAGGGAGAGCCCAGCACAGCAATTACCTCCTGTGCCTGGGCTTGGCATCTCCTCCTTTCCTGCATCAGGAGATGGCACAGGGCCATTCCTTCCTCTAGCATATGCCATCATCTGCACAAACATCTGCTCCAGCACTTGAGAAAGGAAAAAGGACAGCTGGATAAGATAGAACTGTTCACCATTAGGGGAGGTGGTATCTTCAGGAGGCAATACTTGTCAAAGTCATGGATAAAGGTCAGGAAAATATCCAGGTTATTGTGGCTGGGCCAGGGCCCTCCCTCCTCCAAACAGTCCCTACACCTGATCTAGCCCAAGACAGAAATTGCAGGGGATCTCAGGGTGTGCATGGCCCATGCTGCAGTTTGGGCTCCCTGTCAGCTGATGCCAAATGCCTTCCTACAGGGACTGGGGAGAAGCTGCAGCCAGGCCAGGCTGGGAAACAGCCCTGCAGGCCATGAAAGCAGCAGCGGGGCAGCAAGGCTGCCATGGATCCCTTCCTGCTGTGCCAGGCACGGCGTGTCCAGATGTGCCCCTGGCTGCTGAGTGTCAGGAGGAGGCTGAGGGACATGAACCCACCACGGCGTCTCTCCAGATCACTCAGCATCTTGTCCAGAAGTTGGGATGCCTCCAGGGATTTCTTGTCTTCTATCTCTTTGTTCTTCCATCTTGGAGGACCTTAATGGAAAGTAGTTCCATTTCTCCTTCAGTCCAGAGTGGCAGTGAGTGCACCTGGGTGACTGGTGCCCTCCAAGGCACTCCCTCCTCTCTGCCTTCCACTCAGGAGCAGGAACAGGAGCAGGGGGACCATGTGCCTGCAGTATCCCCACAGTGGGATGGAAGGAGCCCCTTGCATGGCAGTCAGGGGAGAAAGGCCTCCCTGGAGCTGCCAGCAGCTCTGAACTGAGCCCCAGGCAGGGCCAGGGCTTGGCAGCAGCAGTGGGAGCAGCTCAGGCTCCCTGGGGCTGGCAAAGGAACCACACGAGGCACAGCCCTGGGGCACAGCCCTGAGCCCGGCCCCTTCCTCTTTGCTCTTCTCTGTGGCTGCACAGAGCACACGGAAGGTGACACTGGCATTGCACATAGGAGGAGATTGACAGCTAAATACTCATTCCTCCCACTGACAGCAATGCTGTGGGATCACTCAGGGCTCCAGAAGGGAGCAGAGCAAAGTTTCCAGAATACATCAACCTTCAGATTCTTAAGGGAAATGGCATGAGAGTGAGCTCTTGCTACACTCACACTGATAATTCTGTGCAGAAATGGACATTGAGAACTTGCCTCCAGCATTCTCCATGGGTCTCAAACCATTATGTGCCAGGGCTTTCAGATGCTCCATGTCACGATCCCAATCTAGAAAGAAGCACAGATCAGAATCATTCCATGGTGAGCTGGGATCCCCTTCTGCCTTAGGGAACTGGGCACTGCAAGGGGGTCGGGGAAGGCCATGGGAGCCACATGTCAATGGACATGGCCAAAGCTGCAGAGGGGCCTGGGCAGCTCTGGGCTGGCCCTGGACACTCTCAACACCTTTTCCATGCTCTGTGCAACATCCCTGAAAGGCAGGCACTGCCAAGCAGCAGAGATTTACAGCTCAAGCCTCAGCAGGGCTCAGGCCCAGAGGCACAGCAATTACCTCCTGGGGCTGTGCCTGGCATGGCCTCCCTTCCTGCAGCAGAGGCTGCCCATGAGCCACTGCTTCCTCCGGGAAACGCTGCCTTCAGCACAGCCTTTGGGTTCATCTCTGGAGAAAGGAAAAGTGATAACTGGATTGGATGGAACCATTCCCCTTTCAGGGAAGTGGTATCATCATGATGCAATACTAGTCGAGGTCAAAGATAAGGATTAGGAAATCATATAAACTTATGGGATTGGCCAGAGCTCTCCCTCTTCCAAACAGCCCCAGAACCTGATCTACCCTAAGACCAGGAAATTGCAGGGGATCTCAGGGTGTGCATGGCCCATGCTGCAATTTGGGTTCTCTGTCAGCTGATGCCAAATGCCTTCCTGCAGAGGCTGGGAAGAAGCTGCAGCCAGGCCAGGCTGGGAAACAGCCCTGCAGGCCATGAAAGCAGCAGTGGGGCAGCAAGGCTGACATGGATCCCTTCCTGCTGTGCCGGGCATGGCATGTCCAGATGTGCAGAGAAAGCCCCCGGCTTCTGAGTGTCAGGAGAAGGCTGAGGGACATGGACCCACCTTGTCCTCCCTGCAGCATTTCCTTCAGCATTTGCTGCATGGTATTGGATGGCTCATGGGGTTTCCAGTGTCCTGTAGCTTTGTTCTTTCCTCTTGGAGGACCTAATTAAAAAAATATATATCCATGTCCCAGGAATGGATCCTACAAAATCAGGGTTCAGCTTGTGGGATCAGCAAGGACACAATACTCACCCCTGCGACGGGAGCTGGGCTTGCGTGCAGCATCCAGCCCAGGAGCCTGGAAAGTCCTCCCTGCAGACACACCTGTAACTCAACAGCCACAGAAGCTTCTGTCATGTCTGCTGATCTGCACAGGCAGCACTGAGCCACAGGAGTGGTGAGGGGATCATGCAGGGCGAGGGCACACACGTGCACAGCTCTGTCCTGGCACCTGCAGCGATGCTGCCCTGGCTGCGATTTGGGCTCTGAGCTGGCAGCTCTCCCAGGGGGAAAGGCCTTGACCTACCCTCACCATCTCCCAGAGCCTCAGTCCTGGATGTGGGTTGGGAAGCCAGATCACCTTCACCAAGAGGCTTGGCTGCAAAGAAAGGCAGGACAGAAGAGCTCCCGTGGCTCTGTAGGAGATCCTCAGGCTCCCTGGGGCTGGCAAAGGAGCCACACGAGGCACAGTCCCGGGGCACAGCCCTGGGCCCGGCCCCATCCCTCTCTGCTCTTCTCTGTGGCTGCACAGAGCACACGGAAGGTGACACTGGCATTGCACATGGCAAGAGATTAACAGCTAAATACTCATTCCTCCCACTGACAGTAATGTTGTGGGATCACTCAGGGCTCAAGAATGGAGTAGAGCGATGTTTCCAGAATCCATCAACCTTCAGATTCTTAAGTGAAGTGGCACGTAAGTTCTTGCCACTTGGACACTGATTATTCTGTGCGGAAAGGGACATTGAGAACTTGCCTCCAGCATTCTCCATGGGTCTCAAACCGTCATGTCTTAGGGCTTCCAGATGCCCCATGTCACGATCCCAGTCTAGAAGGGAGCACAGATCAGAATCATTCCATGGTGAGCTGGGATGCCCTTCTGCCTTAGTGAACTGGGCACTGCAAGGGGTTTGGGTAATGCCGTGGGAGCCAGATGTCAATGGACATGGCCAAACCTGCAGAGGGGCCTGGGGAGCTCTAGGCTGGCTCTGGTCACTCTCCACCCTCTTTGCAGGCCCCATGCAACATCCCTGGAGAGGCAGCAGGACCAGCCCAGGGGCTCTGGGGACTCTCTCCCTCCTACAGAGGAAACCCTCCCTCAAGCCCTGGGGAAAACCATCCCCAACGCTTCCCAGGGAGAAGGAAGTGCTGTCTCAGGAAAGGGAAGCCAGGCCGTGGGCTCACCTGCTCGCCGTGCTCGCCACGGAGCAGCCTGGGCAGCCCTGTCAGGCAGGGCCACTGCCAGGAGGAGCAGGAGGAAGAGGCACAGAGCAAAGGCCATGGTGCCTTGCCCACTGCCAGTCCTGCAGCTCTTGCTGCCACCACTGTCCTGACACCGCTGTCCCAATGTCAGCACCGCTGCTGCCGCCGCCGCTGCTGCCACAACAGTCGTGGTCAGGGACTGACTGCTTGGTCCTTGTGGTGCTGTGCAACCACGGGGCTCTGGGACCTCTGTGACCTCAGAGCCTGCTGTCACCTCAGCCTGCTGTCACCCCAGAGACTGCTGTGACCTCATGGCCTTGGCTGTACCCCCCGAGTGTACTCCCATCTGTACTCCAAACTGTACTGGACTGATTGTAAATCTTTGACTTCATCAAAGGGTCATTGCTAAACAAAACCTTGGTTTTGCCTGCTGACATTGCTGGTCATGTTCTGTCCCAGGAGATGCTCTTGATGGTTCCCTCTTTTCCTGGGCATGGCACTGGAGGAGGTCCAGGCCCAGGTGATGCCACTGAAGGAAATGTGCCCTCAGCCCAGGGACACTCAACACAGACTCCCCCAGCCCCTCGGGGCCCCGCCGCTGGTCACAGCAGCCCCTGCCTGGCTCCTGCCTGCCCACACCGTGGTCAGCCCTGCCTGCTCCTGGACATGGAGCTCAGCCAGGGCTGGTGCTGTGTGGGCTTTGCTGGTGGTACCAGCCAGACACTGGGGTGACAGCTCCATCTCTTTATTGGAACAGAAGAGCTGTGTCAGGCCCTGCCCTGGCAGGAGGGACCCACCTTCAGTCCAGGCCACAGAGCAGGGTGGGTCCCTTCAGGGACACAGGGCCTTGCTTTGGGTGGTGGCAGCATCTGCACAGCAGCAAGCTGGTAACGCAGCTGTGACAGGGACATCACGTATGGGCATGGAGATGTGAAATGTGTGGTGCAGGTGTCCCTGAGGGAGGTGTTTGGCCTTTCCTGTGAAGCTGCAGAGGGGAACCTGTTGAGAGAGGAGATGGCTGAGGCCCCAGCTGCAGCTGGCACACAGGGACCCTCTTGCACACTGGGAGATTCTCACTGTGCTCACAGTTTCCCTCTGAAGACTAAGAGCTGAATGTGGATGGGCTTAGCAACTGATCTGCAGGCCAAACAATTGAGGCAGCAAAAGAAGAAATTGACAAAATACAAGTTTATCCATAGCAAGGAAGAAAGCAAGGCCGTTAGCATGGAAACCAATAAAAAGGTTATAAGGGGTATTTACAGTTGTAATAAATGGAATTGGTTTGTGCTAACTAAATTGTAACTGTTATTAAAGTTATTATTAGAAACAATCAAGAATTAGTGTTACAAAGCAGATGTACCCCTTTGCAGATGTTACATGTCAAAGTTAAGGTACAGGATGTAGTTTAGAAGATAAATGGTGTCTCAAGACCAAAATGGCCTTGAGATGGACCAAAATTAGAACAAATTTAGGCATTGGGCCTAAAGATTAGTAAACATAAGGCTAATTAGTAGACTAAGATAACACAACGCTTAGTACGCACGCGCAAGCCTGTAAGGTTATCCAAAGGACAATGAGGAAGAGGAGAAGCCTTCGCCAAAAGACCACCAAAAGAAGACTGAAGACCTCCTAACAACAAGTGAGGCATGTGCCGTGATGAAAAATGATGTAAAGTCAGAAAACTCAGAAACAGGAGGAAACTTACAGGAAACATTAATGAATATGTATAAGCATACAGTTTATGCGTTTATCTTGAAGTGCTTTGTTTTGAATGTGAGGCAGGGTGGGAAGCCTCCATACCCTGGTGGGTTTTGCTTATGCTTTAATCATACTTAATTACTAGTAGATTATATATATAAATTTTAATTTTTTATTAAACTGTATTATTTTACTAAACTATATTCTTTTATACCACACTACTATTCAGTTTAGTAAATTGTATTCATTTTTAATTAAACTGCCATTAAGCCAAGGGACCTAGTTGTCAAAATTCTAATTTCATTTATAACAATATTTTAACAAAGAAGGTTGGTACAACAACATTGGTATTTAAAAAACATGACGCAATATGAGCTATATTAACAAAGAAGGCACCTTACGGTGACAACATTCTACTGTTCAAACTGTAATCATCTTTGTGTACTGATCAGGAGGTCACGATTTACTCTTTACAATCCTGATGCTAAATGTCTCCGTAGGCAGTCTGGTCACAGGGAAGAATGAATCCCTTGCAGGCTGCCCCTGTTTGGACAACCTGCTCCTCACCCCGAGCCTCAGCATGTCTGACATGGCCCACCTGGGACTGACATCCCAAAACATTAATAACATTAGTCTTTATAATTTTTCCTTATGAATAAAATCTAATTAATTAAAAAAAATAAAATTTTATTTTTTATAACAATATTGTTCTGTGTTTTTAGAACCTAATTTTTATATTTATACAAAAGAATTGATACAATTTTAGGAACAAAAACCATTATCGGTCCTTGGTTCAAAGTACCACAATTCCCTTCATTAATTAATTGACCACTATTTATGCTAATTTGTCCTACTTTTAGTGCTTTGATCATATTTTTAAATAATTTTCTCAGACAGGGTAAAAGGGACCACTTTGGGGTCCATGGAAACTTTTCTGGGGAACATTTGGGGCAGTTTTGTGTCTGGGGAGGGAATTTAGAGAGAACTTGGTGGTCTGGAGGACACTTGGGGGAGTCGGGTAGGCACTTAGGGATTCTGTGGGACAATTCGGGGTCTGGGGGAGCACTTGAGCGTCCAGGGGGGCGCTTGGAAGTCAGGGAGGGGAATCTGGGGACACTTCGGGGCCCGGGCGAGCACTTGGGGGGCTGTAACAGGGAATCTATGGGGCGCAGTGGATGATGGGAGTTGTAGGCGCCGGTATAATACGGTTTAATGGGGCCGCGGAGCATCATGGGAGTTATAGGCGCAGCTCCAATAGGTTCCGGTGGGGCGTGGGGCATGACGGGAGATGGAGTCATGGCAGGAATAGCGCTCTATGGGCGCCGCGGAGCATGATGGGAGCTGTAGTCCCGAAAGTGGCTCGGAAGGCGCGTTTGGCGGCGTGGGGAAGCACTTGGAGAGCACTTCTGGGAACGAGCCGTAGCTGCAGGTCCTCGGGCGAATGTATACGGCTCGTGAGCACTTGGGGGGAACCTGGGGAGATGTAACCGGGCTCTTTGGGGTCTGGGGCACGGCAGGAGGTTTGGGCGTGGAACCGTGTTCCGGGATGATAGGAGATGAATTCCCAGCAGTGGCTGGAAGGGGCATCTGTGGGGTCGGGAGCATTCAGGGATCCGGGGACGTTTTGGGGGGTCCTGAACGGGCGCTGAGGGGGCACTCGGGGATTTTGGATGGTCTGGGGCACACTTATGGGACATATGGGGGGCGATACTGGGGTTCTGGGGAGCGCAGGGCATATTCCCAGTTTCTCCCAGTTCCTTCCAGCATGATCCCATTTGATCTCAACTCTCCCAGTCAGCCTCAGCACGATCCCATTCACTCCCAGTATATCACATTTGCCCCCAACCTGGTCTCAATTGCCCCCTGCAGCCTCCTACTCACTGCCAGTATCATCCCAGTATGATCCCAGTAAGATCTGTCTCCCTCAGTGTGATCGCAGTCTCTCCTGACATGGTCCCAGCTGCTCCCAGTATCATCCCAGTATGATGTCAGTACACAGCCAGTGCAATCTCAGCCACTGCCAGGACAATCCCAGGATGATCCCAGTACAAACCAGTCCCTGCCAGTGCTGCCACTCCTGGGATCCCCCAGCCCTCTCTGTGTTCCCCCCTCCCGCATCTCCCCAGAGGAGCCCCAAGGGCTGGCAGTCCCCAGCCAGGGTCTCCAGCCAGCCTCAGGTTGGATCTGCAGCCCCCAATTTTCCCAATCTCCCAGCGGGTGGGAGCAGCGGAGAGCCCCACGCTGCCCATCCCGACCTGTCCCAGCTCCATCCCCGCTCCTGCCGTGGGCTGTGAGGGGTTTGGGAATGGGGCACCGAGGGTGTCACTGCTCCTGGGGGAGGACGGGGAGGGATGGAAGAGGAGGGACAAAGGAAGATCATAGAAAGGAGAAGGAACCACAAATTCACAGGACCCTCAACAGCCTGGAGAGGAGCAGGGGGGAATCCTTGGACCCCCTGCACTCCAAAGCAGAGCATCAGGGGAGAAGGGGCCATGGGAATCCAAAAAGCCCCATCATCCCTAAATGAGGAGATGGAAACAGGGGGAACTTTTTGGATTCCTGGCACTCCCAGTAGCCTGAAAAGGGCAGGGACTGAGCAGACAGGGGAACCTGAGTGCAAGTGTAACCCCCAGCAGCTGAGACAGGGAGGAACCCCTGAACACCAAAGGGGAGAGACCAGAGATGGAGAGCTCCTGGGAGGCAATTTCAGGGCTGAATTTTGGTGTCTGGGAAGTTTTTATGGGCCCCAGATGACCGGTGACTTCTAGAGATGGTTTTGGAGCGAGAGACATTCAAACTCAATGTACTCTTCCCCTATTTTACCCATACCAGGATTTCCCAATCCCAAACCTTGGCTGGATGGAGAGGAAGGCTGCGAGGAAGAGGAAGATGCCCCAGGACACCCAGGCAGGTGAGGAGGAAGTCAGTGCCCCTTTCCCCCTCTCTTCTGCTCCATCTCCCAGCCCAGCCTGGCCCCCGGCTGCAGGACAACCCCGCTGCCGACACCGTCCTGCCGGGGACGCACTGGGGGGATCTCCTTCCCCTTCCCTCTGGTACGGAGGCAAATCCCATCCTCTCCTTGTCCTTCCTCCCTCAGACAAGGAGCTGAGGATGGAGACCAGGGAGGACAAATTCCTGGGGCAGAACCTCCTGGAAGAGGCCGTTTTGAGCAGCTCCACAGTGCAGGAATCCAATGGGGAGGAAAAGCCCCGGAGATCCCACAGGAGGAGGGGCTCCAAACCCATCCCAGGGTGCTCTGAGGAGGAAAGACCCACCCTGTGCCGGGAAGGTGACCAGAGATCAAGCCAGGGCTCTGAGCTGGTGGTCCATGAGCAGCTTCAGGATGGGGAGAAGCGCTACAAGTGCTTGGAGTGTGGGAAGAGCTTCAGCCACAGCAACAGCCTGATCTGCCACCAGATGATCCACACTGGGGAATGGGCCTATGAGTGTGGGAAATGTGGGAAGGGCTTCAGCTGCAACTCCCAGCTCGTCATCCATCATCACATCCACATGGGGGTGAGGCCCTACGAGTGTCCTGAGTGTGGGAAGAGGTTTCGGAGGAGCTCAGATCTCCTCGTGCACCAGCGGATTCACACGGATGAGAGGCCCTTCCGCTGCCCCGACTGTGGGGAGGGCTTCAAGTACAACTCCAACCTCATCAACCACCGGCGCATCCACACTGGGGAGAGGCCCTTCGAGTGTGGGGAATGTGGGAAGAGCTTCCGCCAGAGCTCCAGCCTCATTACCCACAAACGCATCCACACTGGGGAACGGCCCTATGAGTGTGGGGAATGTGGGATGACCTTCAGGTGTAGGTCCCAACTGATCATCCACCAGATGATCCACACTGGGGAGAGGCCCTACGAGTGTCCCGAGTGTGGGAAGAGGTTTCAGACCAGCTCCAGTCTCCTCCAGCACCAGCGGATTCACACGGATGAGAGGCCCTTCCGCTGCCCCGAGTGCGGGAAGGGCTTCAAGGAAAGCTCCCACCTCTTCAGGCACCGGCGCATCCACACTGGGGAGAGGCCCTATGAGTGTCCCCAGTGTGGGAAGAGCTTCTCCAGGAGCTATAACTTGACCAGACACCAACAGAGGCACCAGTAAGGGAAGCCCTGTGAGTGCCCCAAGTGCAGGAAGAGCTTCATGTGCTGCTCCAGCTCCATCCCCCATCAGAGGCCCCACGCTGGACAGAGCCCTGATGACCCATGTTCCCAGTGATCTGCATTGGGAAGACAGTGAGCTGGTGGTGATTTGGTTTGGCTCTAATATTCTTTTGATTCATCTTCATCCCTTTAAAATTTACAAAATTGGAGTAACAATCAACAGATTCATCAAAGGCATCTAAAAGCTCACTTTTTACTAGTGCTTCAAGGGATCTGGAATTGAGGGAGGTACATGGGAGGGTTTTGGGGGTTATTTGGTGTATTTGTCTCCATCTTTTGGCACTCAAGGAGATGAGAGAGTTTGATCTGTCACCTCAAAACCACTCAATGCCCCCCAAAAAATATTCATTCCCACCCACAATTACTGGATTCCACAGGTTCTCAGGGTGTAATGCCTTAAGCTTTAGCTTTCATATTTTTCATATTCTGTGCTGCCTAGGTTTGTAGTTTTGAACTTCATATTAAGTGTTGGTGAGTTCTCTTCACAGAGTAGGTAGACAAAACAATTCATTTTCTAGCTTGATACTAAGGGCACTTGTTACAAGTTTCAGGCCCAAAAGCATAAACAAGGGTGGACTGAAGAGAGAAAACAAGAAGGACTGTACTTCTTCATCTGAAGCTGTAATTGGACCATGAACCCAAGTATGGTGATGGACCTCAACTTCTAAAAATGTGAGACCTTGTGATCAGTTGTCCATTTTTGTGACCATTTTTGCTCCATCTTGGGTGTACTTTTGGCCAGGCTCTTGTACTGCCCAAGGTGTATCCTTTAAAGCCGTATAATAAACTTTATTCTTAACTCTGTCTCGGCTCTGTTCTAGGTCAGCCTTCTGAAGGCATCAGGTGGAATGGGGTTGGAAGGGGATTGGGCCAAGTGGGATGCAGATCAGGAGGGGTGAGATGGGCATTGGATGGGGCAGGATGGATGTGATGGAGTTTGGGAGGTGTGAAATGGGGGAAATAGGGCTTGGGAAGGGGGTCTTGATGTCCAGCAGGGATGGGATGGGTTGGGATTGGGACTGGGGAGGTGGGGTGGGGTCTGCAATGAGACAGTCAAAGTTTGGGGATAATGAACAAAGGGGGAGCCCATTACTGAGTGAGTTTTTGGATATTCCACGTTCCTGCAGAGATTTTGGGTTATCTTATGTTTCTGAGGTGGTTTTGGGGCACTCCCCAAGTCTTAGGGGGTTCCTGAGAGCAGCTCCATGGAGCCCCATTGCCAGGAGTGGTTGCCATGGGCATGAGCTCAGAGCTGTTGCCAGAGTGCATTGCCTCAGTGCTGGAGAGCAGAGAAATGATGAATGGCCCCAGACATCTCCACTGTGCTTTTGGTGTCAAGATGAAAAATGAGGGATGAGGCCACTATGCTTTGAGATGATTTATTGCTCAAGTAGCTCGATAAGATATCAGTCTCAAGGCATGAGATTAATAGAGGAGCAACAAGTCAGCCATAGCTTGTGGAAGTCAGAGTTTCTTCTCCGCACAGAAATATATAACATTTTGGTCCAATAGGCCAATGGAAAACTGTTCAGACTGTTCACTGAGTCCTCATAGAGGTGTAGCAAACGTCGTTTATTTCTATCTTTAGCACACTTTTGTAGGGTCTGACAGGGTTCGCGGGGCTTAACAAGCTACTATCGGTTAACACATATTGTTTACATTCTTTTGCATGTACACCATGCCATTGTTTTTCTTTATTCTCACTGTGCCAGGAGAATTTCAACGACACTGCCTTTAATATTGTCACCTGAATTAAAAGCTGGGTTGTGCAGACAGGCTTTTACTAAAATATCATGCTTTTACTCTATTAAAGTATTTCCCTACATAGGGAATATACATACAGTAAATACAGGATATGTTATAATACACAGAGTCCTAAGATCTTTCTTTTGTTGCCCAGGGTGTGCAGGGCATACGGGAAGAGACGGAAATGGGTGCTTGTGCTCAGCAACCTGTCAGGGCATGCCGTGGTGCAGGGAAAATGGCCAGAAACCCTTGGCCTTTGGTGGTTCTGCTGAAGGCACAAGCCCTGTCCCATCCAGGAAGCGCCATCTGTGTCCTGCTGCCTGTGTGGTGCTGGCTGGGTTGCTGAGGGCTCCCAGGTGCCTCTTGATCCAGCTCCTCTGGAGCTCCTGTGGGGCTGCAGCGCTGCTGCTGGGCCAGGCTGGGGGAGACGCTGAGGGAACAGGGCACTGGGAGGCTGTAAATGGATGAGGGGCTGTGGAGGCCCAGACGGGACAAAACCATGGGAAGGCGTGAGGGGGATGTGTGGAGGCTGGAGGCTCCAAGGGGACAGGAGGCCCCTGAGGGGCTGGGGTGGTGGGAAGACCTGAGGAATTGGGTGTCAGAGGCCATAAGCAGCCCCCGGGCAGCCGCCTTGTTCCTGACACCCGGCTGCTCCGGTGCTTCCACAAAATGTCTCCCAGGCCTGCAGCAGAAGCCCTCGAGGCTGGGACACCAGCCCTCCAGGAGGGTGGGGACAGCCCAAGGTGCCCAGGCTGGGCTGGCTGGGGACATGGAGGGCAGGGGGGTGCTGCCAGGCCACGGCCACTGGGTGCCTCCAGGAAGGGGCAGTGGGCAGAGGCAGGGCTGGCCACCAGCCCAGGCCCTCACGGCTGCCCAGGCCACGGTGCTGTGACCGAGGCCCCCCTGACGCAGAGCTCGGGGCCCACAGAGCTGCTGCCACCATGGGGAGGGTGGCGATGTCTCCTTGAGCAGGGCTGCAGAGTCGCTGCTGCTGAAGAGGCTCTGGAGCCACAGAAACAGCAGCAGAGTGGGCACAGGAACAGCAGCACCCCGAACATCGGCACCTGCACAGTGAGGCGTCCGCAGCAGCCGGGTGCCAAACGGGGAGGCTGTGGGCACAGCTGCCTTTGGTTTGGCAAAAGGTTTCAGCAGAATTGGCCACAATGGCTCTCTTCACTTGCAGCCTCACAGCAACACTGGGCAGCTTCAGCTGCAGCCTGTGCCCGTGACTGACTTGGATGGCCATGCTTGAGGGCGGGCTCGCCTTCCACACTCAGGTGTCCCAAGGCAGCGGCATTGGTGCCATCGTGAGAGAGAGACACTGATGGGGTTCGAGCCTTGTGCTACACCTGTCCTCCCTCTCTTCTGTGAAGGCATCTTAATGACAGAGGCGTCAGCTCTGAAACTAAACCCTGGACTTGCTTAGAACAATGGAAGAAGCAGCATGTGCTGAAAAAAAGCAGGGACTTACACAGCTCAGTTTTGCTCTCCACTTGGGGAACCGCAGAATTCCAGAGCACTTTGTGTTGCAAAGAATCATAAACATCATCCAGTTCCAACCACCCTGCCATGGGCACAGGTGGTGTGCAGACACAACTGTCACTAGAACTGGAAGAACACTTCTCCATGTTGACCTTTTCTTCTCCTGGATTTCAAGCAAAGATAAAAAAATCATCTGGTGAATCACAAATGAATATTGTAGCTCACAGAATTAGGAGCAGGAGTCTCCAGTGGCCCATGGTGTGTCCATTCAACCATTGTTAGATTGTCCAGTTGGACTCAGCCTGGTGCAGCCTGGGCACAGGCACGAGGCTGGTCCATTTCAGCATCCCAAAGTCTTTGTGGTTCCCTGTGCACCCATTGCCTCCTGAATCCATTCTTGAATTCCCAGTTACTGCTGTGCAGGACATGAGAACACAGGAATAGCTTGTTTGGCTCATTCTTGTGTTCGCTGCTCCTGCCTAAAGGAATCATCAGGACTACATGCTGATGTAAAGATATAGCCAAACAGCAAAGATTTTTTCTGTAATGTCTAATACTAAAACCTTGTGTGACTGTTCAGACACTCTAAAATCCAGGGTGAAAATGACAGCTTTGGTATGGAAGAATCCTAGAAATTTTGACATGTGATTTTTCTAGTCAAGGATTTTAATGCCAATGCGGAAACTACAAAAATATTAAAACTTCTCATTTGCAACCCCTTTGAAATGGCATCAGCACACTTACAGGGGACAGGGTGTGACTGCAGGGACAGTACTTGGCAGTTCATGGCTTCAGATGTGGGAGATAAGTATTTTGCCTGGGTTCAACCTGATGTTCATGTTTTCCCAGTGTTTTGATTGACTGGTCATTGCAGGTAAATTTAATAAATGCAAAAGGATGTAAAAGCACAATTTCTGGAGAATGTGCACCTGGGAGAAAATTGGGAGAAAACCTTGAACACAGCCAGCAGGCTCTGGAAAAATTTTAAAAAGTTAAAATTAAAAATAGATGTAGCTCTGTGATTGTCCAGGCAGGACTTTTTGTGTCTGGGGAGAATGTCTGCCTTGTACCAGCTGCACACAGACAGACAGGCAGCAACTGAAGCCTTGAACATCAGAGAGTGGGCTAATGTTTCTCCCAGAAAAACAGACCGAAGATCAGACTGAAATGTGACAGTGCCTCCATACAATCAAACCATCCTAGGAAACTCAGCAGCTGATGGTGTTTTTGTGCTACTGCAAACCCCTTCCATGGAAAACCTCATTCCAGGAAGGAGCAACATCATCTGACAGATAGCAAGTGGCCAGCAGTAGCTCCAGGAGCTTCCTGCAGGAAGGAGCCCAGCCCCCAATGCACATGGGCTTTGGCTGCCCTCTGGCACAGAAGCCCCTCAGGGGCACAGGTGTCTGGGGCAGGAGATGGGCACCAGCACTGCCAGGGCTCGGGGGGTGGCAGGTCTGCCTTGGTGGGGACTCTGCCACACCTGCTGATTTCAGTGCTGGCTGGGCCCCAGGGCTCAGAGCAGCATTCGTGCCCCTGCCCAGTGCCACACCCAGGGGCGCCAGCCTGCGCCGCACACACCGCTCCCTTCCCTGGGCCGCACACGTTCTTCTCCAGGCTCCCGTGGCCCCGAGCCAGGTGCCAATGGAGACCTTGGTATGCGGATAGAAAACCTCTGTAACTCACAGAGTAGTTATGAGAGTAGGTATGAATTTATTCAGTGCTGAGGTGCATGGGGGATATCTCCTCCAAAAGCATGCACACCTTGGAGACTTGTTTATCCCTTTTTATTCTCTACAAACCAGGGTTACACAGTACACCTAATACATATTCATTTGCTAACCCTGCCTTTTCCCGCTTCATACTAAAATTAGTTCCACGCCTATTTGCAGCTGCACACTGCTCCTTGTTGGTCACTCTGGTGGTCGTCTGGAGGCCTTTGGGTCTGAAGTCAGCAATTTTCCTGCAGCTGAACTTGTGGCTTAGGGGTCCAAAAGAATCCAAGGAACCCCCCTCATCCTGTGGTGCATTTATGCTTGCATCCTGTTTATGTATTCTAGCTCTTTATCTCATCCTGCAGTCTTTATTCTCTTCCTGCTCTTAGGGGAGCAGTCAGCATTTCACACGGGTTTTGTAGCCCTTTCTTTTACTCAAGGCAATTTTTATAAATGATTCCTAATTCCTAATTTCTCTGTTTCACCCTGGCCCACTGGGGCTGTGAGCCGGGTCGGCACCGCGGCTCCCCAGGCAGCACCCAGCCCTCTGCCCCCTCCAGAGCCCGGCGCCAGCGGCTGCTGGCCGGGCCTCAGGGCTGGGCGGGCACGGGAGGCCGGGGCTGGCCGCAGGCAGTGCCCGACCGAGGGGCACAGCCCGCACCAACCCTTCCCTCCTGCCGCTCTCTGCAGCTGGCACAGGACGAGAGGCGAGCAGCTGAGCACCTGCGCCGGGCCCTGCCGTACCTGCAGAGCCCACAGGAGTCCCTGCGAGCGGCGGCCATCAGGTTCATCGGTGAGCCACGAACCTGGCTGGGCTCCCTCCCCGCCCCGCCGCAGCTCGGCCCCAGCCGCGGCTGCTGCCCCGGCAGCGGCATCCGGGCCCGGCGCCCTGGAGCCCCGGCTGCCCTCGGGGCTGCTGCCGGCCTCTGGCAGCCGTGCCCTTGGGCTGAGTCAGGATGCGGCAAGGGCCCGGGCTGAGCCCTGCCGGGGGCGGGAGGGCGTGTGGCCCCAGGGCTGGCAGCGCCGCTGGCAGGGAGCTGTGCCGCTGGGGCCCTGACAGGCTCTGTGTTCCCAGAGATGGTCGAGGTGCCAATGAGGGGTCAGCAGGAAGAGCTCTAGGCCTTCAGTAAGGGTGAGTGAGTGCTGTCCGTGGGGGCTGGCGGGGGGAGCTGCAGTCTCTGCCCTGGCCACTGAGGGCTTTGCTCCCTGTGTGGACAAGGGGTGGTGAGGGCAGAGCACAGAGAGATTTCAGGGACGTGGGGCGGGGGGTTTGGCGGGTGTGGATTCGTGACCAGGACCTTGCAGCTGATCCCGTTGGCCACTCTCCTCTTGTAACTCTGGCAAGAGCAGGCTGGGATGGCCTTGGCAGGACATTCTCCTAGGATTCCCACAGGTGCGGGCTCTGATTGTTCCTCTCTCTTCCAGCCTTTTAAGCCCTGAGGAGGAATGACAGCCCTTCCCAGACAAACATAGTAGTTCAACTGATATTCAGTGAAAGAGCTGCAGAAGTACACTCATCTGCTGGCTCAGAAGAAACAGTGTTCATTGAAGACCTCCAGATGCCATGGAAGATGAGAACACCTTGACACCAGAAGAGACCAGCTGGAGCTCCAGGCACAGCTAATGATTGGCACAGCTGAGCCTGTGGGAAGCTCATGTGGCTTCAGGCCTCTCCCTGCCTGTAGATAGTTCCCTCCCTGCAGCCCTCAGACACTGCCCACTCCTTCTTTTTCCCTTCCACTCTCCCTCCCTTTTGACAGCTCCATCCCCCCAGCCCTCAGACTGTGCCACCCCCTTTTTTGCCTCTCAGCTCATCCCTTTGCTTTGCCTTCCAGCAATAAACAGTTTGGCTTTTTCACTTAACCTGCATCTATGTGGAGCTGAAGGGTCACAATTCTGGAGTTCTGTGACACAAATCCTGAGCCCTGAGACACACGGGCCCCTCCTGCTGTTCTCTTCTGCACTGTGTTTTGTTCAGAGATGCAGAGGAACGAGCGCAGATCAGGCTGGATAGGTCCCTGTGCTGAAGGTCCAGTTCCACAACATTGTGGAGTTAAAGGTCTTGCTGAGCACCCTGAGCCTTGGATTTTGGAAGAGCCAAGCTGAGTATGTCCTGAACCCTGCTGTGAGGGGTTCTGTGTCAAGCATCCACAGACAGCAAAGGAGCTTAGAATGCCTGAGGCTTTCAAGAATAGCTTCCTGAAAGCACAGTAATGCTCCATCCCTGCTCAGGATCAGGAAGAGGGCAGAACCAGAGAGCATCTGGGCTTAACAGGGAGCTGTGGGTGTGTCTAAGAGCAAATGAAGCAGCAGCACAGTGGCCGAGACTCGGACGCACAACCGTGCCGGCGTCCGGAGCGCTGTCAGGCAGTGCCGGGATCCCGGCTTTGGTTCTGGGCCCCACAACTGAGGAACTGCAGCCCCTGCCTCAGAGCCTGTCAGAAAGCCAAGCAAGTGAGACCAGAGGGAGGGCATCCTTCCAGTCTCTCTTGGGCATGGCCACAAAACAGCTCCTGCTCCTTCTTCCTCCGCCTCTGTTTGGGCTCTGCTGTTACAAATGGAGACAAGTTTAGACAAGTTCTGCCTTTGTCTCAGCTTTGTGGCAGCAGCTCATTTTGAGGCAGCCTGCACCCCAAATGTCACTCATTCACAAGTTCTTAAGAATGGCTGATTTGGTTTATTATAAAATGAATTCTTTATTGAATTGACAAAGGATTAACAGACATCAGACTTTAAATAGACCACTTAGTACATAGGACAAAACAAAAAGAGCCACTACTAGATCAAAAATACAGTGGACAATAAAGGGTACCTTGTTATAAATCCATGTTGTGATACTGGCTTTTGCAAGTATTAAGATGAATGCTGTATGTTCTATGTTTTGCAATGTCTTTTTCTCCTGCTAGCAAGTTTTAGGCATAGGTCAAGAAGAATTTTGGACGTTAGGGCAATGTCCTGTCTGTGCAAAGCAAGATAACCTCCAGGAAACAAATGATGGGGCCCAGGCTGCTATCAACACTGACCACCTGCAGAAGAAGGAAGCCCAACCCAAATAAAAATGTGCTAAAGGGAAATAAAATCTGTAAGACACATGCTCTAAAAAGGCGGATTCAGGGCGTAGACATGCAAAATACTTTTTGGAAAAATATGAATATGCATTAAAACCCCACAGCAGAATGGGAGTGTTCCAAAGATATGAGGTGTGTTCCCGGCAACGCACCAGGATACCCCAGCTGTTTTAGCCCTTTGCTTTATTGTCTTTGTCTCCTAATTGTCTTTTTGTTTATATTAAACCTTTTATAATTTATTAAGTGAGTGAACCTCGTTTTTCACAATAGGAAGGAGTTCTTCACAGAAAGGCTGATTGGGAATTGGAATGGGCTGGCCAGAGGGGAGGTGGTGGAGTCACTGTGTCTCTCCAGTGGTGTGGGGGAGTGACATCAATCTCTGTGCAATAACTGATTTTGCTTTAAAACAATTGCTTCAAAATTGCTTCCTGTTCCACCGTGAGTGTCTGTGCTGGTTTGTATTAGTTGATAGTTGGTGAGGAGGGAAGAAGCCACCCATGCAAATGCTTTTTCTAGGAGGGGGCTGCTAAGAGCTTCCTCTGTGCTTAGCAAAACCAATAGCTGGCTGGCTCTGAGAACTGACAACCTATGAAACCATTTAGAAGCTGGATTCTCCTCTGTGAAATCCACATTTTAAAGACAGTCAAGCCAAGGAAAGCTCTCTGTTGTTTCCAGCTGTGAAGAGTTAACTGGGTGCTGGTCAGGCCGGCCCTGCTCCACCCTGGCCTGCACCGAGCCGGGCTCCGCCAGGCCCCCTTCACCACGGCCCGCGCGGCCCCAGCGGCTGCCAGGCACAGGGAGGGGAAGCCATCGGCCCGCAGCTGAAATTGAAGGAAGCAGGGGCCTGGGACCAGCCATGTGGGCAGAATAACCACGACTGTTCTGGCCAGGCCCCCTGAGATCTTTGCACAGCTCCAGGGCAGCCTGAAATTCATCACTGTGACTGCTTTTGGACCAGGCAAAAACCATCATGATCATCTGCAGGCCTGGGTGAGATATTAACTATTTCAGTGCACAGATGAGACCTGCAGACCTCGATCCTCCCCTTGGGTGAGAGAAAAGGACAGAGTGAGGACATGTAGAAGACAACATGAAGACGCCAAAGTTGGTAAAGAAGGAGTCAAGTCCCAGATGAAAGGAGAATGAGGAGATGCCTTAGTATTGGGGCTGAAAGTTCTTTTGGTAAGGCAATGGACATGGACTATGATACACTAAAATATCCCCTTTAATTCATTAGAAAATATGGAGAGATGGAGTGTTCAAACTCTAAACATGGGCAGAGGCCTGTAAGAAACGGTCCAGAGTTTCCCTCATCTGCCTCACAACCATTGCAAGAACAGAGACCGAGACCCTGAAGACACCAAGGGACTTTGTGCAGGGGTTCTGGCCTGGTTGAGGTGGAAGCTTGCCAGGTGATTGTTTGCAGGAGTGCTTGCTGTGCTGTCAAGGTACACTGCCTTCATTCCTGCTGGTGAGCAGGGACTTGTAAGGAGCGGCCTGTTCTGTACCTTACACCTGCTTCCCAGAGCAAGGGGTCTCATCAAAATAGCCGAGGAATTTCCCCACCTCTTGGCCAGCTGCCCCTTGCTTTGAAACAGACTGTAAAAATGACTTTTCCAAGTTACTTTTTTTGAGAGAGATGGAAGAAGACACCGGCGACCCTGTTTTGTCTGTTGGTAGCTATAACCGCCCCCCCCTCCCCGCTTTTTTCTCCTTGCATTTTGCCTCTTTATCCCTCTCTCCCTCTCTCTCTCCCTATCCTCTATCGCATAACCCTTGTTGCTGGCACTAAAATAAAGATGTATTACTGCTGATGTGATTTAAACTGAAATCCTTTGGTGTCCTTTTTGCAATCTGAGATCAAATGAACCTCTCATGACTCCCACTTGTGTTAGCGGATCGTGACACTCGGGAGCGGGGTGACCCAAGGTGCGGCTTAGAGCAAATGCTCCACGGCACGAGGATATTGGTAGGCGCACGGTGGAGACAAGGATGAGGAGGAGATCTCCAGTATGGGTTCCAAAGGCTTTTACTCCACTGCAGCATCCAGGGACTGAAGACCAAGAACACAACTGAGTGTGGGTTTTTATATGGGGGAGGCCAGAGGGAGGGTACAAAATTTTAACCAATCGGAAGAAACTATGGGAGGAGTGGAAGGTTCCATTCAACAATACAATAGGGGAAACAAGGGGAGCAGAGTGGGTCACATGGGCCAATGGGGAATTGGAGATTAGGGGATTTCCAGAGGGGTGGTTCAGGTAGGAGGCTGGCCTAAGGGAAGACTGACAAATGGGTGTAATGACAGATGGGGAACATGAGAAAACAAGGGCTAGGCTTGAGGCAGGTTGGATTGATAGGTGGGTAGGAGGATACAAACTAGGAGCAAACCAATGACTATGGAGAACAATTGGAGAAACCATTCAAGCAAAGCAGACATCACAACAATAGAACTGTTAACCATTACAGGAGGTGTCATCTTCAAGAGGCTATGGCATGTGAGTGAGCTCTTGCCACATTGACACTCATTGTTCTACGTGGAAAGGGACATTGAGAACTTGCCTCCAGCATTCTCCATGGATCTCAAACTGTCATGTGCCAGGGCTTCCAGATAATCCATGTTCTGATATCAATCTAGACGGGAGCACAGATCAGAAGCCTTTCCATGGTGCCCCCAGTGGAGCCGCGTCCACCTTTGTCTGTCAGGAAAAGGGATGTGGGAAAAGTGGGCAGGTGCCACCCTGCTCTATTTGTGTGCCAGGCCTGAGCCTCAAGTGTTTCTGGTTTCTTAGCTAATTTCTCCCTGGCTCCTCTTTAATACGAGCAAGAGAATAGCATTGCACAGTCCAGTTTGACAAATAAGGCTTGTGCACAACTGAGTGCTTCCACTAAATTAAAAACCCAATGTGCTTGAAAGCCGACCTTCTGTTTGCTCAGGCCTCCTCACCTCTGTAGATGAGGTGACTTTATGCTGCTGGTATGTGGGTTTTAGGAGTATGTGGGTTTTTATGTGATAGAGGTGAGGAAGTGTTGAACTCATTCCAATGAGCTGGCCAAAGCAGTGACTTTAGTGTCTCTTTGACTGGGAAGTAGCACCAGCCTTGTTGAACGCAGGCAGCAGCATGAGCAGGGCTCCTCCAGCAGCAGGGACACACCATGAACCAGGAGGGGACCGTGGCACCAGAGGGGACCGTGGCACCAGAGGGTACCGTGGCACCAGAGGGGATTGTGGCACCAGAGGGGACTGTGGCACCAGAGGGGACCGTGGCACCAGCCGTGCCCAAGGCCTGAAAAGGGTGGCAAAGTCAGGTGGTGCTGCCTGGCTGCATGAACAGCTCAGGCAGGGCATGGTGAGGAGCCAGGTCTGGGGGCCATCCAAGGAGTCCTGTCAGGAGCAAATGGTTCTAATATTCTCTCTGGGAAAAAAAAGGAGCAATCTTTAGAGTGAACTGAAGTGCTAATAAATATTTGCTCACATATGGTGGGGTTTCTCTGCAAATGGGCTTTGATGGGAAATTTCTGACCACATTTAGTTTTGCTCTTTAAGTTGAGCAACTGAGGAGCTTTGTTGAGGAATGGAGAATTGTTTGTAGCTCAGTATTTTCTCAGGAGGAGCCTTACATTTTAGCACAGGAGGAAGATAAGGCAAAGGTTTAAAAGCTTTCCCCTCCTGAAGTGACACACTTTCTGAGGAGTCTGAGGAGAATTCCCCTCAGCCTCTGCCAGGGCTGTTTGCCTCCTCTGCAGGCTCAGGATTCTGGGAGTTCCAGGAGCCTCAGGTGACACGGTATTTTCCTCTGAATATTTCTTGTTGTGCAGTATACAGGGAGAATATTTTGTGTGAGATTCTCCTCTGGGCCTTGAGGTGAATCTCAGTAATTCTGTTGATTTTCATGTCCAGATGAACTTTTGGTAGATAGGAAGGAAAAGGGAAGAGGCACCATGGAAAATTAATTGCTCAAGATTTGAGTGGCCCAACCACATTAAAAATGAAGTCTAAACTGAAAGAAAACTTTTATTTTTTTTTTACTTGATAGGTGGGTTACAACACGAAGTGTAAATAAAGGTCATTGAAAAGGTTCAGCCAGCACCCAGCTGTATGAAAATCAAAAGGGATAAGACAGGGCATGGGAAGAATCTTCAGCCCTTCCCGTTGAAGGTAAAAGAGTAGGACAAGTGCCTCTGGCTGTTACCCACAGGTAATGTGTTATTTGAAGCCAAGAGCAGATGCCCCAAGCTGCTGGTGGCCCAAGCCCTGCCATGGCTGTCCCACTTTCAGTCCTAGCTGGACCAGGGTGGCTGGCTCGGGAGGGGAGGAGGTGGGGGGATCTCAGGGGGCTTCCTCTTCACAGCCGGGCTGGGGGGCCGTGGGGGAGGCACGGAGTGCTGGTGCTCTGCTTTCCAGGTCGACTCCTGCTTCTGAGGCCACATCTGAGAGCTGACGAACGAGGCAATCTCTGGGCTCCCTGAGGGCAAGGGAGAATCACACCTTCTTGGCTGGTATGCTGGAGCTGCAGCAGGGTGACTGTGGAGAGAGGAGGTGGCTGAGGCCCCCAGCTGCCATGGGCACTCAGGGACCCTCCTGCACAGCAGGGCCCAGAGCGGCCAAGGCTCCCCAGCACGGCTGGAGCTGCTGGCACAGCTTGGCCCAGCTGGACAGCTGCCCCTCAAGGCCCCAAGCAAGCAGGGGATGGCTCTGGGCAGGGTCCCTGGCCAGGAGCGGGCCCCAGAGCACCTCTGCCTTTCAAGGGCAATCTCGTCCCCGCTCTTTCTCCTGCCCACCTTGCTTTGCCTCTGCCCGCTGCTCCTGGGGCTGCTCTTGGCCAGGCAGCCGCAGTGGGAACCAGCACTGGCTGCAGCCCCAGCGGGCTCCCCAGGACAAGGTCCAGCAATTAAGAGGCCAATGAAAGGCCTGGGCAGCAGCAGAACTCTCAGCAGAGTTATTTGGGCAACCACTGATTACCCACAAGTGCACAGCAGCCTCACTGGGAATGTTTCCTGACTATGAGCAGCCTTTCAAGAAACTGGAGGGTGGAGATGAACAACAACTTACCATTTCTTGTCCTTCCACCACCGGAATCCAACATAGCACAGGACCATGGAAAGTGGCACTGTGAACAGTGTCACTGCTGTGCCTATCATGCAGGACTTGCGCACATCCTGCGGACAGAACACTCTTGGGGTGCTCGATGGATTCTCAGCATTTATACTGGACTTGCCAAGCGCATCTGTGGGAGCAATGGGCAGCGTGAGCCTGTGCTGTGCTCCGTTGCTGAGCTGGCAGCACGGTGGATACGGCCAGGACATTCTCTGTTTCCCCAGAGCTGGGGCCTGCAGGCACCTTGCCACCCCTTGGCACAGGCTGTGCCACCCAACAAAGCCCAGAAGGCCGAGAGCAGAGCCCGGGACAGCACAGCTGCTTGGGCAGTGGCTCCTTCCAGGGACACAGGCCAAACCCATCCCTGAGCAGCCACTGCCACCCCTGACTCTCCCTGCTCTGTGACAGCTCCCCCAGCCCAAGGGGACAGAGCCAGGCCCTGTAAGGGGCCAGTGCATCCCCTGCCCAGTTGGGAGCCAGGGCTGGCTGTGGCCCTGGGCTCACGGCAGGGCTCCCACTCGGGGCTGCTCCTGTGTCTTGGGCCTCTGGATGCTTAGGGCCAGCTCCAGGAGCAGCTGCTGGGGGAGAGATGTTGGTGCACAAGTCCCGATTCCCAGGGGCTGGGAATGAGCTCCAGAGGCCTGGAAGCCGCGGCACCTCCAGCATTGGCTGCTGCCAGGCCATGCAGGCCCTTAGGGAAGAGCTGCTGGCACACAGCCCTGCCGAGGGAGAGCCCAGCACAGCAATTACCTCCTGTGCCTGGGCTTGGCATTTCCTCCTTTCCTGCATCAGGAGCTGGCACAGGGCCATTCCTTCCTCTAGCATATGCCATCATCTGCACAAACATCTGCTCCAGCACTTGAGAAAGGAAAAAGGACAGCTGGATAAGATAGAACTGCTCACCATTAGAGGAGGTCGTATCTTCAGGAGGCAATAGTTGTTAAAGTCATGGATAAGGGTCAGGAAAATACCCAGATTATTTGGGCTGGGCCAGGGCCCTCCCTGCTCCAAACATCCCCTACACCTGATCTAGCCCAAGACAGAAATATCAGGGGATCTCAGGGTGTGCATGGCCCATGCTGCAATTTGGGCTCCCTGTCAGCTGATGCCAAATGCCTTCCTGCAGAGGCTGGGGAGAAGCTGCAGCCAGGCCAGGCTGGGAAACAGCCCTGCAGGGCATGAAAGCAGCAGCGGGGCAGCAAGGCTGCCATGGATCCCTTCCTGCTGTGCCAGGCATGGTGTGTCCAGATGTGCCCCTGGCTGCTGAGTGTCAGGAGGAGGCTGAGGGACATGAACCCACCACGGCGTCTCTCCAGATCACTCAGCATCTTGTCCAAAAGTTGAGATGCCTCCAGGGATTTCTTGTCTTCTATCTCTTTGTTCTTCCATCTTGGAGGACCTTAATGGAAAGTAGTTCCATTTCTCCTTCAGTCCAGAGTGGCAGTGAGTGCACCTGGGTGACTGGTGCCCTCCAAGGCACTCCCTCCTCTCTGCCTTCCACTCAGGAGCAGGAGCAGGGGGACCACGTGCCTGCAGTGTCCCCACAGTGGGATGGAAGGAGCCCCTTGCATGGCAGTCAGGGGAGAAAGGACTCCCTGGAGCTGCCAGCAGCTCTGAACTGCGCCCCAGGCAGGGCCAGGGCTTGGCAGCAGCAACGGGAACAGCTCAGGCTCCCTGGGGCTGGCAAAGGAGCCACACGAGGCACAGCCCCGGGGCACAGCCCTGGGCCCGGCCCCTTCCTCTCTGCTCTTCCTTGTAGCAGCACAGAGCACACGGAAGGTGACACTGGCTTTGCACATGGGAAGAGATTGACAGCTAAATGCTCCTTCCTCCCACTGACAGCAATGCTGTGGGATCACTCAGGGCTCCAGAAGGGAGCAGAGCAAAGTTTCCAGAATCCATCAACCTTCAGATTCTTAACGGAAATGGCATGAGAGTGAGCTCTTGCCACACTCACACTGATAATTCTGTGCACAAATGGACATTGAGAACTTGCCTCCAGCATTCTCCATGGGTCTCCAACCATTATGTGCCAGGGCTTTCAGATGCTCCATGTCACGATCCCAATCTAGAAGGGAGCACAGATCAGAACCATTCCATGGTGTGCTGGGACCCCCTTCTGCCTTAGGGAACTGGGCACTGCAAGGGTGTGAGGGAAGGCCGTGGGAGCCAGATGTCAATGGACATGGCCAAAGCTGCAGAGGGGCCTGGGCAGCTCTGGTCTGGCTCTGAACACTCAACACCTTTTCCATGCTCTGGGCAACATCCCTGAAAGGCAGGCACTGCCAAGCAGCAGAGATTTACAGCTCAAGCCTCAGCAGGGCTCAGGCCCAGAGGCACAGCAATTACCTCCTGGGGCTGTGCCTGGCATGGCCTCCCTTCCTGCAGCAGAGGCTGCCCATGAGCCACTGCTTCCTCCGGGAAATGGCACCTCCAGCACAGCCTTTGGGTTCATCTCTGGAGAAAGGAAAAGTGATAGCTGGATTGGATGGAACCATTCCCCTTTCAGGGATGTGGTGTCATCATGATGCGATACTAGTCGAGGTCAAAGATAAGGATTAGGAAATCATATAAACTTATGGGATTGGCCAGAGCCCTCCCTCCTCCAAACAGCCCCAGAACCTGATCTAGCCCAAGACCAGGAAATTGCAGGGGATCTCAGGGTGTGCATGGCCCATGGTGCAGTTTGGGTTCTCTGTCAGCTGATGCCAAATGCCTTCCTGCAGAGGCTGGGGAGAAGCTGCAGCCAGGCCAGGCTGGGAAACAGCCCTGCAGGCCATGAAAGCAGCAGCGGGGCAGCAAGGCTGCCATGGATCCCTTCCTGCTGTGCAGGGCACGGTGTGACCAGATGTGCAGAGAAAGCCCCTGGCTGCTGAGTGTCAGGAGGAGGCTGAGGGACATGGACCCACCTTGTCCTCCCTGCAGCATTTCCTTCAGCATTTGCTGCATGGTATTGGATGGCTCATGGGGTTTCCAGTGTCCTGCAGCTTTGTTCTTTCCTCTTGGAGGACCTAATTAAAAAAATATATATCCATGTCCCAGGAATGGATCCTAAAAATCAGGGTTGAGCTTGAGGGATCAGCAAGGACACAACACTCACCCCTGCGACGGGAGCTGGGCATGCGTGCAGCATCCAGCCCAGGAGCCTGGAAAGTCCTCCCTGCAGACACACCTGTAACTCAACAGCCACAGAAGCTTCTGTCATGTCTGCTGATCTGCACAGGCAGCACTGAGCCACACGAGTGCTGAGGGGATCACGCAGGGCGAGGGCACACACGTGCATGGATCTGTCCTGGCACCTGCAGCGATGCTGCCCTGGCCGAGCTTTGGGCTCTGAGCTGGCAGCTCTCCCAGGGGGAAAGGCCTTGACCTACCCTCACCATCTCCCAGAGCCTCAGTCTTGGATGTGGGTTGGGAAGCCAGATCACCTTCACCAAGAGGCTTGGCTGCAAAGAAAGGCAGGACAGAAGAGTTCCCATGGCACTGTAGGAGATCCTCAGGCTCCCTGGGCCTGGCAAAGGAGCCATGCAAGGCACAGCCCCGGGGCACAGCCCTGGGCCCGGCCCCTTCCCTCTCTGATCTTCTCTGTGGCTGCACAGAGCACACGGAAGGAGACACTGGCATTGCACATGGGAAGAGATTGACAGCTAAATACTCATTCCTCCCACTGACAGCAATGCTGTGGGATCACTCAGGGCTCCAGAAGGGAGCAGAGCGATGTTTCCAGAATCCATCAACCTTCAGATTCTTAAGTGAAGTGGCACGTAAGTTCTTGCCACTTCGACACTGATTATTCTGTGCGGAAAGGGACATTGACAACTTGCCTCCAGCATTCTCCATGGGTCTCAAACCATCATGTCCTAGAGCTTCCAGATGCTCCATGTCACCATCCCAGTCTAGAAGGGAGCACAGATCAGAACCATTCCATGGTGTGCTGGGATCCCCTTCTGCCTTACGGAACTGGGCACTGCAAGGGGGTCAGGTAAGGCCATGGGAGCCACATGTCAATGGACATGGCCAAAGGTGCAGAAAGGCTTGGGGAGCTCTGGGCTGGCTCTGGTCACTCTCCACCCTCTTTGTAGGCCCCATGCAACATCCCTGGAGAGGCAGCAGGACCAGCCCAGGGGCTCTGGGGACTCTCTCCCACGCACAGAGGAAACCCTCCCTCAAGCCCTGGGGAAAACCATCCCCAATGCTTCCCAGGGAGAAGGAAGTGCTGTCCCAGGAAAGGGAAGCCAGGCCGTGGGCTCACCTGCTCCCTGTGCTTGCCACGGAGCAGCCTGGGCAGCCCTGTCAGGCAGGGCCACTGCCAGGAGGAGCAGGAGGAAGAGGCGCAGAGCAAAGGCCATGGTGCCTTGCCCACTGCCAGTCCTGCAGCTCTTGCTGCCACCACTGTCCTGACACCGCTGTCCCAATGTCAGCACCGCTGCTGCTGCCGCCGCTGCTGCCACAACAGTCGTGGTCAAGGACTGACTGCTTGGTCCTTGTGGTGCTGTGCAACCACGGGGCTCTGGGACCTCTGTGACCTCAGAGCCTGCTGTCACCTCAGCCTGCTGTCACCCCAGAGACTGCTGTGACCTCATGGCCTTGGCTGTACCCCCTGAGTGTTCTCCCATCTGTACTCCAATCTGTACTGGACTGATTGTAAATCTTGGACTTCATCAAAGGGTCATTGCTAAACAAAACCTTGGTTTTGCCTGCTGACACTGCTGGTCATGTTCTGTCCCATGAGATGCTCTTGATGGTTGCCTCTTTTCCTGGGCATGGCACTGGAGGAGGTCCAGGCCCAGGTGATGCCACTGAAGGAAATGAGCCCTCAGCCCAGGGACGCTCAGCACAGACTCCCCCAGCCCCTCGGGGCCCTGCTGCTGGTCACAGCAGCCCCTGCCTGGCTCCTGCCTGCCCACACCGTGGTCAGCCCCGCCTGCTCCTGGACATGGAGCTCAGCCAGGGCTGGTGCTGTGTGGGCTTTGCTGGTGGTACCAGCCAGACACTGGGGTGACAGCTCCACCTCTTTATTGGAACAGAAGAGCTGTGTCAGGCCCTGCCCTGGCAGGAGGGACCCACCTTCAGTCCAGGCCACAGAGCAGGGCGGATCCCTTCAGGGACACAGGGCCTTGCTTTGGGTGGTGGCAGCATCTGCACAGCAGCAAGCTGGTAACGCAGCTGTGACAGGGACATCACGTATGGGCATGGAGATGTGAAATGTGTGGTGCAGGTGTCCCTGAAGGAGGTGTTTGGCCTTTCCTGTGAAGCTGCAGAGGGGAACCTGTTGAGAGAGGAGATGGCTGAGGCCCCAGCTGCAGCTGGCACACAGGGACCCTCTTGCACACTGGGAGATTCTCACTGTGCTCACAGTTTCCCTCTGAAGACTAAGAGGTGAATGTGGATGGGCTTAGCAACTGGTCTGCAGGCCAAACAATTGAGTTAGCAAAAGAAGAAATAGAGAAAATACAAGTTTATCCATAGCAAGGAAGAAGGCAAGGCCGTTAGCATGGAAACCAATAAAAAGGTGCATAAGGCGTATTTGCAGTTGTAATAAATGGAATTGGTTCATGCTCACTAAATTGTAGCTGTTCTTGAAGTTATTATTAGAAACAATCAAGAATCAGTGTTACAAAGCAGATGTACCCCTTTGCAGATGTTACATGTCAAAATTAAGGTACAGGATGTAGTTTAGAAGATAAATGGTGTCTCAAGACCGAAATGGCCTTGAGATGGATCAAAATTAGACCAAATTTAGGCATTGGGCGTAAGGATTAGTAAATATAAGGCAAATTAGTAGACTAACATAACACAAGGCTTAGTACGCACGCACAAACCTGTAAGGTTATCCAAAGGACAATGAGGAAGAGGAGAAGCCTTCGCCAAAAGACCACCAAAAGAAGACTGAAGACCTCCTAACAACAAGTGAGGCATGTGCCATGAAGAAAAATGATGTAAAGTCAGAAAAATCGGAAATAGGAGGAAACTTACAGGAAACATTAATGAATATGTATAAGCATACAGTATATGAGTTTAGCTTGAAGTGCTTTGTTTTGAAGGTGAGGCAGGGTGGGAAGCCTCCGTACCCTGGTGGGTTTTGCTTATGCTTTAATCATTCTTAATTACTAGTAGATTATATATATAAATTTTAAATTTTTATTAAACTGTATTATTTTACTAAACTGTATTCATTTATACCACACTACTATTCAGTTTAGTAAATTGTATTTATTTTTAATTAAACTGCCATTAAGCCAAGAGACCTAGTTGTCAAAATTCTAATTTCATTTATAACAATATTTTAACAAAGAAGTTGTACAATGTTGTACAAAGTTGTACAATACCAATGTTGTTGTACAATGTTGTACAACAACATTGGTATTTAACAACCATGACACAATATGAGCTATATTAACAAAGAAGGCACCTTACGGTGACAACATTCTACTGTTCAAACTGTAAAATATCTTTCTGTACTGATCAGGAGGTCAGGATTTGCTCTTTACAATCCTAATGCTGAATGTCTCCGTAGGCAGTCTGGCCACAGAGAAGAATGAATCCCTTGCAGGCTGCCTCTGTTTGGACAACCTGCTCCTCACCCCAAGCCTCAGTATGTCTGATATGGCCCACCTGGGACTGACATCCCAAAACATTGATAACATTTCTCTTTAGAATTTTTTCTTTATGAATAAAATCTAATTAATTAATAAAAATAAAATTTTATTTTTTATAATAATATTATTTTGTGTTTTTAGAACCTAATTTTTATATTTATATGAAAGAATTGATACACTTTCAGGAACAAAAAACATTATCGGTCCTTGGTTCAAAGTACCACAATTCCCTTCATTAATTAATTGATCACTATTTCTCCCTCCTTATGCTAATTACACCTATTTTTAGTCCTTTGATCATATTTTTTAATGATTTTCTCCCACAGGGCAAAAGGAGACACTTTGGGGTCTATGGAGACTTTTCTGGGGAACATTTGGGGCAGTTTTGTGTCCAGAGAGGGAATTTAGAGACAACCTGGGTGTCTGGAGGACACTTGGGGAGCCGGGTGGGCACATGGAGGGCCACTTAGGGATTCCGTGGGACAATTCGGGGCCCGGGGGAGCACTTGGGGGTCCAGGGGAGCGCTTGGGGGTCAGGGAGGGGAATCTGGGGGCCCTTTGGGCCCTTGGGCGGCACTTGGGGGGCTGTAACGAGGAATCTATGGGTCGCGGGGGATGATGGGAACTGTAGGCGCCGGTATAATACGGTTTAATGGGGCCGCGGAGCATCACGGGAGTTATAGGCTCAGCTCCAGTGGATTCCGGTGGGGCGTGGGGCATGACGGGAGATGGAGTCCCAGCTGGAATAGCGCTCTATGGGCGCCGCGGAGCATGACGGGAGCTGTAGTCCCGAAAGTGGCTCGGAAGGCGCGTTTGGCGGTGAAGGGAAGCACTTGGAGAGCACTTCTGCGTCCGAGCCGTGGCTGCAGGTCCTCGGGGCGAATGTATACGGCTCGGGAGCACTTGGGGGGAACCTGGAGAGCTGTAACCGAGCTCTTTAGCGCGCGGGGCACAGCAGGAGGTTTGGGTGTGTTCTGGGATGATGGGAAATGAATTCCCAGCCGTGTCTGGAAGGGGCATCTGTGGGGTCGGGAGAATTCAGGGGTCCAGGGAGGTTTTGGGGGGTCCCGAACGGGCGTTGAAAGGGACTCAGGGATCCTGGAGGGTTTGGGGGAGACTTATGAGACATATGGGGGGCGATGCTGGGGTTCTGGGGAGTGCAGGGCATATTTCCAGTTCCTCATAACCTGGTCTCAATTGCCCCCTGCAGTCTCCTACTCACTGCCAGGACGATCCCAGTATGATATCCCAGGATGATGTCACTACACAGCCAGTGCAATCTCAGCCACTGCCAGGATGTTTCCAGTACAAACCAGTCCCTGCCAGTGCTGCCACACCCAGCCCTCTCTGTGTTCCCCCCTCCCACATCTTCCCAGAGGAGCCCCAAGGGCTGGCAGTCCCCAGCCAGGGTCCCCAGCCAGCCTCAGGTTGGATCTGCAGACCCAAATTTTCCCAGTTTCCCTCTCCTTTTCCTCAGGCCGGGTTCCCCCTGTCCCCAGCAGGTGGGAGCAGCGGAGAGCCCCACGCTGCCCATCCCGACCTGTCCCGGCTCCATCCCCGCTCCTGCCGTGGGCTGTGAGGGGTTCGGGAACGGGGCACCGAGGATGTCACTGCTCCTGGGGGAGGAGGAGGAGGAGGGATGGAAGAGGAAGGATGAAGGAAAGCAAGAAGGGATGGAAGTAGGAGAAGGGAGTGGTGTTAGGGAGGAGGTGGAGAAGGGAGGAAGAGGCAGAGCAGGAGGAAGAGGAAGAGGAGGGACAGAGGAGGATCAGAGAAAGGAGAAGGAACCACAAGGTCCAGCACTCCCTGGATTCACAGCCCCCACCCGTGGGATCATCACCCCGCATCCCACAGCTGACCGGGGTGGGGGAGCTTGGCCCTGGTATCCCAGAGGGTTCCTGGGTTAGGTTTTTTTGTGAGTGATGTTTGAAGAATGAAGAACTCCAAAGCTGTATGCAAAATGCCCCTTGGGGGAACATTGGGGGGTCCTGGTGGCAGCTGCTGGCAGAGGCAGCCTGGAGGAGCAGAGCCCTGTGTCCCCCAGGACCCCAAAGTGGGGAGCCCAGAGAGGGGGAGCGCCACAATTCACGGGACCCTCAACAGCCTGGAGAGGGGCAGGGGGGACTCCTTGGACCCCCTGCACCCCAAAGCAGAGAATAAGGGGAGAAGGGACCCTGAAGCCCCAAAAACCTCCAGCATCCCTAAGTGCTGAGATGGAAACGGGTAACTTCTCGGATTCCTGGCACTCCCAGCAGCCTGGGGAGGGCAGGGACCGAGTAGATTGGGGACCCCCAGTGCAAGCGTGACCTCCAGGAGCTGGGATGGGAGGGAAACCCTGAACACCAAAGGGGAGACCAGAGATGGAGAACACCTGCGAGGCATTTTCAGGGCTGAATCTTGGTGTTTGGGGTTTTTTATGGACTCCAGATGCCCGGCGACTTCTAGAGATGAACATGGGCAGAAGGAGCCCCCTCAGCCCATGTGCTCATGAATCGTATTTTTCCCCAAGCCAGGATTTCCTATTCCCAAACCCTGGCCGGATGGAGAAAGAGGCTACAAGGAAGAGGAAGATGCCCCGGAACACCCAGGCAGGTGAGGAGGAAGTCAGTGCCCCTTTCCCCCTCTCTCCTGCTCCATCTCCCCGCCCAGCATGGCCCCCGGCTGTAGGACAATCCCGCTGCTGACGCCGTCCTACTGGGGATGCACTGGGGGGATCTCCTTCCCCTTCCCTCTGACACGGAGGCAAATCCCATCCTCTCCTTGTCCTTCCTCCCCCAGACAAGGAGCTGAGGATGGAGACCAGGGAGGACAAATCCCCACAGCAGAACCTCGTGGAAGAGGCTGATTTGAGCAGCTCCACAGCGCAGGAATCCAATGGGGAGGAAAAGCCCCAGAGATCCCGCAGGAGGGGCTCCAAACCCATCCCAGGGTGCTCTGAGGAGGAAAGACCCACCCTGTGCAGGGAAGGCGGCCGGAGATCCAGCCAGGGCTCTGAGCTGGTGGTCCATGAGCAGCTTCAGGATGGGGCGAAGCCCTACAAGTGCTTGGAGTGTGGGAAGAGCTTCAGCTGGAGCAACAGCCTGATCCAGCATCAGATGATCCACAATGGGGAATGGCCCTACAAGTGTGGGAAATGTGGGAAGGGCTTCAGCTTCAACTCCCAGCTCGTCATCCACCAGCGCAGCCACACTGGGGAGAGGCCCTACGAGTGTCCCCAGTGTGGGAAGAGTTTTCGGATCAGCTCCACTCTCCTCGTGCACCAGCGGATTCACACAGAGGAGAGGCCCTTCCGCTGCCCTGACTGCGGGAAGGGCTTCAAGCGAAACTCCCACCTCATCTCCCACCGACGCAGCCACAGCGGGGAGAGGCCCTATGAGTGTCCCCAGTGTGGGAAGAGCTTCACCCAGAGCTCTAACTTGACCAGACACCAACAGAGGCACCACTAAGGGAAGCCCTGCGAGTGCCCCAAGTGCAGGAAGAGCTTCGTGCGCTGCCCCAACTCCATCCCCCATCAGAGGACCCACGTTGGGCAGAGCCCTGATGACCCACGTTCCCAGTGATCTGTGTTGGGAACACACTGGGCTGGTGGTCATTTTAGTTTGGTTTCAATTATCTTTTGGTTCATCTTCATCCTTGTAAAACAGACAAAATTGGGGTAAAAATCAACAAATTCAACAAAAGCATCTTAAGCCTCACTTTTTACTAGTGTTTCAAGGGAATCTGGGATTTAGGGAGAAACTTGGGGGTTGTGGTGGTATTTGGTGTAGTTGTCTCCATTTCTTGGCACTCAAAGGGATGAGAGGGTTTGATCTGCCACCTCTAAACCACTCCAAAATTTTACCATTCCACAGCCTCTAAGGGTGTGATGCCTTAAGCTTTAGCTTTCATATTTTTCATATTCTGCGCTGCCTAGGTTTGTAGTTTTGAACTTCATATTAAGTGTTGGTGAGCTCTCTTCACAGAGTAGGTAGACAAAACAATTCCTTTTCTAGCTTGATAACAAGGGCAGTTGTTAAAAGTTTAAGGCCCAAAAGCATAAACAAGGGTGGACTAAAGGAAGAAAACAAGAAGGATGGGACTTCATCATCTGAAGCTGTAATTGGACAATGAATCCAAATATGCAGATGGACCTAAGCTTACAAAAATGTGAGACCTTACAATCAGTTGTTCATCCATTTTTGTGGCCATTTTTGGTTGATCTTGGGTGTAGCCCTGGGCAGGCTCTTGTATACCCAAGGTATATCCTTTAAGGCCTTATAATAAACTTTATTCTTACCTCTGTGCAGCCTCTGTTCTAGGTCAGCCTTCTGAAGGCATCAGGTGGAATGGGGTTGGAAGGGGACTGGGCGAAGTGGGAGGCAAATCAGGTGGGGTGAGATGAGCATTGGGTGGGGCAGGATGGGTGGGATGGGGATTGGGAGGTGTGAAATGGGCAAAATTGGGAAGGAGGTCTTGATGTCCAGCAGAGATGAGATGGGTTGGCCTTGGGATTGGGGAGGTGCGGTGGGGTCTGGAATGAGACAGCCAAATTTTGGGGATGATGAAGGGAGGGGGAGCCCATTACTGAGTGAGCTTTTGTGTGAGGTGCCCCTGCCCAGGGAGGCAAAGATTTGGTTTCAAATGAACATTATTAAAGTGAGAAGTGTGGGCAAGAGGGAATTCCATCCCTCTGCCTTGGAGTATGGGCCCTGCGAGCCCAGGAAGAAACTCCACCCTGGACCCCTCATGGGATGGCAACCCAGGGATTTCTGATTGGGTTTGGGCCCCTGGTGTTTGTCCCTTGCTGTGTTCCCGGTGGTCCCTAACCTTGAACTCCACCCTGGTTCTCCAAACCCATCTCCCTGCCTCTGTTCGGGGCTGTCTCTGGATTTGAGTTTGTTCCTGAGCTGGATAAATGTTTTCCTGAGCAGAATCCCGTCTTGTTGGTGTCCCATGCCAGTTCCTGGTAACTATAGCCTCCCTGGACATGAACCTGCGGCCCTGGAATGCAAAACCCCGCAAAATTAAGACCCTCCCCAGACCTCCAAAATCCCAAAATTCCCTAAAATTCACCCAAAACTCCCCAAATTCCCTTAATTTCCCTAAAATGCTCTTTTTGTCCCCCTCCGCTGCCTCTGCAGATGGTGTCTTGGGGACAACTCCAGGAATTTGGAGGGGGTCTCTCATCCTCTTCCACCTCCAAAAACCCACCACTTTTGTGAAAAAAAATCCCAACAATCCCTTGGATTCAAGGGGATGTTCCCCCATTTTTTATGCATTTTGGGGGGGTTCCCCCCTAATTTGTCAGTGTTTTTTGCCATTTTTTGGTGGTTTTGGCATTTTTCAAAGTGAGCTTTTTTGGGGGGGGGGTTCCCCCAATTTTTTGGAGGTGGGTGCCTCAATTTTTTTCTGGGGGTTCACCCCCTCCCCCAATATTTCCTCCATTCCCCTCCCCCCAAATTGGGGTAAGAGAGTCTTTTCCTTTTTTTTTTATTTTTACCTTTCCCCCCCACCTTTTTTTTTTTTCCTCTTTTTATTTATTTGCACTTAATTTTGAGGGGCAGGAATTTTGGAGAGGGGTCACCTGGGGTGACACGAAAAGTTGGGGAGACCCTGTTCCCACAAAAAATAGGAAAAATCCCAGGAATTCTGGTGGTTTTGCCCAGACCCAAGGTGTGAAAAATGTGAAAAAAATTATGTTCTCAGATTTTTGGTGATTTTGGGGGAGAGGGTTGCAATTTTGGGGGGATTTTGGGGAAGGGTTGCTGTTTTTTGGGGGGTGTTCCCAGGTTTTGGAGTGGAATTGAGGAATTTGGTGGTTTGGGGGAAAACTTTGGAGCTCCTGGGGGGAATTTCGGGGTTTTAGGGCAGGAATTTTAGGATTTTTTTGTAACATTTGGGTGTTTGGGGGGAAATTTGGGGTTTTGGGGAGAACTTTGGGTTTTTTAGGGGGAGGATTTGGGGTTTGGGGTAAAAAAAATGGGGTTTTGGGGTGGAAAATTTGGTGGGATTAGGGGGAAAATTTTGGGGGGAGAATTTGAGTCTTGTGAGGATGTGGGACTTTTGGAAGATTATAGGGGTTTTGGGGGTATTTGGAAGGAATTTTTGGATTTTTGGGGAGGAATTTGGTGGTTTTGGGGGGAAAATTCAAGGGTGCTGGCAGAGTTCTGATTTTGGGAAGGGGATTTGGGGAGGATTTTTTGGATTTTGGGGGAATCTCCACAGATGGGGAGGAGTCCTGATCACAGTGAGGAGCTGCATTTTGGGGAGGCCTGAATTTGGGGAGGGGTCTCAGGGAGGATTCCCGATTTTGGAGTGAGATTTGGGTAATTTTCCAGCGATGGGGAGGTTTCTTGGGGGTGGGATTTGGGGAGGGGTCTCATTGGGGCACCATCCTGAGCTGGAAGCGGGGGAGATGTTGGGAGTGGAATTTGGGGAGCGTAATAAATGGAAATGATTTGTGCTAACTAAAATTGTAACTATTTGGAAAGTTATTATTAGAAGCAATCAGGGCAATTAGTGTTGCAAGGCAGATGGACCCCTTTACAGATATTACATGTTAAAATTAAGATACCGGATGTAGTTTGAGGTAAGTAATGTCCCAAGAGAAAACTGACCATGAGATGGACAAAATTGGAATGACTTCAGGCACAGGCCTGAAAATTATGAAGTGTAAGACTAATTAGTGGAACACAATGCTTATTTACATAACACAATGCTTAGTATGCACACAAACCTGCAAGGTTATCTGGAGGACAACAAGGATGAATGTAAGCCTTTGTCCAAAGACCACCAAAAGAAGACTGAAGACCCCCTAACAAAAAGTGAAACATGCGCTGTGAAGAACAGTGATGTAAAATTAAAGAATCGGAAATAGGAAGAGACTTACAGGAAACATGAATGAATATGTATAAGCATACAGTATATAAGTTTAGTTTGAATTGCTTTGTTTTATATGTGAGGTAGGGTGAGAAGTCCTCCCCATAACCCGTTCAGTTTTGCTAGTGCTTTAATCATTCTTAATTATTGGCAAGCTATATTCATATATATCTATATATCTATATATCTATATCTATATCTGTATCTATATATGATATATATATATATCTATATCTGTATGTGTGTGTGTATATACGTGTATATATATATATATATGAATATATTCACTAAATTGTACTCTTTTGCTAAATTGTATTCCTTTACATCAAATTGCTATTCAATCCACTAAATTGTACTCTTTTATTTAATTGTTTTCTTGTATTCAATTCACTAAATTGTGTCACTTTTTTTTTTTCTTATTAAACTGCTGTTAACCCAATAGACCTAGTCGTCCAAATTTCAATTTCATTTATGACACTGCCCTTGGGTGAGTTACATCCACAGCGAGAGGGAGGAGGAGATGATCCCACCCATGGCTGCTGCTGGGTCCAGACATTTGGTGAGATAAAGCTGAGCCAGAGCTTCAGCATCTCTCCCAAAATCACAGAATCACAGAATGCCTTGCCTTGGAAGAGACCTTAAAGTTCATCTCATTCCACCACTTGCCATGGGCAGGGACACCTTCCACTATCCCAGGCTGCTCCAAGCCCCGTCCAACCTGGCCTTGGACACTTCCAGGGATCCAGGGGCAGCCATGGATTCTCTGGGCAAGCTCTGATCTCTGCCCAGGTGAGCAGGGTCAGGACCCAAGGGAACAGCTGGAGCTGGGCCGGAGCAGGGCTGGGGATCAGCAAAAGCTTCTTCCACCACAGGGGGCTGGGGCACTGCCCAGGCTCCCCAGGGAATGGGCACGGCCCCGAGGCTGCAGCAGCTCCAGGAGCCTTTGGCCAGCGCTGCCAGGGATGCACAGGCTGCGATTGTTGGGGTGTCTGTGCAGGGCCGGGGGCTGCACTCCATGATCCCGATGGGTCCCAGATCCCAGCTCAGCCCCCTGTGCAACTCTCACCCTTTGGCTCAGCCTTTGTGTCCCCTCGAGGCACTGGCAGAGCTGATGGGGTGGGGCAGGAGCGGGGCAGCCCCGGTGTTCCCCCGGCAGTGACACCACAGCTGGGGCAGCTCCAGCGTTCCCCTGGCAGTGACACCACAGCCAGGGCAGCCCCAGCGTTCCCTCCCTGGAGATGCTCCAAGGGAAGCGTCCAGAGCTGCATCCAGTCAGTGGAACTGAGAGGCCACTGAGCACCCCCAGCCTGGGCTGCTGTGGATTCCTCTGCAGACAGCTCAGGGAAGGTCCCCTTGGCCACCCACACAGTGCCACAGACCAGTGTCACACACAGTTACAGAGCTCTGCCCAGAGCTGACAGCAGGAATCAATTAAAAAAAAAAATTAAAAATTAAAACCACCAAAAAAAACAAGAAAAAGAGGACTCCTCCCAGCAGATCCTTTCCATCCTTCAGTTTTCACGTCTGCATGTGCAAAAGACCTGGGGCTGCAAAAAATGAGGCTTCATTGGCACATTTGCAGGAAAAGCAGGTTTAGGGCAGGTTATCAGCAGAACTGTTCTCAGCTGGGTGAAAAAGGCCCCTTTGGCAGCTGCAGGGCCATTGAAAATGCAGATCCTTAGGCCATGGGGGAGAAAAGGGCTCTGAATTCCCCTCCCTTGACACACAAACCCTGCTCCCAAGCTGCTCCGCACACAGGATTCTACTGGAAGACTGTGGAAAGCTGAGAGTTGACTTTGGCTTCTCCATGTTCCGTGTCCTAAAGCTGCCTGGGAGAAGAAATTTAGGGTCAACTCCACTGGCACAATCCCTCCTGGCCCAGGGCACAGCCCCAGGAAGGTCTTTGCTCCTCGCTCGGCCCTCCCTGAGGAGGCTGGCAGGGCTTGCAGTTTTATGGCATTTGTCCTTGCTGCCCCTCATGTCCCACTACCCCACAAAGAGCCCCGAGCCACCCATGAGGGACAGGCCCTGCTGGGCCAGGCCTGGGCTCAGGGCTTGGCCTTTCTGCTTCCTCCAACCCAGCCAGGGCTGGCTCAGCATTGCAGTTCCCTGTGCTGTGCCCCAGGCTCGCTCGGCCCCTGCTGGAAAGGGACCTGAGGTACCTCGATCCCCTCGGGCAGTGCATGGGAGAAAACAACTAGCTTCCCAGGAGGGGGGAAACAAACTTTTACTTGCAAAATTTAGAGAATGAAATACTTGGGAAATCATAAAGTGACATGGAATTACAGTAAAGCACTTCACAGAGCACTGACTAAGCAAACTCTAATCCATCCAACTTCAAATTATACAGATTTGGAGAAAAGGAATTCAAGAGAAGAGAGAGGAACAGAGATCCACAGTCAGCCTTGGATCCAGCGCCATCTCAGCTGCTGTGAGCTCCGGGGCTGTGGCACATGTCAGTGTCTGTAAGAGACGCTTTCGGGGTGTGGACGTTCCGGGACACGGCAGAGACCTCTATAATCGAGTTAGATGTCAGTAGTTTATTTCAGGGCGTGGGAGAGAGAGAGAACCTGCTAGGAGCCAGCAGATGAAGCTCAAAGCAGGCTCAGAGGGAACAATACAAAAGGGAGTAAAATATGAATACATGAGTTCAAGACTTAAGATAGCTAAGAAAGAGAGTAGCAGAACAGAAGTGAGAGAGCTGGGAAAAGAGCATAAAGAAGAGAAGTAAAAAGAGCAGGAAAAAGAGAGTAGAAAAAGTGAGGCAAGAGAGACAAGAGAGCGTAGCAAGAGAGCGAGCTCTCCTTTACAGTTGCTTATATAACCTATACATTGAATATTTTATTCCTTCACTAACCAATCTTTCTAAGTATACTAATACAGTAACATTTGTGTGTGACCTATAGAAATCGCTGCTTTTGCATATTTTTAGTTATCTCAGGGTCCTTCAGACCTTTCCTTATAAGGCTGGGAAGAGGGGTCTTAGCTTAGTTTTATTGGGGGAAAGAATGTGTTCTGGCATACCAGACCGGCTTCTTTCAATTATTCAAACTGTTCTTTCATTTGTATTTCTTCCTTAGTCTTTCTGGCTAAGGAGTCATATTTATAATTTCTTTCTAATTCTACCTTCCCAACAAGTGTCACACCCGTGTCACAGCCTCACCTGCTGTGGTTCCTCTCCCAGGTGGGGTTTTTGGGGTGCCAGAGGCTTGGCAGCCACTTTGGGGCTGGAGCAGAGGCTGCAGTGGCTGGGCTGGGGCAGAGACTGCACCACCCATGCAGAACTTTTTCTGCCCCCCAAACACACACTGGAGATGTCTGGGACCATTCATCATTTCTCTGCTCTCCAGCACCAAGGCAACGCACTCTGGCTGCAGCTCTGAGCTCATGCCCATGGCAACTACCCCTGACAATGGGGCTCCATGGAGCTGCTCTCAGGAACCCCCCAAGAGCTGGGGAGTGCCCCAGAACTGCCTCAGAAATGTGGGATACCCCAAAATCTCTTCAGGAATGTGGAATATCCAAAAACTCACTCAGTAACGGACACGCCTTCCCTTCATCATTCCCAAACTTTGGCTGTCTCATTGCAGACCCCACCCCATATCCCCAATCCCAACCCCAACCCATCCCATCCCTGCTGGACATCAAGACCCCCTTCCCAAGCCTGATTTCCCCCATTTCACACCTCCCAAACTCCATCACACCTATCCTGCCCCACCCAATGCCCATGTCACACCCCCAATCTGCATCCCACTTCACCCAATCCCCTTCCAACCCCATTCCACCTGATGCTTTCAGAAGGCTGACCTAGAACAGAGGCTAGACAGAGTTAAGAATAAAGTTTATTAAAAGGCCTTAAAGGATACACCTTACAAGAGCCTGCCCAGGGCTACACCCAAAATGGACCAAAAATGGTCAAAAAAAACCAAAAACAAACAACTCATCACGAGGTCTCACATTTTTGTAAGTTGAGGTCCATCTGCATATTTGGGTTCATGGTCCAATTACAGCTTCAGAGGATGAAGTCCTGTCCTTGTTTTCTCTCTTCAGTCCACCCTTGTTTATGCTTTTGAGCCTGCAACTTGTAATGATTGTCCTTGGTCTCAAGCTAGAAAAGGAATTGTTTTGTCTACCTACTCTGTGAAGAGAGCTCAGTAACAAAACAGGAAGTTTAAAACTACAAACCTAGACAGTGCAAAATATGAAAAATATGAAAGCTAAAACTTAAGGCATCACACCCGGAGGGGTTGTGGAATCCAATAGTTTTGAGTGGCACTGTGCAGTTTTCAGTGGCATTGAGTGGTTTTGAGGTGACAGATAAAACTCTCGTTGCTTTGAGTGCCAAAAAATGGAGAAAACTCCACCAAATAGCTCCACAACCCCCAAGTATTTCCCTGAATACCAGATTACCTTGAAGCACTAGTAAAATGTGAGGCTCTAGATGCCTTTGATGAATTTATAGACTTTTACCCCAATTTTGTCTGTTTTAAAGGGATAAAGATGAATCAAAAGATAATCGGAACAAAACAAAAGGACCACCAGCCCAGTGTGTTCCCAACACAGATCACTGGGAACGTGGGTCATCAGGGCTCTGCCCAACGTGGGTCCTCCCATGGGGGATGGAGCTGGAGCAGCACATGAAGCTCTTCCTGCACTTGGGGCACTCACAGGGCTTCCCTTAGTGGTGCCTCTGTTGGTGTCTGGTCAAGTTAGAGCTCTGGGTGAAGCTCTTCCCACACTGGGGACATTTGTAGAGCCTCTCCCCGCTGTGGCTGCGTCGGTGGGAGATGAGGTGGGAGTTTCGCTTGAAGCCCTTCCCGCAGTCAGGGCAGCGGAAGGGCCTCTCCTCTGTGTGAATCCGCTGGTGCACGAGGAGAGTGGAGCTGATGCGAAACCTCTCCCCACACTGGAGACATTCGTAGGGCCTCTCCCCAGTGTGGATCATCTGGTGAATGGTCAGTTGGGATCTCTGGCTGAAGGTCATCCCACATTCCTCACACTCATAGGGCCGTTCCCCAGTGTGGGTCCTCTGGTGGATGGTCAGGTAGGAGCTGTTTCTGAAGCTCTTCCCACACTGGGGACACTCATAGGGCCTCTCCCCAGTGTGGATGCGCTGGTGCCTGACAAGGGTGGAATTGTGCTTGAAGCCCTCCCCACAGTCAGGGCAGCAGAAGGGCTTCTCATCTGTGTGAATCCGCTGGTGCACGAGGAGATGAGAGCTCCTCTGAAACCTCTTCCCACACTCAGGACACTCGTAGGGCCTCTCCCCAGTGTGGATGCGCTGGTGACGGAGGAATTCGGAGTTGCAGCTGAAGCCCTTCCCACATTTCCCACACTCATAGGCCCATTCCCCAGTGTGGATCATCTGGTGGCGGATCAGTTTGCTGCTCGAGCTGAAGCTCTTCCCACACTCCAAGCACTTGTAGGGCTTCGCCCCATCCTGAAGCTGCTCATGGACCACCAGCTCAGAGCCCTGGCTGGATCTCCAGCCGCCTTCCCGGCACAGGGTGGGTCTTTCCTCCTCAGAGCACCCTGGGATGGGTTTGGATCCCCTCCTCCTGCGGGATCTCTGGGGCTTTTCCTCCCCATTGGATTCCTGCGCTGTGGAGCTGCTCAAATCAGCCTCTTCCATGAGGTTCTGCCCCAGGGATTTGTCCTCCCTGGTCTCCATCCTCAGCTCCTTGTCTGGGGGAGGAAGGACAAGGAGAGGATGGGATTTGCCTCCGTGCCAGAAGGAAGGGGAAGGAGATCCCCCCAGTGCATCCCCGGCAGGACGGTGTCGGCAGCGGGGTTGTCCTGCAGCCGGGGGCCAGGCTGGGCTGGGAGATGGAGCAGGAGAGAGAGGGAAAGGGGCACTGACTTCCTCCTCACCTGCTTGGGTGTCCTGGGGCATCTTCCTCTTCCTCACAGCCTCCTTCTCCATCCAGACAAGGTCTGGGATTGTGAAATCCTGGTATGGGTAAAACAGGGGAAGAGTACATTGACTTTGAATGTCTCTCGGTCCAAGACCATCTCTAGAAGTCACCGGTCATCTGGGGCCCATAAAAACCTCCCAGACACCAAAATTCAGCCCTGAAATTGCCTCCCAGGAGTTCCCCATCTCTGGTCTCTCGCCTTTGGTGTTCAGGGGTTCCTCCCTGTCTCAGCTGCTGGGGGTTATGCTTGCACTCAGGTTCCCCTGTCTGCTCAGTCCCTGCCCTTTTCAGGCTACTGGGAGTGCCAGGAATCCAAAAAGTTCCCCCTGTTTCCATCTCATCATTTAGGGATGATGGGGCTTTTTGGATTCCCATGGCCCCTTTTCCCCTGATGCTCTGCTTTGGAGTGCAGGGGGTCCAAGGATTCCCCCCTGCTCCTCTCCAGGCTGTTGAGGGTCCTGTGAATTTGCGATTCCTTCTCCTTTCTATGATCTTCATTTGTCCCTCCTCTTCCATCCCTCCCCCTCCTCCCCCAGGAGCAGTGACAACCTCAGTGCCCCGTTCCTGAACCCCTCACAGCCCACGGCAGGAGCGGGGATGGAGCCGGGACAGGTCGGGATGGGCAGCGCGGGGCTCTCCGCTGCTCCCACGCGCTGGGAGATTGGGAAAATTGGGGGCAGCAGATCCAACCTGGGGCTGGCTGGGGACCCTGGCTGGGGACTGCCAACCCTTGAGGCTCCTCTGGGAAGATGTGGGAGGGGGGAACACAGAGAGGGCTGGGGGATCCCAGGAGTGGCAGCACTGGCAGGGACTGATTTGTACTGGGATCATCCTGGGATCGTCCTGGCAGTGGCTGAGATTGCACTGGCTGTGTACTGACATCATACTGGGATGATACTGGGAGCAGCTGGGACCATGCCAGGAGAGACTGCGATCACACTGAGGGAGACAGATCTTACTGGGATCATACTGGGATGATACTGGCAGTGAGTAGGAGGCTGCAGGGGGCAATTGAGACCAGGTTGGGGGCAAATGTGGTATACTGGGAGTGAATGGGATCGTGCTGAGGCTGACTGGGAGAGTTGAGATCAAATGGGATCATGCTGGAAGGAACTGGGAGAAACTGGGAATATGCCCTGCGCTCCCCAGAACCCCAGTATCGCCCCCCATATGTCCCATAAGTGTGCCCCAAACCCTCCAAGATCCCCGAGTGTCCACTCAGCACCCGTTCAGGACCCTGCAAAGCGTCCCCGGATCCCTGAATGCTCCCGACCCCACAGATGCCCCTTCCGGACACGGCTGGGAATTCATCTCCCATCATCCCGGAACACGGTTCCACGCCCAAACCACCTGCCGTGTCCCCCGCCCAAAAGAGCCCGGTTAGAGCTCCCCAGGTTCCCCCCAAGTGCTCCCGAGCCGTATACATTCGCCCCGAGGAACTGCAGCCACGGCTCGGACGCAGAAATGCTCTCCAAGTGCTTCCTCACGCTGCCAAACGCGCCTTCCGAGCCACTTTCGGGACTACAGCTCCCGTCATGCTCCGCGGCGCCCATAGAGCGCTATTCCTGCCATGACTCCATCTCCCGTCATGCCCCACGCCCCACCGGAATCCACTGGAGCTGCGCCTATAACTCCCGTGATGCTCCGCGGCCCCATTAAACCGTATTATACCGGTGCCTACAACTCCCATCATCCCCCGCGGCCCATAGATTCCCTGTTACAACCCCCCAAGTGCCCGCCCGGACCCCGAAGTGTCCCCAGATTCCCCTCCCTGACTTCCAAGAGCCCCCCTGGACCCCCAAGTGCTCCCCCAGGCCCCGAATTGTCCCACAGAATCCCTAAGTGCCCACCTGGCTCCCCCAGGTGTCCTCCAGACCACCAAGTTCTCTCTAAATTCCCTCCCCAGACACAAAACTGCCCCAAATGTTCCTCAGAAAAGTTTCCGTGGACCCCAAAGTGGTCCCTTTTACCCTGTCTGAGAAAATGATTAAAAAATATTATCAAAGGACTAAAAATAGGTGTAATTAGCATAAAGAGGGATAAATAGTGATCAATTAATTAATGAAGGGAATTGTGGTACTTTGACCAAGGAATGATAATGTTTTTAGTTGCTAAAAATGTATCAATTCTTTCATATAAATATAAAAATTAGGTTCTAAAAATACAGAACAATATTATTATAAAAAAATAAAATTTTATTTTTATTAAGTAATTAGATTTTATTCATTGTAGTAAATTAATCTATGAGTAAAAATTCGTAAAGGGTATAATAAAATATATATGTAATTGCGATGTCATAAAAAATACAACCTGTAATAGGAATAAGTCCTTCTTCGGATCTGGTCGTGATTCTCCTCCGAGAGGCAACAGATTGCAGCCAAGTACCCAGATAACAATCGCAAGCAGGCACATCAGCCCCGAAAGAATGGGCAGGACACGGGCCATCGAACAAACAAAAGAAAGGGCCCGGACGAGATATCGCCGAGCCCGAGCATCTCCGCCCTGCCCACCTGTGCTGGAGAAATGGAGAAACTAGACAAAGGAAGAGGAGACAGCCGAGATAGCCATCGGCTCCAGGATGGGTGCCACCACTCCACCCTAATGGCCCGGACCAAAATGATATCAAAAAGACATCCTGGACCTCTTTACGTATGAGGAGCCTCTGCCCAACGTCTATTGACCCTATTCTCCAGTGCCAGGAAATCTATTCTTCGAACAATCAAGAACCTCTTAGCAAAGGGTGCCTGCTTGGAATTTGGCCTCGGGACACAAACTTCCTATAAAAACCCAGGCCAAGGGACTCTCAGGTGTGGATTTGGGAGCATCTATACCTTGCATATAGACCCTGTCCACCCGGGACAAGCAGCTGCGCTGCTTATTTTATTGTGGTTTTTTCTCGTTGTTCAAATTTATTATTGTTTGATAATAAATTTTCTCTTTTATATAGCCCAAAATTGCCTTTGCATTTATAACATTCATAAAGAAAAATTATAAAGAGAAATGTTATCAATGTTTTGGGATGTCAGTCCCAGGTGGGCCATGTCAGACATGCTGAGGCTCGGGGTGAGGAGCAGGTTGTCCAAACAGGGGCAGCCTGCAAGGGATTCATTCTTCCCTGTGACCAGACTGCCTATGGAGACATTCAGCATCAGGATGGTAAAGAGTAAATCACGACCTTCTGATCAGTACACAAAGATGTTTTACAGTTTGAACAGTAGAATGTTGTCACCGTAAGGTGCCTTCTATGTTAATATAGCTCATATTGTGTCATGTTTTTTAAATACCAATGTTGTTGTACCAGCTTTCTTTGCTAAAATATTGTTATAAATGAAATTAGAATTTTGACAACTAGGTCCCTTGGCTTAATGGCAGTTTAATTAAAAATGAATACAATTTACTAAACTGAATAATAGTGTGGTGTAAAAGAATGCAGTTTAGTAAAATAATACAGTTTAATAAAAAAATAAAATTTATATATATAATCTACTAGTAATTAAGTATGATTAAAGTATTAGCAAAACCCACCAGGGTACGGAGGCTTCCCACCCTGCCTCACCTTCAAAACAAAGCACTTCAAGCTAAACTCATATACTGTATGCTTATACATATTCATTAATGTTTCCTGTAAGTTTCCTCCTATTTCCGATTTTTCTGACTTAACATCACTTTTCTTCACGGCACATGCCTCACTTGTTGTTAGGAGGTCTTCAGTCTTCTTTTGGTGGTCTTTTGGTGAAGGCTTCTCTTCTTCCTCATTGTCCTTTGGATAACCTTACAGGTTTGCATGTGCGTACTAAGCCTTGTGTTATGTTAGTCTACTAATTAGCCTTATATTTACTAATCCTTACGCCCAATGCCTAAATTTCTTCTAATTTTGGTCCATCTCAAGGCCATTTTGGTCTTGAGACACCATTTATCTTCTAAACTCCATCCTGTACCTTAATTTTGACATGTAACATCTGCAAAGGGGTACATCTGCTTTGTAACACTGATTCTTGATTGTTTCTAATAATAACTTTAATAACAGTTACAATTTAATTAGCACGAACCAATTCCATTTATTACAACTGTAAATACCCCTTATGTCCCTTTTTATTGGTTTCCATGCTAATGGCCTTGCTTTCTTCCTTGCTATGGATAAACTTGTATTTTGTCAATTTGTTCTTTTGCTGCCTCAATTCTTTGGCCTGCAGACCAGTTGCTAAGCCCATCCACATTCAGCTCTTAGTCTTCAGAGGTCTTAAAAACGAGATTCACTTAATAAATTATAAAAAGAATTTAATATAAACAAAAGACAATTAGGAGACAAAAGAAATAAAGCAAAGGGTTAAAACGGCCAGGTGCCCTGGTGGGTTACCAGGAACACACCTGGTATCTCAGGAGTGTCCTTTTTATCCCCTCTTTGCTGTGAGAGGTTAATGCATATTCAAGCATGTCCCCTCCCTGGTTCCACCTTCTTGGATCATGTTATTTTCTGCTGGTCAGCATTATTTTGGAGTTTGGTTTCTTTTTTGCTGCAGATGGTCACTTGTTGATAACAGCCTGGGCCCCTCATCCTTCCCCCGAGGGCAGCTGGTCTTCATATCTTCTGCTGATAACAGTTTGGGCTCTATTGTTCTCCTGATAACAACTTGGGCCCCACTGTCCTTGCCCTCTGGAGTTTCCTTGCCTTGTACCTAGGAAATTCTTTTAAACTTAAGACTTGTTAGCATAGCTAAAAAGTATTTAATATATAATATTCATCTGCGAAAGCCAATATCACAATACAAATTTATAACAAACCCCTCCTCTTCTTTTTTATAAATCATTTGGCTTGAGCAATAATTCTTGTTTTCCAGCTTCTAGCACTTGTTCATTTTTCTCACAAATCAGTTTAGCTTTTTCCAATAGATCTTTCACATTATTTTGTTTTCCTAATACCATGATTTTTTTTTTGTGCCATTCTAGATGTAGCCAATTTTGAGTCTGTAGGCATTACTACTATTTGCATGCCTTGCACTACTTTGGTGATTAGCCAAATTAAACAGGGGATTAAACAAGGAAGAAATATTAAACCAGCTGTAGCACTGCTACAAGGAGAAGAAACTTAGCTTCTTCTACTACTCTATCCCCAATATATTATCCCACCAGTTAGTGGTCATTACTGGTTTTCATTTTTGGACTGGCACATGGGCCATTTTTCTGATTTCTTTGGCGATATCTAGAACGGCATTTTTATTGTCATTGAAAACAACAATCTTATGTATTAATTTTCTCACAGAACACCCCTTCTTTTAGCCAATAAATAGTCTAAAGCCAGCTTATTTTGATATATTGCCGCTGTGGCTTTCATCACTGACTGGCTATTAATTCTATAGCTCCAGCTATTTCACTGGTTATGATTTCTACAACAGCTTGGAGTTTCATAATGCAAAAATTGGGGTTCGATATCTCCAACTTCCATCTTGTGCCCAAGAATGTTTCTAATATGTGTTCAGGGGCTATTTCTCATCTCCCCATTTTTGAGGTACTCAGACTATTTCCTTTTATTTCTTTTTAGGACCTCAAAAACCAACACCCCCAACTAATTTCTGTCTTGTCCTGACAAAAAGAAAAATCCTAGCTGAATCATTCTCAGAGTACAATTCCCCTTCCATTGCGAAGGGAGCTTTGGGTATGCCCTTTTCTCACATATCCCAAAATAAGACCTCTGGTGCTTTCTAATAGTCATTTTTCTGTTGATTTATATTTCCTCAAAATTTGGCTATTTCCAGAGTAAGGATTTTTCTCTGTACTATTACACTGGAAGAATCTGGTTCTATTACTATGTACACAATTTTTTCTTTTACTTTCCTTGGGGTCTAATACCGAGTTGGTTTCTCTGGAACTTACTATGTACAAGTTTTATTACCAGCTTTATACTTTTTACCAGGAGTATTTCTCACTTCATGAAGAAGTTTTCTCCATTTAATTGCTGTTTGAGCTTTGCTTACATGTCCTGACGTGAGGTTAATACAGGTCTAGGTTACTGTGTTGGCTTTATCTTTTCACTTACCATTTGCTCTCTTACCAAATCTTGGTTATTTCTCCTGGCAACAACTGTGAAGCAAATCCATCTTTTTCTCCTTTTTGGGCAGTTGTTTTCTAATCTGTTACTACTTGTTCCTAGATTTTCTGTAGTCTAATATTTTCCCTTTATGCATACAGGTACTTAATTTGGATGGGTTATAGCAGTGATTATTGATACTGGTGTGGGTAATAAGAAAGAAACCCCGGTGTCATTCCATGTAAAGCTTTTGATAGCATTTGTAACATGGCTTTACTGGTGTCCCAAAAGGGAAAAGGATAAGTGACAGAAGAAGGAATAATAGGGGTCCAGTATGGCTTACACCCCCACCAATCCTGCCTATGAGGTTGCAGCTCACAGCAGGTGTTTATATTCTTCTCGGTGGCGAGTTGTAGTGGTCAATCTGGTCTTGCCCCCTTATTTCCTTGTCACTTCCTCTTTTGTAATTTCCAAGCAAATTTCTTTTGACACCTTTTAAACAGCAGTTTCCCACCGTTCCTCAGGTACTTCCCACTCAACACGCACTAGTAATTTCCCATCTGTAAAAAAAAGTTATCATTTAAGTTATTCTTAATAGATTTGACACCTCACACTTCCTGCAATGAGAGGCTTAACTTTGTGGACCACAATACCTATTATTCTCTAATTTAAACACTTATATTTAATCCAGATAACATGTCCCGTATTGGGATGATTTAGACAAGGTATATGGTGTGGCACTGATGGAAGTTGTGGTTCTCCCCCCTCCTTTATACAAATCACAGGCAAAAGTAAAAATATACGAGGATTTCTCAACCAAAACAGCCCCAGTCCTCCTGTTTGGAGTGGGAGTTTTCCTCCCCAAGGTGGATATCAAAGTGTCCCAGAACTTATCCAGGCAGGACTTGAAACTACTGATACAGGCTTGCTCTTACTTCCCAGTTAGGCGTGATTCTTAGCTCATTCCTTGGATCAGTTCATTGCCGCCGGTCTCTGCTCAAGAGTACATTTGGTATCACTCAGTTTGGGTATTACAGTCCAGTCCTCAGCTCTTTTGATCTTATTGGTGCGAATCCAACTTCGCTCTTTGGTCCAGATTGCAGCTTCTCTGCCTTAATTATCAGTAGTACCTGAAAACAATTTCTTAATAACACAGGGAGAATGAAAACATCACATCAAAATTTTCCATCAGCGAAATTTAACAGTTAACATAGGAGCCAATCTCTTTCTGCACGTTCAGATTAGTTAAACAAGAAAGGCTAGGTTAGTTTTGACTTCAAATAAATTACATTCATTACCTTTTTTACCTTTTGGTTACTATATACTTGTTTAGCTTCACAAACTTCTTTTATCGGTTTCTTAGAACAAACCCCTTCCTTTTAACAACAAGAGTAAAAGAAAGAGAAGAGAAAAATAAGAGAGAAAAAAAAAATCCTATTTCAAGAAAATTAAACTCCTTGATGAGGTTTTCAGAATCTGACGAGCAAGATTACTTTTGCTTTGGTCTCATCATCCACCGGTCTGTTTCTCGACCTTTGTTCCGTTCCTTTCCCATTCACAGCAGTTTTTCAGGCTATCTCTCTCCCGCACTCCTGCTGCCGCAGCTCTGGGCTGAGCAGGCTGTTTCAGCCGCTCGCTCTGCAGGGGCCCACTTGCGTCCTTGCCAGTCACTTGCGTGCTGACCCTGGAACAAAGCTCGTGTCTCCTCTTTCCCTGCTGTGCCGTCCCTTCACACACAGGACTGGCATTTTCAAACACACTCAGCTCCTGCCACTGCCGAGGGGCAGAGCCCGCAGTCCACAGCGCTCTGGTCTGGGGCTCCTCTGTTGGGCCAGCTCGCTCCTCAGCAGCAAACCTCACCCAGCACCGCTGCTGGGCCGGAGAGCACTGCCGGCACCCCGCACCCCTCGAGACCCCGGCACAGACACGGCGGGTCCCGCTCCAGCAGCGCCACTCACGAACCGCGCTCTGCACCCTTCACATCAGGTGGGAGAGGACCGGGAGCCGCCACACCGGGCCCTGCTGTTCACCACTCACAGGGACCGGGTCCTGCTGCAGCCGCTTTACATAAAAGCAATAAAACAACACCTAAACCTAGCAACTCCTAACCCAGCGCTCCAGATGCTCCTAACATCTCCTATTGTGGGCACAATTCTCATCTCTAATCGCGCTTGAAAGTTTTTCTCCCCACAAGCCAGTGCTCACTCTTCGGAGCCGACAAGACACTTCTCGCTCTCTTTCTAAAAATCTTTACAACTTTAATGAAAAGAGACGCAAACCTCTCTCTTTCTCTTTGCCATTATTATCTCGCCACTCTTTACACCACATCCCTCCAGAATCTCCACTACGCAAATTACTTTGCTTCAGAATCAACAACAAATTCTAACACCTCCTTTTGGGGACCCTCCCCAAAGCCATCAAAGGCACTAGACACAGAGACCAGTCAGCTAGCTAGCTCCTTTTACCAACTAAAACAAACTTGCAATTTCTATTTCTTCTGCCTTGAACAGATCTTCAGTCAAGCTAGAAATGAAGACACAGACATCATTCTTCTCTAAGTTTTCTTCTACAGGTACAAAGGAGTCTATCCTCACACAGCTGCTTAATGTGAATAATCTCTAGTGTAACTTTTCTCATGACAAGATATGATCAGGTCTTTTATTCTTACAGGCATTTAGATACATTGACAAGTTTCTGACAATACCTTTATGTTTCAACAGTACTTGCAGCTTATATACTATGAACAATCTATAGCAAGAACCAGTCTTACAATTGTTTTTGAACTCTTCTTTCACAAAATAAAACTCATCTCTAAATTAACACATGTACTTATTAAAATAGACCAAGTTTAGAGTCTCCACAATCCTCTTCTTAATTCGAAACACCAACAATCTTAATTTTAATCTTTTAACTGGGTCCACTTCTGCTTCTGTAATAAGCACAGCTGCAAAACAACACAAGCACTCCTAGAGACGTGTGCACTCTCTTGGCAAATTCAAAAGAACAAGAAATCATGGCAGTTCTGAGCCTGATCTTCAGCTAAACACACTATCACAATAACTCCTTAGCAATCCTCAGAGAGATGATCAGCATTTCATATCGTGAAAAGAGACAAAATAATTTTCAGCAGCAGTAAAAAGATTTACAACAATCCACAGGATTTTGCTTTTAGGCTGGCACCAGGTTCTGCTGTTAAGAACCATGGGCTGTGCCCATCAGCACGGGACACAAACAACATTAGGGTTAACAGCTCTAACACTTATTGACAACCTGGTAAGTTTTCACCTCAAGAAGTGACTACTATGCAAATTACTGTAACTTGCCTTTAAAATTATAATCAACCACAGAATTCTACGATATTCACTAAAGTAAAGAAATTGGAAGGCATACTAAGAAATGGGTTTGTTTCTCTACAAAATAAATATTGCAGTCACTCAAGAAAAAACAGAGCTCACTTCTTTTCCATTTTCTCCCAGGATGCATACTCTTCCTGAAATCTCAAATTTTAAGCACTGACACAACTTATTGCTGTAGAAGACCACAGCACCATCATACACGGAATTCTCTCAGAACCCGATAAAAACAAAGGCTTGCAACTTGCAGCTCCCTTGGTTTGGAGCTGATACCATACGCCAGTACTGCTCCATATCTCGCTCACACATCTGGCTAAGAAAAAGCTCTCTGAGACAGTTTGACACCAGTCCTTACTCCCGAAATCACAGAACTTAATGTGCGGGGTCTCACAAGACCCCGGCATAGAAAACCTGGGTCCCAGAGGGACTCACCTGGCTCTCTCACCATTGGGCATGTTCCCGGCCTGTTGCACAGCTTCAGGAGGTTCCAGGAGTCACTGAGAGCTCCTCCGATCCCCCTGTGCCTGGAGCAGGGAACCCGAACCAGCATCTGTGGTTCAATCCAGCCTGCAGCCGCCTAAACACAGCTCTGGGGCTTGAGACCTCCAAATAAGTTTAAACAATCCAGGGGCACCAAGACTTAGAAGGCCCCTGCCCTTACTTTACTCAAAAGGGATGAACTGAACTCACCCCCTCAGGGCACCCTCCGTGCCCTGATCTTATCAGGGTCTGGCCGGACTCACCGCTGGCCGGAGCTCCAGGAGTTCTCTTGCACTCCTGAGGCTGACCCGCCCCTCCGTCCCAATAGCTCGGCAGGGAGTAGCTCTGGGAGCACCATCTCCCAGGAAAACCTCTCACCGCTGCTACAGTGGGGCAAAGAAAACTTCTAAAAAAAACCAAAAAAAACCAAAAAACAAACAACTTCAAACACTGAATCACATACCATCTCACCAAAGCGACCCCTCCCCCGCAAGCAGCTCTTGTTGCCCAGGGGGGAGGAAAGGCACGGAGGGACCATCGCCACTAAAGATAACCTTGGCTTTGCTCTGAGAGCAGAGCTGCTATCCCACTGAGAACAGATTTGATACAACACCCCCGCGGCTCCTGGGCTACAAGCCCCAGTTCTGGTTTGCCTCCCCTCCCGGGGCTCCAAGACAGGAGCTCGCAGGGAGGAAGCAAATCACTCCATGTGTCCCCACCATGATCCAGTCCCTGTGGAAGCATTGACGCGTGTTCACTCTTACTCCAGCACAGCACAGAAAACCTTTCCTCTTTAACAACACAATACAGTTGCTCACCCTCACTCCAGCACAGTACAGAAAACCTTTCCTCTTTAACAACACAATTCCAAAAAAAAAAAACCAAAAAAAAAACCCCACAAACTTCAATGCAACAATCACACCTATTTACGCATTCTCACATCTGTTCATTCAACTCCAGCCAGTCACAGCAAGACAATAAGGTGCACTTTACTTCCCTTGTTAATATCCGCCCATGGGCACTGTAATATGTCAAATATCCCAAGTTTCTTGGATTATTCCTCAATTTGGCAGTTTTAAGTCCAAATTTCTTGGATTTAATCCTCAACTTGACAAAGTTTTAGAGAATCCACATTTTACTCTGTTTTCCCAGTGGATTGTGCTAGGAAAACCTTGGGCTCCCTTTCCCGAGGGGCTCACCCCTCCCCTGAGACCCAGTCCCAGTAACCCCGGGGGTATCTTGCAACCCCCGCTTCCCGCTCCCCCAAAGATTACTTACAATCCGTCTTCTTCTTTGGGTCTTCGTGCACAAGAATTATGGAGCAAAAATACCGCGGTTTTATGGAGCCTTTTTCCCCTTTCCTTTGCTTTATTTCTCCCCTTCTTGTCCTCGGGTTTTTGACCTGCAGCCGCTTGGTCCACGCTGGGAGAAACAGAATGGGATCTGCTGAACTCAGCAGGGGCGCGCCTGTTTCCCCATTCTGCATCTCCGGTGGTCCTAGAGGTGAGGTGCTTATCCCGGAAAGAGCCCCCAAAAATTCTTAAAAACGAGATTCACTTAATAAATTATAAAAAGAATTTAATATAAACAAAAGACAATTAGGAGACAAAAGAAATAAAGCAAAGGGTTAAAACGGCCGGGTGCCCTGGTGGGTTACCAGGAACACACCTGGTATCTCAGGAGTGTCCTTTTTATCCCCTCTTTGCTGTGAGAGGTTAATGCATATTCAAGCATGTCCCCTCCCTGGTTCCACCTTCTTGGATCATGTTATTTTCTGCTGGTCAGCATTATTTTGGAGTTTGGTTTCTTTTTTGCTGCAGATGGTCACTTGTTGATAACAGCCTGGGCCCCTCATCCTTCCCCCGAGGGCAGCTGGTCTTCATATCTTCCGCTGATAACAGTTTGGGCTCTATTGTTCTCCTGATAACAACTTGGGCCCCACTGTCCTTGCCCTCTGGAGTTTCCTTGCCTTGTACCTAGGAAATTCTTTTAAACTTAAGACTTGTTAGCATAGCTAAAAAGTATTTAATATATAATATTCATCTGCGAAAGCCAATATCACAATACAAATTTATAACAGAGGGAACCTGTGAGCACAGTGAGAATCTCCCAGTGTGCAAGAGGGTCCCTGTGTGCCAGCTGAAGCTGGGGCCTCAGCCATCTCCTCTCTCAACAGGTTCCCCTCTGCAGCTTCACAGGAAAGGCCAAACACCTCAGTCAGGGACACCTGCACCACACATTTCACATCTCCATGCCCATACATGATGTCCCTGTCACAGCTGCGTTACCAGCTTGCTGCTGTGCAGATGCTGCCACCACCCAAAGCAAGGCCCTGTGTCCCTGAAGGGACCTGCCCTGCTCTGTGGCCTGGACTGAAGGTGGGTCCCTCCTGCCAGGGCAGGGCCTGACACAGCTCTTCTGTTCCAATAAAGAGATGGAGCTGTCACCCCAGTGTCTAGCTGGTACCACCAGCAAAGCCCACACAGCACCAGCCCTGGCTGAGCTCTATGTCCAGGAGCAGGCAGGGCTGACCACGGTGTGGGCAGGCAGGAGCCAGGCAGGGGCTGCTGTGACCAGCAGCAGGGCCCCGAGGGGCTGGGGGAGTCTGTGTTGAGTGTCCCTGGGCTGAGGGCACATTTCCTTCAGTGGCATCACCTGGGCCTGGACCTCCTCCAGTGCTATGCCCAGGAAAAGAGGGAACCATCAAGAGCATCTCCTGGGACAGAACATGACCAGCAATGTCAGCAGGCAAAACCAAGGTTTTGTTTAGCAATGACCCTTTGATGAAGTCAAAGATTTACAATCAGTCCAGTACAGATTGGAGTACAGATGGGAGTACACTTGCAGGAGGTACAGCCAAGGCCATGAGGTCACAGCAGTCTCTGGGGTGACAGCAGGCTGAGGTGACAGCAGGCTCTGAGGTCACAGAGGTCCCAGAGCCCCATGGTTGCACAGCACCACAAAAACCAATCAGTCAGTCCTTGACCACGACTGTTGTGGCAGCAGCGGCGGTGGCAGCAGCGGTGCTGACATTGGGACAGCGGTGTCAGGACAGTGGTGGCAGCAAGAGCTGCAGGACTGGCAGTGGGCAAGGCACCATGGCCTTTGCTCTGTGCCTCTTCCTCCTGCTCCTCCTGGCAGTGGCCCTACCTGACAGGGCTGCCCAGGCTGCTCCGTGGCAAGCACAGGGAGCAGGTGAGCCCAGGGCCTGGCTTCCCTTTCCTGAGACAGCACTTCCTTCTCCCTGGGAAGCATTGGGGATGGTTTTCCCCCAGGGCTTAAGGGAGGGTTTCCTCTGTGCGTGGGAGAGAGTCCCCAGAGCCCCTGGGCTGGTCCTGCTGCCCCACCAGGGATGTTGCATGGGGCCTGCAAAGAAGGTGGAGAGTGACCAGAGCCAGCCCAGAGCTCTCCAGGCCCCTCTGCAGCTTTGGCCATGTCCATTGACATCTGGCTCCCTTGGCCATCCCCCGACCCCCTTGCAGTGCCCAGTTTCCTAATGCAGAAGGGGGTCCCAGCACACCATGGAATGGTTCTGATCTGTGCTCCCTTCCAGATGAGGGTGGTAGGAAGGCTTCTCCAGCAGCTTGGCTGCATGAAGATTTTCTGCCTCTGGAGCCCCATGCAGGTATATTCTCACTGTCCCAACAAGAGATAATCATTGACCACCTGTCATGAACCAGGTGACAGAAGCTTCTGTGGCTGTTGAGTTACAGGTGTGTCTGCATCAAGGACATTTCAAGCTCCTTTTCTGGTTGCTGCACGCAAGCCCAGCTCCCATCACAGGGGTGAGTGGTGTGTCCTTGCAGATCCCACAGGCTGAGCCCTGGTTCTGTGGGATCCATTCATCTGAAATGGAAATACTTTTTGTTAAGGTTCTCCTAGAGGGAGGAATAAACCCACAGAAGACAAGACGCTTAGTGAACTGGATAGACGCTATGGTGGGTCCAAGTCCCTCAGCCTTCTCCTGAGACTCAGCAGCCAGGGGCTTTCTCTGCACATCAGGACACGCCGTTCCTGGCACAGTGGGAAGGGATCCATGGCAGCTTCACTGCCCCCTGCTGCTTTCATGGCCTGCAGGGCTGTTTCCCAGCCTGGCCTGGCTACAGCTTCTCCCCAGCCTCTGCAGGAAAGCATTTGGCATCAGCTGACAGGGAGCCCAAACTGCAGCACAGGCCATGCACAGCCAGAGATCCCTTGCAATTTCCCAGTCTTGGGGTAGATGTGGAATGGCAGCTCTTTGGAGGAGGGAGGGCCCTGTCTTGGCTCCGAAATTTTGATGGCTTCCTGAACCTTATTCATGACTTGGACAAGTATTGCCTTTTGAAGATGCCACCTTCCTGTTGGGGAACGGCCCCACCTGATCCAGCTGTGGCTCTTCTTTTCTCCAGAGATGAACCCAAAGGCTGTGCTGAAGGCAGCGTTTCCTGGACGAAGCAGTGGCTCATGGGCAGCCTCTGCTGCAGGAAGGGAGGCCATGCCAGGCACAGTCCCAGGAGGTAATTGCTGTGTCCCTGGGCCTGAGCCCTGCTGAGGCTTGAGCTGCCATCTCTGTTGCTTGGCTGTGTGAGCACAGTGCAGAGGAATTATCCTGAGCAGGCTCAGGGCACTCGGCTACTGAGCAGTTCTGCTGAGGTCCCTCCATGGGAGACACATCCCAAAACCTGGCAGCGGCTGTAAGGAATGTCCATGGTGGGGAAAGGGCTGAGGGGAGGGTAAAGCTCCAGTGTGCCCTGAGAGGGCCTGGCTCTGTCCCCTTGGGCTGGGGGAGCTGTCCCAGCTGAAGGACGGAGGGCAGGAGAGAGGGCAGGACGGAGGTAGGGATGTCTGTGGCACTGAATGCTGCAGTTTGGCCCAGGGCTTAATGGTTTCCTCTGTGGCAGGGAGAGCCCCTGGGCCCTGGGCTGGTGCCGCTGCCCCACCAGGGATATTGCACAGGGCCTGCAAAGAAGGTGGAGAGTGTCCAGAGCCAGCCCAGAGCTCTCCAGGCCCCTCTGCAGCTTTGGCCATGTCCACTGACATCTGGCTCCCTCGGCCATCCCCCGACCCCCTTGCAGTGCCCAGTTTCCTAAGGCAGAAGGGGGTCCCAGCACACCATGGAATGGTTCTGATCTGTGCTCCCTTCCACATGAGGGTGGTAGGAAGGCTCCTCCAGCAGCTTGGCTGCATGAAGATTTTAAGCCTCTGGAGCCCCATGCAGGTATGTTCTCACTGTCCCAACAAGAAATAATCATTGACAACCTGTCACAAACCAGGTGACAGAAGCTTCTGTGGCTGTTGAGTTACAGGTGTGTCTGCATCAAGGACATTTCAAGCTCCTTTTCTGGTTGCTGCCCGCAAGCCCAGCTCCCATCACAGGGGTGAGTGGTGTGTCCCTGCTGATCCCACAGGCTGAGCCCTGGTTCTATGGGATCCATACATCTGAAATGGAAATACTTTCTGTTAAGGTTCTCCGAGAGGGAGGAACAAACCTACAGAGGATAGTAAGTCGCTGGAGACATCCAAACACATGGATAAGATGTTGAGTGAACTGGAGAGACGCCATAGTGAGCCCATGTCCCTCAGCCTTCTCCTGTGACTCAGCAGCCGGGGGCTTTCTCTGCACATCTGGACATGCTATGGCTGGCACAGCAGGAAGGGATCCATGGCAGCCTCGCTGTCCCACTGCTGCTTTCATGGCCTACAGGGCTGTTTCCCAGCCTGGCCTGGCTGCAGCTTCTCCCCAGTCCCTGCAGGAAGGCATTTGGCATCAGCTGACAGGGAGCCCAAACTGCAGCACAGGCCATGCACAGCCAGAGATCCCTTGCAATTTCCCGGTCTTGGGCTAGATCAGGTGTAGGGACTGTTTGGAGGAGGGAGGGCCCTGGCCAGCCCCAATAACCTGGCCTTTCTCCTGATCCTTAACCATGACTTTAACAAATATTGCCACTTGAACATGCCACCTCCTCAACGGGGAATGGTTCCATCTGATCCAGCTGTGGCTTTTCCTTCCTCCAGAGATGAACCCAAAGGCTGTGCTGAAGGTGCCATTTCCCGGAGGAAGCAGTGGCTCATGGGCAGCCTCTGCTGCAGGAAGGGAGGCCATGCCAGGCACAGTCCCAGGAGGTAATTGCTGTGCCCCTGGGCCTGAGCCCTGCTGAGGCTTGAGCTGCCTTTCAGGGATTTTGCACAGAGCATGGAAAAGGTGTTGAGAATGTCCAGAGCCAGTCCAGAGCTTTCCTCAGGCCCCTCTGCAGCTTTGGCCATGTCCATTGACATGTGGCTCCCACGGCCTTCTCCGACACCCTTGCAATGCCCAGTTCCCTAAGGCAGAAGGGGATCCCAGCACACCATGGAATGGTTCTGATCTGTGCTTCCTTCTAGATTGGCATGGTGACATGGAGCATCTGGAAGTGCTGGTAAATGGCGGTTTGAAGACCTTGCCAGATGCTGGAGGCAAGTTCTCGATGTCCCTTTCCGCACAGAACAATCCGTGTCAAGGTGGCAAGAGCTCACTCATGTGCCATTTCCTTCAAGAGTCTGAAGGTTGACAGATTCTGGAAACCTTGCCCTGCTCCCTTCTGGAGCCCTGAGTGATCCCACAGCATTGCTGTCAGTGGGAGGAAGGAGCATTTAGCTGTCAATCTTCTTCCTGTGTGTAATGCCAGTGTCTCCTTCCGTGTGCTCTGTACAGCCACAGAGAAGAGCAGAGAGGGAAGGGCTGGGCTCAGGGCTGTGCCCTGGGGCTCTGCCTTGTGTGGCTCCTTTCTGGCCCCAGGGAACCTGAGATGCTCCTGCTCCAGCTGCCAAGCCCTGGCCCTGCTTGAGGCTCAGTTCAGAGCTGCTGGCAGCTCCAGGGAGTCCTTTCTCCCCTGACTGCTGTGCAAGGGGCTCCTTCCATCCCACTGTGGGCCCACTGCAGGCACGTGGTCCCCCTGCCCTTGCTACTGAGTTGAAAGCAGAGATGAGGAAGTGCCTTGGAGGGCAGCAGTCACCTGGGTGTACTCACTGCCACTCCAGCCTGAAGAAGAATCTTCAGCAGTGTCACGGGAGTTGTTCTGTCCTGACTTTCTTTGCAGATGAACCTGATGATGAAGATGATCCGGATTCCCAATCCATATCAGTTACTGAGCCTGATGATGAGGAAGATTATGAGGGTAGGTCAAGGCCTTTCCCCCTGGGAGAGCCTCCAGCTCAGAGCCCAAGGGTCAGCCACGGTGGCATCTCTGCAGGTGCCAGGACAGAGCCGTGCATGGTTGTGCCCTCACCCTGCGTGATCCTCTCACTGCTCCTGTGGCTCAGTGCTGCCTGTGCAGATCAGCAGACATGACTGAAGCTTCTGTGGCTGTTGAGTTATAGGTGTGTCTGCAGGGAGGACTTTCCCAGCTCCTGAGCTAAATTCTGCCAGCAAGCCCAGCTCCCATCACTGGGGTGTGTGGTGCCTCCCTGCTGATCCCACAGGCTGACCACTGGTTCTGTGGGATCCATTCCTGGGAAATGCAAATACTTTATATAATGGTCCCCTGAGAAAGAAGAACAAACCTATAGGAGATAGTAATGTAGCAATGGGGGAACTCAAATACCTGGACATAGTCCTGAATGATCTGGAGGGATGCCATGGTGGGTGCATGTCCCTCAGCCTCCTCCTGACACTCAGCAGCCAGGGGCTTTCTCTGCACATCTGGACACGCCGTGTGCCCGGCACAGCAGGAAGGAATCCATGGCAGCCTTGCTGCCCCACTGCTGCTTTCATGGCCTGCAGGGCTGTTTCCCAGCCTGGCCTGGCTGCAGCTTCTCCCCAGCCTCTGCAGGAAAGCATTTGGCATCAGGTGACAGGGAACCCAAACTGCACCATGGGGCACGCACACCTTGAGATCCCTTGAAAATTTCCAGTCTCAGGCTAGTTCAGGTTTAGGGTCTGTTTGGAAGAGGGGTGGCCCTGGAGCATTTCCAAAACCTTAGGCACTTTCCTGATCCTTATCCATGTCTTTGACAAGTATTGCCTGGAGAAGACCAGCACAGCACAGAGAAATTGTGCCATTCGAGCTCAGGGGGTTGAGCAGTCTTGTGCCAAGGGGTGGCAAGGTGCCTGCAGGCCCCAGCTCTGGGGGAAACAGAGGATGTCCTGGCTGTATCCAGCGTGCTGCCAGCTCAGCAGTGGAGCACAGCACAGGCTCACGCTGCCCATTGCTCCCACAGATGCAGCTGGCACCAGAGCACATGCTCAGAAGATCTGGGAGAGCATGAGAGGAGTTTTCTACCAGGGAACAGATGGTTTGATTAAGTTAATGGCCATTGTGGCTGGTGGAGCAGTTTTCCTGATGATGTGCTGTGCCGGAATCTGGTATTGCCAGAAGGGAAAACGGTGAGTGTTTTGCGATCTCGGCCTCAAACAGCTTCTTGAAAGGCTGCTCATAGTCAGGAAACATTCCCAGTGAGGCTGCTGTGCACTTGTGGATAGGCCTTGGTTGCCCAAATAACTCTGCTGAGAGTTCTGCTGCTGCCCAGGCCTTTCATTGGCCTCTTAATTGCTGGGCCTTGTCCTGGGGAGCCCGCTGGGGCTGCAGCCAGTGCTGGCTCCCACTGAGGCTGCCTGGCCAAGAGCAGCCCCAGGAGCAGCAGGCAGAGGCAAAGCAAGGTGGGCAGGAGAAAGAGCGGGGACGAGATTGCCCTTGAAAGGCAGAGGTGCTCTGGGGCCCGCTTCTGGTCAGGGACCCTGCCCAGAGCCATCCCCTGCTCGCTGGGGCCTTGAGGGGCAGCTGTCCAGCTGGGCCAAGCTGTGCCAGCAGCTCCAGCCGTGCTGGGGAGCCTTGGCCTCTCTGGGCCCTGCTGTGCAGGAGGGTCCCTGTGTGCCAGCTGCAGCTGGGGCCTCAGCCACCTCCTCTCTCCACAGGAGCACCTCTGCAGCTTCAGAAGAGCAGCCAAAGATTTTAGTCTCTGAGAAGCTGACCTGTTATCCTCGCTCTTCACATCTCTCCCCATCTGCTGTGCTGCAGCTGCATCCCCGTCTTGAGGGCATCCCAAGACCCACACCTCCCAAGCGAGACCCTCTGCCCCTGAGCCCCCTGGCCCTGTTCCCTGGCCAGGACTGAAATTGGGCAGCCCCTGTCCACCAGAGCAGGGGTTGGCCCATGGTTTTTGTTCAAATAAAGAGATGGAGCTGTCACCCCAGTGTCCGGCTGGTACCACCAGCAAAGCCCACATGGCACCAGCCTTGGCTGAGCTCCATGTCCAGGAGCAGGCAGGGCTGACCATGGTGTGGGCAGGCAGGAGCCAGGCAGGGGCTGCCGTGACCAGCAGTGGGGCCCCGAGGGGCTTGGGGAGCCCGTGCTGAGCGTCCCTGGGCTGTGAGGGCACATTTCCTTCAGTGGCATCACCTGGGCCTGCACCTCATGAGGCACACAGGGAAAATTTGGGCTCTCTCCTAAGGTGTGCAGGGATTCCCCATGAGGAGTGCAGTGGGGTTAAACTGAGAGGGTTTTTTACTCTTCTCAGCACAGCAAAGGGGACAGTCTTGGCTGAGGTTTTGCAGAGCTGGGAGGAACCCTCTTGTGAGCCCTTGGGCCCGGCCTGTGGGCACAGCGGGCAGGTGGAGCCCATCCCTTGAGGCCAGTCCGGGCTGCTCGGGCCAGACTGGGCCGGGTGAGCCGGGCCATTCTCTGGGGCACAGGAGGCACCCAGGGCTATAACTGGGGCTGTGGTTTTTCAGCTTGAAGGGAGGCTGGCTCTGTTGATTCAGAGGGCACAGCTTAGATCCCAGTTACCTTTGTAAACCTGCTGGGGAAGTGTTGAGGGCAGAGAGTTCCAACCCTTCTCACTGGGAAGCTGGGCTGATGCTGTGGGGTTTTTTAATTTTTTGCCCTCTAAATTTGTGTCCTGGTAGAGGATTAAGTTTGCTTGCTCTCAGTAAGCCCCTTTGCTTCTTGGTGCTGTTGTAAATGAAATTAAAATCAGACAACTAGATCTATTGAATTAACAGCAATTAAATAACAAGGGAAAAAATTATACAATTTAGTGAATTGAATACAAGGATGCAATATAATAAAATAATACTATTTAGTGGATTGAATAGATATTTGGTATAAAAGGAAAACAATTCAGTAAAAGAGTACAATTTAGTGAATATCTTCATATATATATATATATATATATGTGAATATAATTTGCTAGTAATTGAGTATGATTAAAGCATGAGCAAAACTGACTGGGGTATGGGCAGGGCTTCTCACCCTGCCTCACGTACCAAAACAAAGCAATTCAAACTAAACTTATATACTGTATGCTTATACATATTCATTCATGTTTCCCCTAAGTCTCCTCCTGTTTTTGATTCTTTAATTTTACATCACTATTCTTCATGGCGCAAGCCTCACTTGTTGCTAGGGGGTCTTCAGTCTCCTTTCGATGGTATTTTGGATGAAGGCTTACACTCATCCTCATTGTCCTCTGGATAACCTTACAGGTTTTGCATGGGTGCTAAGTGTTATGTAAATAAGCATTGTGTTCCACTAATTAGTCTTACACTTCATAATCTTCAGGCCTATGCCTAAAGTTGTTCCAACTTTATCCATCTCAAGGTTGATTTCTTCTTGGGACACCACTTACCTCAAAACTACATCCTGTACCTTAATTTCAACATGTAACATCTGCAAAGGGGTACATCTGCCTTGTATCACCAATTCCCTTGATTGCTTCTAATAATAATTTTCCAAATAGTTACAATTTAGTTAGCACAAATCATTTCCATTTATTACGCTCCCCAAATTCCACTCCCAACATCTCCCCCGCTTCCAGCTTAGGATAGTGCCCCGATGAAACCCCTCCCCAAATCCCACCCCCAAGACACCTCCCCATTGCTGGAAAATCCCCCAAATCTCACTCGAAAATTGGGAATCCTCCCTGAGACCCCTCCCCAAATTCAGGCCTCCCCAAAATGCCCCTCCTCACTGGGATTAGGACCTCTCCCCATCAATGGAAATTCCCCCAAAACACAAAAAATCCTCCCCAAATCCCCTTCCCAAAATCAGAACTCCACCAGGACCCCTGAATTTCCCCCCAAAACCACCAAATTTTCCCCCCCAAATCCCCAATTTTTTTCTCCAAATCCCAAATCCTCTCCCTAAAAACCCCAAAGTTCTCCCCAAAGCCCCAAACTTCCTCCCCAAACACCCAAATGTTAAAAAAAAATCCTTAAATTCTTGCCCTAAAACCCCAAATTTCCCCCCGAACCCCCAAATTTCTCCAATTCCACCCCAAATCCTGGGAGAACTCCCCAAAAACCAGCAAGCCTTCCCAAAACCTCCACCAAAATTGCAACTCTCTCCCCAAAAATCACCAAAAATCTGAGAATATAAATTTTTTCATACCTTGGGTGGGGGGAGAAACACCAGAAATCTCAGGATTTTTTTCCGTTTTTTTGGGGAGGGGGGTCTCCCTGTTTCCTGTCCCCCCAGGTGACCCCACCCCAAAATTCCTGCCCCTTGGCCCCCCAAATTAAGTGTAAATAAATAAAAAGATGAAAAACGGAAAAAAAAAGGGGGGGGGAAGGTAAAAAAAAAAAAAAAAAGCCAGAAAAAATTTTTAAAAACCATTTTCTCACCTCAGTTTGGGGGGAGGGGGATGGAGGAAATATTGGGGGAGGGGGTGAACCTCCAGAAAAAAAAAATTGAGGGACCCCCCGTGTCCTGGGTTGATTATGATGTTAAATTGTATCCCCATTCGTCCACCTAACCCAGACACAGATTTTGTATTCTTAAAATTCCATCTAAGAGTAAAAGTGAGTGGAAAAGAAGCACCGGGTCTGTTATCAGACTGTAATTGCTCCCCACACATCGGGAGTTTTGACTACAGCACAGACAGACAACAAGACACAGATCGCCTTGGCTTTCCAACTAGCCGGAGCAGAGAGGTCTTCCTGGACTGTTTTCTTTCCCTTTTTCTGAAACGAATCGAACCTGCTCTGGACTGGGGACTCGGGGGAGCACCGGGAGCTTGCACCCGTGGACTACCGGGAGCCCAGCTTGGGCAGCGGCATTTTCCAGCGCCAGAGGGACTGATAACAGAGCGAACACCCACAGGAAAGAGACCCTCTGAAGTTCGTCATCTCTTCTGAATGGCAAGAGGTTTTGTAATTTGATATCGTTCATTCTTGTGCTAGGTAGAGCTGTGCCTGTGAAATAAACAGGATTTTTCCACTTCTCTCAGAGAAATCTCTTCCGAACCGGTTGAGGGGTGGGAGAAAAGGGCCACCTGGGTTTGCTTCCCGGGGGGAGCCCCATTGGAGGTTTTCTCCCAAATTTGCCCTAAACCAGGACAGCGTCCCTCGGCAGTTGGCGGCCTTTGGGGTGGAGCCCAGTGGCACGCGAGCGGCCTTTGGTGGCTGCTGTCGGCCGCCCGCTGGGTAGACCTGCTGTCGGCCGGCGGGCCGCCGTGTGACGCGTCGAGCGGCTCTCCCCTATCGGCCTGAGCGCCTCGCCGCCTTCGCGTCTCCCTGAGAGGGAAGGAGGGAGCCCTCAGAAGCCGGCGGCGCTCCCTCCCGTGTCTGGGCCCGAGCAGATGGCGGCCCTGCTCCCGCCTCGGTTTCTGCCCGGCTGGCTCGGTCAGCGGGGCTGCCGTCCGCCTGCAGGTTTCGGTGGGGCTGGCCGGGGGCGAGCGGGAAGGAAGCCGCCGTCGGAGCGAAAGCCTCCGAGAGAGCGCCGGCAAGAAAGCTTCCTCGGAAAGGGAGGAGACCGAGCCTCAAGCCGCCGGCGGCCCCGTCGGCCCGCTCCTCAGCCCCTGCAGGCGTTGTCGCGGTGTCGAGCGGCCGGCCGCTTGAGGAGCCGCCTGGTCCATGATGCCAATTTATGTCACGATCCGCAAGGTGGGATTCGTGATGTGACTCTTTTATTTGATCGCAGAGTACAAAAGATTATCAGCAAACCAGGGACTCAAACAGCAGAACACACTTTACTGAGTGCTCATCAGCACTAATATGCGATAGAGGGAAAAGAGGAATAAGCAAAGCACAAAGAAAGAGAGTAAGGGGATTATAGCTACCAATGTCGAAGTCCACTCCGCCATCCAACGATGCAGAGTCTTCTGTCTGTTGGTGAGATCTCAAAGGAAAGTAAGTTTTGGGTTTATTTTACAATTTTTATTCCAGTTCCAGCAACTCACTGTATCACAATTACTCTCTCTTTTGCTCAAAAATCCACACTTTGAACACTCCATTCCTCCCAATATACTCTGTCATGAATTAAAGGAATCTTTTTAAGCTATTATTGTCCATCTCCATAGCTTTAACAGAAAGGTATTTCAGCTTGTAAAGCATCTCCTTATTCTCTCTTCCCCATTTAAAACTTAACTCTTTTCCTCACTGTTTTTACTGGTTTTATGATGTCTTCTTCATGTTGATTGTCTCTCTCTTTCTCTGTCTTTCTGGGAAAAAGGAGTAATCTGTACATTTTATTCAGGTAGTAAAAGAATTAAAAGCTTTAGAAAAGCTGCAAGAGTTCATGGTGTCAGGTTTCAGTCCAGCAGCAGAAACTGAAAACTAAACCAGGTTGGCCGGCTCTGCTTTCTTTTCCTCCGCCCCCACCTTCATCCTCTGTGGCCTTGTCTGGCCTGGAGGGCGGGGGGGGAGAGGAGGAGGCCAAGACAGAGCCTTGTTACCTTTTCAGAAGCCAGAAACAAAAGAGGACAAGAGTGCTCTGACTTTACATCTTAAGGAGGTGTTCACAGCGTGACTCTACGTTTTAATGGTCAAAACTGCTGTCAATTGTTAGAAATGACTGATAATTGGTCTGGAGGAAAGACTGCCATCAGCCACCAGCACCTTCAACTTCCTTAGCTCTCAAAACTACCATAAAGGTAAAACCACCCCATGACACTGTGACACAACCGCTGTGAATGTCCCAGTTTCCACCTCTCTGTGACAGTACAGCAGGGACAGCCCCAGTGTTCTCCTCTCTGTGACACCACAGCAGGGACAGCCCCAGTGTTCTCCTCTCTGTGACACCACAGCAGGCACAGCCCCAGTGTTTCACTCTCTGTTGCGCCTGTCGTGGTTTTAAAGCATTAGTTAGAAAATCACTGTAAAACTTACTCATTTCTTGCTGTGAGATGTGGATGATGAGAAGGGCAAAAGAAGCTTAAAACCTAAAGGAATGAGTAAGTTTATTAACCAAACTACAAGGTTAAGAAAGCAGAATAAAACTTCCAGAAACCCTTTTTCCCCACCATGCTGCCATTCCTGTATTTAATTGACAACATAGAGGAAAAAAACCAAACCCTGGTGGTTAAAACAGTCCAAACTTTGCTATAGTCTTTTCAGCAGTCTTTGTCGAGAAAAAGAAGTTCTTTTTTGTCAGTCTATGGAGTTTTTCATAAGAAAACCATTTTCTCGTGGCTTCCTATTGCTCTGATGCCAGTGGCCCAGAAAACTCTGCCATCAGTCCTTTCCTCCCATTTCACACCACTCTGAGCTGTGTTCTTGGGCTGTGATTCAAGGGGTGTCCTTTGAAGGATAAGATCTTCCAAGGCAAAAGTTCTCTTCATTTGTCTCTGTGACCATCTCTGGAAACAGAAATTTTTGCTTTGTCTCTTAAGAGCCACAAATCTTCAACAACTCTCACTTCTCCTTTTCTCTTCCAGCATCTCCTAGGATTACAACCACTTCACCCTTGACTCAGCTTTATCAATGAATTACTTTTGCTCAGATCTACACTTTGAAATACTCCATTCCCCCAAAATACTCTTTCAGGAATGAAAGGAGTTTTTTCAGGACATTATTGTCCCTCTCCATAGCTTGAACAAAAGAAAACTTCAGCTTATTCAGGCATCTCCTTTTTGTCTTCCCATCTGAGGGTTAATTCCTTCCCTTGCTGCCTTTGATCCTTGATGCTGTCTCTTTCCATGGTGATCCCTCTCTCTTCCCCTCTCTCTGGAAAAAGGATTAATCTGCAAGTCTCATCTGCCTAGCGAAAGGGTTAAACTCTTGCCCAGGCCTTGATCTCTGCCGAGGCAGCGGCTGGAGCAGTTTGCCAGGGAAGATTTTTGGTAGCTGCTCTGGAGGAGTGTGGCCACTGTCTCAGCACGCCGCAGCTCAAGAGCTTTCCCTCCCCTTCCTCGGCAGTCTCTGCTGAAAGCCAGCAGCGTCAGAAACTGCAGCCGAGCCAGGAAGCGGCCTGACCCGGCAGCCCCGCTGCACAAGGCGCAGCGAGCCCTGCAAGGGCTTCAGCCCCTCTGGGAAGGGGCTCCTGTCACTTCACAGTCGCCATCCAGCACCAGGAACCGCAGAACTCCAGCCAGCCCCGCTCCCCGCCGCGGCCTTGTCTGAGGTGGAGCGGCGGAGGCTGAACCAGAGCCCTGTTACCTCTTCAAAAGCCAGAAAGCAAAGAGAAAGAGAAATTCCCAGGCTTAAAATTGAAAGGGTGGTGTTCACAGGTTGATGTCACTTTTCAATGGGCAAAACTACTGTCAATTCCAGAAATGGCCAGGTATTGGCCAGGACAAAAATCTCCAATCAGTTTCCAGCAACCTTAACTTCCTTAGCTGTTTCTCTTTTTTTCATAAATGTCAATCTAACCCACACTAGCACAAGTGACAGCCCCAGTGTTCTCCTCTCTGTGACACCACAGCAGTGATAGCTACCATGTCCTCCTCTTTGTGACACCACTGCTGTGACTGTCCCAATTTCCCCCTCTCTGTGACACAACAGCAGGGACAGCCCCAGTGTTCTCCTATCTGTGACACCACAGCAGGGACAGCCCCAGTGTTCTCCTCTCTGTGACACCACAGCAGGCACAGCCCCAGTGTTCCACTCTCTGTTACGCCTGTCGTGGTTTTAAAGCATTAGTTAGAAAATCACTGTAAAACTTACTCATTTCTTGCTGTGAGATGTGGATGATGAGAAGGGCAAAAGAAACTTAAAGGAATGAGTAAGTTTATTAACCAAACTACAAGGTTAAGAATGCAGAATAGTACTTCCAGAAACCCTTTTTCCCCACCACGCTGCCATTCCTGTCTTTAATTGATGTCATGGGGTGGCTTTACCTTTATAGTGATTTTAGGAGCTAAGGAAGTTGAAGGTGCTGGTGGCTGATGGGAGACTTTCCTCCTGACCAATTATCAGTCATTTTTAAGAACTGACAGCAGTTTTGACCATTAAAAAGTGAATTCAAACTGTGAACACCGCCCTAATATGTAAAGTCAGAGCACTCTGGTCCGCTCTTTTGTTTCCGGCTTCTGAAAAGGTAACAAGGCTCTGTCGTGGCCTCCTCCTTCTCCCCTGCCCCCTCCCCCGCCAAGCCGGACAAGGCCGCAGAGGACGAAAGGGGGGGGGACGGGGGCAGGGGGGGCGCAGAGGAAAAGAAAGCAGAGCCGGCCAACCTGGTTTAGTTTTCAGTTTCTGCTGCTGGACTGAAACCTGACACCATGAACTCTTGCAGCTTTTCTAAAGCTTTTAATTCTTTTACTACCTGAATAAAATGTACAGATTACTCCTTTTTCCCAGAAAGACAGAGAAAGAGAGAGACAATCAACATGAAGAAGACATCATAAAACCACTAAAAACAGTGAGGAAAAGAGTTACGTTTTAAATGGGGAAGAGAGAATAAGGAGATGCTTTACAAGCTGAAATACCTTTCTGTTAAAGCTATGGAGATGGACAATAGTAGCTTAAAAAGACTCCTTTAATTCATGACAGAGTATTGGGAAGCTTGGAGTGTTCAAAGTGTGGATTTTTGAGCAAAAGAGAGAGTAATTGTGATACAGTGAGTTGCTGGAACTGAGTAAAGCGAAGATTTTGAAACATTGGGGCAATGAGAAAACTGTTTTCTAGGAAAGCTCACAGAGGCAGATGAAGAAGACTTTTGCCTTTGAATGCCTCATCCTTAAAATGACATCCCTAGACTCATGGCCCATACACACCTCAGAGTGATGTGAAATGAGAGGAGAAGAACTGATGACAGATTTCTGGGCAGCTGGCATCAGAGCAACAGAGAACTGTAACAGAAATAGTTTTCTTGTGAGAAACTCCATAGGTTATCAGAAAGAGACTTCTGTTTCTCTACAATGACTGATGAAAAGACTGTAGCAAGAATTTGGACTGTTTTTAACCACCAAAGTTCAAAATTTTTTTGTCTCTATGGTGTCATGTATACAAAGAAATGGTCAAGTAGTGAGAGATAGAAGAGTTTTCTGGAAGTTTATTCTGGTGTTCTTGTAGTTTTGTTAATAAACTTTCTTTATCCCTTTTTAAGTTTTAAGCCTGTTTTGCCCTTGTTCTAATCCATATCTCACAGCAAGAAATAAGTAATTTTTTAGTTACTGGTTTAAAACCATGACATCTCCTTTCAAAACCTAGTTGAAATTTTGCAAAAACAATTAGATGAAGAAAGGAATGAGACCCATCTCTTGCCAGTGGCCCGAAGAGAGGAATGGGTTAAAAATTCAAAGAATGCTTACTCACCAAAGAAACGGTGGAGAGGGAAACCCCTCTCATTAATCAAATTTAGCCTCAAAAAGAACTAACTGATGAAAAATTTTGGGGAGCACTGCTGTCCTAGCTTGAAACCTTTAATTAAAACAGAATATAATCATATTGTCATGGAGTTACTTTACCTTTAAGGGAGTTGGAGTTGCTGGGAACTGCCTGGAGTCTTTTCTCCTGACCAATTATCGGTCATTGCTGAGAATTGACAGCAGTTTACGCCATTGAAAAGTGGGATCAACTTGTGAACCCTACCTTAAAGTGTAAACCCAGAGCTCTCTTGGTTCTCTTTGTTTCCTGGCTGTGAAGGGTGGCAGAGCTCCAGGCCTCCCGTTCCCTGCCCAGGCCATGCGGCCGGGTGGGGCCGGGGCCGGGGCCAGCCGCGTGTCCCGGCCGCCAGATGGCGGGGGGCCTGCGGAAGGTTTTCCTCGGGCCCAGGCCGGGCCGAACCGATCTCTGGCTCAGCTGCAGGTTTTGCTGTAACTAAATTCACTGGAAAATGCCGAGTGAAGAAAGAGAGAGGCCCTGGACTTGCAGTGGGCTGGAGCGGCGACTACACTCTCCAGAGCAGCCATGAAGAACCTTCCATCGCAGACGGCTCCAGCTCCTGTTCGGCAGAGATCACCGAACCACCTACAAAAGCCTGGGCAAGATTTTAACTCTTTCATTACCCAGATGAGACTTGCGGATTAATCTTTTTATCCAGAGAGAGAGAGACAGAGTGATCAACATGAAAACAGACCTTATAAACTACCAGTGACAGGAAAGAAAAGAAGCTTCAGAAAAGGTAGAGAATTAAGAAGATGCTTTAATTAAGCTGAAATATCTTTCTGTTAAAACTATGGAGATGGACAGTTCTGAAAAGAACTCCTTTAATTCATGATACAGAATCTAGAGAGGAAAAAAGTGTTCAAAGTGTAAATTTGAGTAAAAAGTAGAGTAATTGTGGTATAGTGAAGTGCTGGGAGATTTGAAGCCTTGAGAGGCAATGAGAAAACTGTTTTCTAGTGAAGCTCACAGAAACAGATGAAGAAGACTTTTTGCCTTTGAATAACTTATCCTTAAAAATGCTATCCCTAGACTCATGGCCCATACAAACCTCAGAGTGATGTGAAAATGGGAGGAGTGGGCTCGAATAATAGCAGCTCTGGGCAGCAAACATTAGGGCAAGGAAAACTATAACAAAAATAGTTTTCTTCTGAGAAACTCCATAAATTTACAGGAAGAAACTTCTGTTTCTCTACAAAGACTGATGAAAAGACTGTAGCAAGAATTGGGACTGTTTTAACCATCAAAGTTCCAAAGTTTTTGTCTCTGTTGTCATGTGAACAAGGAAATAGTGAGTAGATAGGGGATGAAAAGGTTTTCTGGAAGTTTATTCTGGTGTTCTTATTATTGTAGTTTGTCAATAAACTTTCCTTTTTCCTTTTAAGTTTTAGGCCTGTTTTGCTCTTGTTCTAATACATATCTCACAGCAAGAAATAAGTAATTTTCTCAGTTACTGGTTTAAAACCACGACATCTCTTCAAAGTCTTTCAAATTCCAGAAACATTCCACAAAATCTCCACAAATTTGCACACAAACTATGAAAAATCTTTCAAAATGATTCAAGTCTAGTCAAAATCCCACAAAATTCCAGAAACATCCCAACAAACTCCCTAAATCTTCTCAAAACCCTACCAAATTCCAGAATCATCCCACAAAAATCTCCACAAATTTCCACACAATCTAAGAAAAATATTTCAAAATGCTTCATGTCGCCTCAAAGTCTTTCAAATTCCTGAAACATGCCACCAAATTCCAGAAAAATCCCACAAAATTCCACAAATATCCCAACAAACTCCCTAAATCTTCTCAAAACCCCACTAAATTCCAGAAACATCTCACAATATTCTAGAAAAATCTTCTCAAAACCCCACCAAATTCCAGAAACTTCCAAAAAAAACGTTACAAATTTCCACACATCCTAGAAAATTCCCTCAAAATTCTTCAAGTCTTCTCAAAATCTCATCAAATTCCAGAACATTCCACAACATTTCAAAAAAATCGCACAATATTCCAGAAACCTCCCACAAAATTCTTTACATTTTCACAAAATTCCACCAAATTCCAGAAACATCCCACAAAATCTCCACAAATTTCCACACAATCTAAGAAAAATACCTCAAAATCCTTCATGTCTCCTCAGTCTTTCGAAATTCCCCAAACATCCCACACAATTGCCTAAATCTTCTCAAAACCCTACCAAATTCCAGAAACATCCCACAAAAATCTCCACAAATTACCACACAATCTAAGAAAAATACCTCAAAATCCTTCATGTCGCCTTAAAGTCTACCAAATTCCAAAAACATCCCACAAAATTCCACAAATTACCACACAATCTAAGAACAATACCTCAAAATCCTTCATGTCTCCTCAAAGTCTTTCGAAATTCCCCAAACATCACACACAATTGCCTAAATCTTCTCAAAACCCTACCAAATTCCAGAAACATCCGAAAAAATTTCACAAAAATTTCAACAGATTCCAAAAACACCCCACAGAATTCCACAAACATCCCAACAAACTCACTAAATCTTCTCAAAACCCTACCAAATTCCAAAAACATCCCACAAAATCTCCACAAATTACCACACAATCTAAGAAAAATACCTCAAAATCCTTCATGTCTCCTCAAAGTCTTGCGAAATTCCCCAAACATTCCACACAATTCCCTAAATCTTCTCAAAACCCTACCAAATTCCAGTAACATCCCACAAAACCTCTTCCAATTTCCAAAAATTCCGCAAACATCCCACAAATATCCAGAAAAACCTTTTCAAAACCCTACCAAACTCCAGAAACATCCTGCAAAATCCCACAAAAATCCCACCAAATTCCAAAAACATCCCACGGAATTCCAAGCATCCCAACAAACTCCATAAATCTTCTCAAAACCCTTCCAAATTACAGAAACATCCCACAAAATTACAGAAAAATCTTCTCAAAACCATACCAAATTCCAGAAATATCCGACAAAATCTTGACAAATTTCCACACAATCTAAAAAAAACCCTCAAAATTATTCATGTCTCCTCAAAGTCTTTCAAATTAGAGAAACATCCCACAAAATCTCCAAAAATATCCACACAATCTAAGAAAAATACCTCAATTGCTTCATATCTCCTCAGTCCGTAAAATTGCAGGAACAGCCCACAAAATTCCACAAAAATCACACATAATTCCAGAAACATCGCACATAATTCCACAAACAACCCAACAACCTCCCTAAATCTTCTCAAAACCCTACCACATTCCAGAAACATCCCACAACAACTTTTCCAGTTTCCACTCATCCTAGAAAAATCCCTCAAAATTCTTCAAGTCTCTTTAAAATCTTATCAAATTCCAAAACATTCCACAACTTTACAAAAAAATCACACAACCTTCCAGAAATCTCCTACAAAATTCTTTACAATTTCACAAAACCCTACCAAATTCCAGAAACTTCCCACTAAACCGCCACCAATATGCACACAATCTAAGAAAAATCTTTCAAAATTCTTCAAGTCTAGTCAAAATCCCACAAAATTCCAGAAACATCCCACCAAATTCCAGAAAAATCACACAAAATTCCACATACATCCCATCAAACTCCCTAAATCTTCTCAAAACCCTACCAAATTCCAGAAACATCCCACAAAAACTTTTCCAATTTCCACAAAATTCCACAAACATCCCAAGAAACTCCCGAAGTCTTATCAAAACCCTGCCAAATTCCAGAAATATCCAACAAAATCTTTACAAATTACCACACAATCTAAGAAAAATACCTCAAAATTCTTCATGTCTCCTCAAAGTCTTTCAAAATTCCACAAACATGCCACACAATTCCACGAACGTCCCAACGAACTCCTTCAACCTTATCAAAACCCCCCCAAATTCCAGAAATTTCCCACAAAAACGTTACAAATTTCCACACATCCTAGAAAAATCCCTCAAAATTCTTCAAGTCTCCGCAAAATCTCACCAAATTCCAGAACATTCCACAACATTTCAAAGAAATCGCACAACATTCCAGAAACCCCCCACAAAATTCTTTACATTTTCACAAAACTCCACCAAATTCCAGAATCATCCCGCAAAAACTCTTCCAATTTCCACAAAATTCCACAAACACCCCACAAAATTCCAGAAAAATCTTCTCAAAACCCTACCACATTCTAGAAACATCCCACAAAATTCCACAAACATCCCAATAAACTCCCTAAATCTTCTCAAAGTCCTTCAAAATTCCAGAAACATCCCACAAAATTCCACAAACATCCCAACAAACTCCCTAAATCTTCTCAAAACCCTACCAAATTCCAGAAATATCCCACAATATCTTTACAAATTACCACACAAATACCTCAAAATTCTTCATGTCTTCTCAAAACCCTACCCAATTCCAGAAACCTCCCACAAAATCCTTTACATTTTTGCGAAACTCCCTCAAATTCCAGAAACATCCCACAAAATCTTTACAAATTTCCACACATCCTAGAAAAATCCCTGAACATTCTTCAAGTCTCCTCAAAATCACAACAAATTCCAGAACATTCCACATTTCAAAAAAATCGCACAACATTCCAGAAACCTCCCACAAAATTCTTTACATTTTCACAAAACTCCATCAAATTCCAGAAACATCCCACAAAATCACCAAAAATTTGCACAAAATTCAAGAAAACTCTTTCAAAATTCTTCAAGTCTAGTCAAAATCCCTCAAATTTCCAGAAGTATCCCAACAAACTCCCTAAATCTTCTCAAAACCCTACCACATTCCAGAAACATCCCACAAAAATCTCCAAAAATTTCCACACAATCTAAGAAAAATACCTCAAAATGCTTCATGTCTCCTCAAAGTCAAAAACTTTACAAATTTCCACACATCATAGAAAAATCCCTCAAAATTCTTCAAGTCTCTTTAAAATCTTACCAAATTCCAAAACATTCCACAACATTTCAAAAAAATCGCACAACTTTCCAGAAACCTCCCACAAAATGCTTTACATTTTCACAAAACCCTACCAAATGCCAGAAACTTCCCACAAAACCTCCTCCAATTTGCACACAAGCTAAGAAAAATACCTCAAAATGCTTCACGTCTCTTCAGTCTACCAAATTCCAGAAACATCCCACAAAATGTCCTCCAATTTGCAAGTGATCTAAAAAAAATCTTTCAAAATTCTTCAAGTCTAGTCAAATTCTCCACAAATTTCCACACAATCTAAGAAAAATACCTCAAAATTATTCATGTCTCCTCAAAGTCTACCAAATTCCAGAAACATCCTGCAAAATCCCTCAAAAATCCCACCACATTCCAAAAACATTCCACAGAATTCCACAAACATCCCAACAAACTCCCTAAATCTTCTCAAAACCTTACCAAATTCCAGAAACATCCCACAAAAATCTCCACAAATTTCCGCACAATATATGAAAATACCTCAAAATCCTTCACGTCTCCTCAAAGTCTACCAATTCCAGAAACATCCTGCAAAATCCCTCAAAAATCCCACCACATTCCAAAAACATTCAACAGAATTCCACAAACATCCCAACAAACTCCCTAAATCTTCTCAAAACCCTACCAAATTCCAGAAACCTCACACAAAAACTTTTCCAATTTCCACAAAATTCCACAAACATTCCACCAAATTCCAAATACATTCCACAAAATTCCACAAACATCCCAACAAACTCCCTAAGTCTTATCAAAACCCTACCAAATTCCACAAATATCCCACAAAATCTTTAGAAATTACCACACAATCTAAGAAAAATATCTCAAAATTCTTCATGTTTTCTCAAAACCCTACCCAATTCCAGAAACCTCCCACAAAATCCTTTACATTTCTGCGAAACTCCCTCAAATTCCAGAAACATCCCACAAAATCTCTACAAATTTCCACACATCCTAGAAAAATCCATCATAACTCTTCAAGTCTCCTCAAAATCTCACCAAATTCCAGAACATTCCTGTCGTGGTTTTAAACCAGTAACTAAAAAACTACTTATTTTTTGTTGTGAGATATGGATTAAAACAAGAGCAAAACAGGCTTAAGACTTAAAAGGAATAAAGACAGTTTATTAACAAACTACAAGAATGAGAATACCAGAATAAACTTTCAGAAAACCCTTTTATCTTCTACATCTTAACTATTTCTCTGTACACATGACAACATAGAGACAAATAACTTTAGGACTTTGGTGGTTAAAAACAGTCTTAATTCTTGCTACAGTCTTTCATCAGTCTTTGTAGAGAAACAGAAGTCTCTTTCTGATAGCTTACGGAGTTTCTCACGAGAAAACTATTTTTCATCATAGTTTTCTATTTCTCTAATGCCAGCTGCCTGGAAATCTGTCATTAGATTTTCTCCTCTCATTTCATATTTCCAAGGTGTGTATGGGTCACAGAGTTTAGGAATTTTATTTTTAACGATAAGTTATTCAAAGGCAGAAGTCTTCTTCATTTGTCTCTGTGAGCCTTCCTGGAAAACAGTTTTCTCTTTGCTCTCAAAGCTTCAAAATCTTCACTCAACTCAATTCCAGTAACTCACAGTATCACAAGTACTCTCTCTCTCTCTCTTCTGCTCAAAAGTTACACTTTGAATATCTCATTCCTCCTAATACTCTTATCATGAATTAAAGGAGTCTTTTTAAACTATTATTGTCTATCTCCATAGCTTTAACAGAAAGATATTTCAGCTGTAAAGCATCTCCTTATTCTCTCTTTCTTATTTAAACTTAACTCTTTTCTTCACTGTTTTTGGTGGTTCTATGATGTCTCTTCCATGTTGATTGTCTCTCTCTCTGTTTTTCTGAGAAAAGGAGTAATCTGTATGTTTATCTAGGTAGTAAAAGAATTAAAAGCTTTAAGAAAACTGCAAGAGTTCATGGTGTTAAGTTTTAGTCTAGCAGCAAAAACTGAAAACCAAGCTCGGCTGGCCAGCGCTGCTTCTCTTCCCCCTCCCCCCCCTCCACCCCGCGGCCTTGTAGGCCTGGAGGGGGGGGGGAGGAGGCCGAGACAGAGCCTGCTACCTTGTCAGAAGCCGGAAACCAAAGAGAGCAAGAGAATTCTGTCTGTACTTCTTAAGGGGGTGTTTACAAGTTGAATTCACTTTTTAATGGTCAGATCTGCTGTCAATTCTTGGAAATGACCGATAATTGGTCAGGAGGAAAAACTCCCATCAGCCACCAGCAGCTTCAACTTCCTCTCCCTCCAAGCTGTTTTAAAGGTAAAGCTACCCCATGACATTTCCACAACATTTCAAAAAAATCGCACAACATTCCAGAAACCTCCCACAAAATTCTTTACATTTTCACAAAACTCCACCAAATTCCAGAAACATCTCACAAAATCTCCACAAATTTCCACACAATCTAAGAAAAATACCTCAAAATTCTTCATGTCTCCTCAAAGTCTTTTGAAATTCCACAAACATCCCACACAATTCCACAAACATCCCAACAAACTCCTTAAACCTTCTCAAAGCCCTACCAAATTCCAGAAACATCCCACAAAATCTCCACAAATTTCCACACAATCCAAGAAAAATACCTCAAAATGCTTCATGTCTCTTCAATGTCTACCCAGTTCCAGAAACATCCCAAAAAATCTCCTCCAATTTGCACACAATCTAAGAAAACTCTTTCAAAATTCTTCAAGTCTGGTCAATATCGCACAAAATTCCAGAAACATCCCAAAAAATTCCACCAACATCCCAATAAACTCCCTAAGTCTTATCAAAACCCTACCAAATTCCAGAAATATCTCACAAAATCTTTACCACACAATCTAAGAAAAATATCTCAAAATTCTTCATGTCTCCTCAAAGTCTTTCAAAATTCCACAAACATGCCACACAATTCCACGAACGTCCCAACGAACTCCTTGAACCTTCTCAAAACCCCACCAAATTTCAGAAATTTCCCACAAAAACTTTACAAATTTCCACTCATCCTAGAAAAATCTCTCAGAATTCTTCAAGCCTCCTCAAAATCCCACCAAATTCCAGAACATTCCACAATATTTCAAAGAAATCGCACAACTTTCCAGAAACCTCCCACAAAATTCTTTACATTTTCGCAAAACTCCACCAAATTCCAGAATCATCCCGCAAAAACTCTTCCAATTTCCACAAAATTCCACAAACATCCCACAAAATTCCAGAAAAATCTTCTCAAAACCCTACCAAATTCCAGAAACATCCCAAAAAATTCCACAAACATCCCAACAAACTCCCTAAATCTTCTCAAAACCCTACCAAATTCCAGAAGCATCCCACAAAAACTTTTCCAATTTGCACAAAATTCCACAAACATTCCACAAAATTCCAAATACATCCCACAAAATTCCACAAATATCCCAACAAACTCCTTAAGTCTTATCAAAACCCTACCAAATTCCAGAAATATCCCACAATATCTTTACAAATTACCACACAAAGAAAAATACCTCAAAATTCTTCATGTCTTCTCAAAACCCTACCCAATTCCAGAAACTTCCCACTAAATCCCTTACATTTTTGCGAAACTCCCTCAAATTCCAGAAACATCGCACAAAATATTTACAAATTTCCACACATCCTAGAAAAATCCCTGAACATTCTTCAAGCCTTCTCAAAATCTCACCAAATTCCAGAACATTCCACAACATTTCAAAAAAATCGCACAACATTCCAGAAACCTCCCACAAAATTCTTTACATTTTCACAAAACTCCACCAAATTCCAGAAACATCCCACAGAATCTCCACAAATTTCCACACAATCTAAGAAAAATACCTCAAAAATCTTCATGTCTCCTCAAAGTCTACCAAATTCCAGAAACATCCTGCATAATCCCTCAAAAATCCCACCAAATTCCAAAAACATTCCACGGAATTCCACAAACATCCCAACAAACTCCCTAAATCTTCTCAAAACCTTACCAAATTCCAGAAACATCCCACAAAAATCTCCACAAATTTCCGCACAATCTATGAAAATACCTCAAAATCCTTCACGTCTCCTCAAAGTCTACCAATTCCAGAAACATCCTGCAAAATCCCTCAAAAATCCCACCACATTCCAAAAACATTCCACAGAATTCCACAAACATCCCAACAAACTCCCTAAATCTTCTCAAAACCCCACCAAATTCCAGAAACCTCACACAAAAACTTTTCCAATTTCCACAAAATTCCACAAACATTACACCAAATTCCAAATACATTCCACAAAATTCCACAAATATCCCAACAAACTCCCTAAATCTTCTCAAAACCCTACCAAATTCCACAAACATCCCATAAAAACTTTTCCAATTTCCACAAAATTCCACAAACATCCCAATGAACTCCCTAAATCTTCTCAGAACGCTGCCAAATTCCAGAAACATCCCACAAAATTCCACAAACATCCCAACAAACTCCCTAAATCTTCTCAAAACCTTACCAAATTCCAGAAACATCCCACAAAAATCTCCACAAATTTCCGCACAATCTATGAAAATACCTCAAAATCCTTCACGTCTCCTCAAAGTCTACCAATTCCAGAAACATCCTGCAAAATCCCTCAAAAATCCCACCACATTCCAAAAACATTCCACAGAATTCCACAAACATCCCAACAAACTCCCTAAATCTTCTCAAAACCCTACCAAATTCCAGAAACCTCACACAAAAACTTTTCCAATTTCCACAAAATTCCACAAACATTCCACCAAATTCCAAATACATTCCACAAAATTCCACAAACATCCCAACAAACTCCCTAAATCTTCTCAAAACCCTACCAAATTCCACAAACATCCCATAAAAACTTTTCCAATTTCCACAAAATTCCACAAACATCCCAACAAACTCCCTAAGTCTTATCAAAACCCTACCAAATTCCAGAAATATCCCACAAAATCTTTAGAAATTACCACACAATCTAAGAAAAATATCTCAAAATTCTTCATGTCTTCTCAAAACCCTACCCAATTCCAGAAACCTCCCACAAAATCCTTTACATTTTTGCAAAACTTTCTCAAATTCCAGAAACACCCCACAAAATCTTTACAAATTTCCACACATCCTAGAAAAATCCCTCAAAATTCTTCGTCTTCTCAAAATCTCACCAAATTCCAGAACATTCCAAAACATTTCAAAAAAATCGCACAACATTCCAGAAACCTCCCACAAAATTTTTTACTTTTTCACAAAACTCCACCAAATTCCAGAAACATCTCACAAAATCTCCACAAATTTCCACACAATCAAAGAAAAATACCTCAAAATTCTTCATGTCTCCTCAAAGTCCTTCAAAATTCCAGAAACATCCCACAAAATTCCACAAACATGCCACACAATTCCACGAACGTCCCAATGAACTCCTTAAACCTTCTCAAAACCCCACCAAATTCCAGAAATTTCCCACAAAAACTTTACAAATTTCCACTCATCCTAGAAAAATCTCTCAGAATTCTTCAAGTCTCCTCAAAATCCCACCAAATTCCAGAACATTCCACAATATTTCAAAGAAATCGCACAACTTTCCAGAAACCTCCCACAAAATTCTTTACATTTTTGCAAAACTCCACCAAATTCCAGAATCATCCCGCAAAAACTCTTCCAATTTGCACGAAATTCCACAAACATTCCACAAAATTCCAAATACATCCCACAAAATTCCACAAATATACAACAAACTCCTTAAGTCTTCTCAAAACCCTACCCAATTCCAGAAACTTCCCACTAAATCCCTTACATTTTTGCCAAACTCCCTCAAATTCCAGAAACATCGCACAAAATATTTACAAATTTCCACACATCCTAGAAAAATCCCTGAACATTCTTCAAGCCTTCTCAAAATCTCACCAAATTCCAGAACATTCCACAACATTTCAAAAAAATCGCACAACATTCCAGAAACCTCCCACAAAATTCTTTACATTTTCTCAAAACTCCACCAAATTCCAGAAACATCCCACAAAAACTCTTCCAATTTCCACAAAATTCCACAAACATCCCACAAAATTCCAGAAAAATCTTCTCAAAACCCTACCAAATTCCAGAAACCTCCCACAAAAGTCTTTACATTTTCACAAAACTCCACCAAATTCCAGAAACATCCCACAGAATCTCCACAAATTTCCACACAATCTAAGAAAAATACCTCAAAAATCTTCATGTCTCCTCAAAGTCTACCAAATTCCAGAAACATCCTGCATAATCCCTCAAAAATCCCACCACATTCCAAAAACATTCCACAGAATTCCACAAACATCCCAGCAAACTCCCTAAATCTTCTCAAAACCCTACCAAATTCCAGAAACCTCACACAAAAACTTTTCCAATTTCCACAAAATTCCACAAATATTACACCAAATTCCAAATACATTCCACAAAATTCCACAAACATCCCAACAAACTCCCTAAATCTTCTCAAAACCCTACCAAATTCCACAAACATCCCATAAAAACTTTTCCAATTTCCACAAAATTCCACAAACATCCCAACAAACTCCCTAAGTCTTATCAAAACCCTACCAAATTCCAGAAATATCCCACAAAATCTTTAGAAATTACCACACAATCTAAGAAAAATATCTCAAAATTCTTCATGTCTTCTCAAAACCCTACCCAACTCCAGAAACCTCCCACAAAATCCTTTACATTTTTGCAAAACTTTCTCAAATTCCAGAAACACCCCACAAAATCTTTACAAATTTCCACACATCCTAGAAAAATCCCTCAAAATTCTTCGTCTTCTCAAAATCTCACCAAATTCCAGAACATTCCAAAACATTTCAAAAAAATCGCACAACATTCCAGAAACCTCCCACAAAATTCTTTACTTTTTCACAAAACTCCACCAAATTCCAGAAACATCTCACAGAATCTCCACAAATTTCCACACAATCTAAGAAAAATACCTCAAAAATCTTCATGTCTCCTCAAAGTCTACCAAATTCCAGAAACATCCTGCATAATCCCTCAAAATCCCACCAAATTCCAAAAACATTCCACGGAATTCCACAAACATCCCAACAAACTCCCTAAATCTTCTCAAAACTTTACCAAATTCCAGAAACATCCCACAAAAATCTCCACAAATTTCCACACAATCTAAGAAAAATACCTCAAAAATCTTCATGTCTCCTCAAAGTCTACCAAATTCCAGAAACATCCTGCAAAATCCCTCAAAAATCCCACCACATTCCAAAAACATTCCACAGAATTCCACAAACATCCCAGCAAACTCCCTAAATCTTCTCAAAACCCTACCAAATTCCAGAAACCTCACACAAAAACTTTTCCAATTTCCACAAAATTCCACAAACATTACACCAAATTCCAAATACATTCCACAAAATTCCACAAACATCCCAACAAACTCCCTAAATCTTCTCAAAACCCTACCAAATTCCACAAACATCCCATAAAAACTTTTCCAATTTCCACAAAATTCCACAAACATCCCAACAAACTCCCTAAGTCTTATCAAAACCCTACCAAATTCCAGAAATATCCCACAAAATCTTTAGAAATTACCACACAATCTAAGAAAAATATCTCAAAATTCTTCATGTCTTCTCAAAACCCTACCCAATTCCAGAAACCTCCCACAAAATCTTTACAAATTTCCACACATCCTAGAAAAATCCCTCAAAATTCTTCGTCTTCTCAAAATCTCACCAAATTCCAGAACATTCCAAAACATTTCAAAAAAATCGCACAACATTCCAGAAACCTCCCACAAAATTCTTTACTTTTTCACAAAACTCCACCAAATTCCAGAAACATCTCACAAAATCTCCACAAATTTCCACACAATCCTAATAATAAAACCTCTTGCTGTTCGATGGGATGGTAAGTCTAGGAAGAAAGGTCTTTTTTTCATGTGGTGCAGCTCGGCTCACTCAGGTTCTTATCAGTCCCTCTGGCGCTGGAAAAGTGCCGAGGCCCAGGCCCCGGTGGGCCACAGGCGTGAGCTCCCGGGGTTTGGCTGGGTGTTCAGTCCAGAGCAGGCTTGCACAGATCCAAGAAAATTGAAAAAAACAAGGGTCCAGGGAACTCCTCTGCCTCAGCTAGCTAAAACTAACTAAAAGTCAGAGAGAAGCTCTGTCCCGCTGTCTGTCCGTGCTGCAGACACCACAGTCCAGGAGCGGGGTGCGTGGGAGTGATGTTTTCCTTAACACACTGCGCGCTTCTTCTTTCCCCTCTCTTGCTTTCAGAGACAGTCTTAAAGGTGCAGGACTTAATATATAACATAAACCAGACGATTGGGGATACCAGTATCATAAAGTCACCCCAGGACACTAAGAAAAATACCTCAAAATTCTTCATGTCTCCTCAAAGTCTTTCAAAATTCCAGAAACATCCCACAAAATTCCACAAACATCCCAACAAACTCCCTAAGTCTTCTCAAAACCCTAACAAATTCCAGAAACATCCCACAAAATCTCCACAAATTTCCACACAATCCAAGAAAAATACCTCAAAATGCTTCATGTCTCTTCAATGTCTGCCCAATTCCAGAAACATCCCAAAAAATCTCCTCCAATTTGCACACAATCTAAGAAAACTCTTTCAAAATTCTTCAAGTCTGGTCAATATCGCACAAAATTCCAGAAACATCCCAAAAAATTCCACCAACATCCCAACAAACTCCCTAAGTCTTATCAAAACCCTACCAAATTCCAGAAATATCCCACAAAATCTTTACAAATTACCACACAAAGAAAAATACCTCAAAATTCTTCATGTCTTCTCAAAACCCTACCCAATTCCAGAAACCTCCCACAAAATTCTTTACATTTTCGCAAAACTCCACCAAATTCCAGAATCATCCCACAAAAACTCTTCCAATTTCCACAAAATTCCACAAACATCCCACAAAATTCCAGAAAAATCTTCTCAAAACCCTACCAAATTCCAGAAACCTCCCACAAAAGTCTTTACATTTTCACAAAACTTTACCAAATTACAGAAACATCCCACAAAATCTCCACAAATTTCCACACAATCTAAGAAAAATACCTCAAAAATCTTCATGTCTCCTCAAAGTCTACCAAATTCCAGAAACATCCTGCATAATCCCTCAAAAATCCCACCAAATTCCAAAAACATTCCACGGAATTCCACAAACATCCCAACAAACTCCCTAAATCTTCTCAAAACCTTACCAAATTCCAGAAACATTCCACAAAAATCTCCACAAATTTCCGCACAATCTATGAAAATACCTCAAAATCCTTCACGTCTCCTCAAAGTCTACCAATTCCAGAAACATCCTGCAAAATCCCTCAAAAATCCCACCACATTCCAAAAACATTCCACAGAATTCCACAAACATCCCAACAAACTCCCTAAATCTTCTCAAAACCCTACCAAATTCCAGAAACCTCACACAAAACCTTTTCCAATTTCCACAAAATTCCACAAACATTACACCAAATTCCAAATACATTCCACAAAATTCCACAAACATCCCAACAAACTCCCTAAATCTTCTCAAAACCCTACCAAATTCCACAAACATCCCATAAAAACTTTTCCAATTTCCACAAAATTCCACAAACATCCCAACAAACTCCCTAAGTCTTATCAAAACCCTACCAAATTCCAGAAATATCCCACAAAATCTTTAGAAATTACCACACAATCTAAGAAAAATATCTCAAAATTCTTCATGTCTTCTCAAAACCCTACCCAACTCCAGAAACCTCCCACAAAATCCTTTACATTTTTGCAAAACTTTCTCAAATTCCAGAAACACCCCACAAAATCTTTACAAATTTCCACACATCCTAGAAAAATCCCTCAAAATTCTTCGTCTTCTCAAAATCTCACCAAATTCCAGAACATTCCAAAACATTTCAAAAAAATCGCACAACATTCCAGAAACCTCCCACAATATTCTTTACTTTTTCACAAAACTCCACCAAATTCCAGAAACATCTCACAAAATCTCCACAAATTTCCACACAATCAAAGAAAAATACCTCAAAATTCTTCATGTCTCCTCAAAGTCCTTCAAAATTCCAGAAACATCCCACAAAATTCCACAAACATCCCAACAAACTCCTTAAGTCTTCTCAAAACCCTAACAAATTCCAGAAACATCCCACAAAATCTCCACAAATTTCCACACAATCCAAGAAAAATACCTCAAAATGCTTCATGTCTCTTCAATGTCTGCCCAATTCCAGAAACATCCCAAAAAATCTCCTCCAATTTGCACACAATCTAAGAAAACTCTTTCAAAATTCTTCAAGTCTGGTCAATATCGCACAAAATTCCAGAAACATCCCAAAAAATTCCACCAACATCCCAACAAACTCCCTAAGTCTTATCAAAACCCTACCAAATTCCAGAAATATCCCACAAAATCTTTACAAATTACCACACAAATAAAAATACCTCAAAATTCTTCATGTCTTCTCAAAACCCTACCCAATTCCAGAAACCTCCCAGAAAATCCTTTACATTTTTGCGAAACTCCCTCAAATTCCAGAAACATCCCACAAAATCTTTACAAATTTCCATACATCCTAGAAAAATCCCTGAACATTCTTCAAGTCTCCTCAAAATCTCACTAAATTCCAGAACATTCCACAACATTTCGAAGAAATCGCACAACATTCCAGAAACCTCCCACAAAATTCTTTACATTTTTGCAAAACTCCACCAAATTCCAGAATCATCCCACAAAAACTCTTCCAATTTCCACAAAATTTCACAAACATCCCACAAAATTCCAGAAAAATCTTCTCAAAACGCTACCAAATTCCAGAAACATCCCACAAAATTCCACAAACATCCCAACAAACTCCCTAAATCTTCTCAAAACCCTACCAAATTCCAGAAATTTCCCACAAAATCTTTACAAATTTCCACACATCCTAGAAAAATCCCTCAACATTCTTCAAGTCTCCTCAAAATCTCACCAAATTCCAGAACATTCCACAATATTTCAAAGAAATCGCACAACATTCCAGAAACCTCCCACAAAATTCTTTACGTTTTCGCAAAATTCCACCAAATTCCAGAAACATCCCACAAAATCTCCACAAATTTCCACACAATCTAAGAAAAATACCTCAAAATTCTTCATGTCTCCTCAAAGTCTTTCGAAATTCCACAAACATCCCACACAATTCCCTAAATCTTCTCAAAACCCTTTAAAATTCCAGAAACATCCCACAAAATCTCTTCCAATTTCCATAAAATTCCACAAACATCCCACAAAATTAAAGAAAAATCTTCTCAAAACCCTACCACATTTCAGAAACATCCCACAAAAATCTCCAAAAATTTCCACACAATCTAAGAAAAATACCTCAAAATGCTTCATGTCTCCTCAAAGTCAAAACTTTAAAAATTTCCACACGTCCTAGAAAAATCCCTCAAAATTCTTCAAGTCGCCTCGAAATCTCACCAAATTCCAGAACATTCCACAACATTTCAAAAAAATCGCACAACCTTCCAGAAACCTCCCACAAAATGCTTTACATTTTCACAAAACCCTACCAAATGCCAGAAACTTTCTACAAAACCTCCTCCAATTTGCACACAAGCTAAGAAAAATACCTGAAAATGCTTCACGTCTCTTCAGTCTACGAAATTCCAGAAACATCCCACAAAATCTCCTCCAATTTGCAAGTGATCTAAAAAAAATCTTTCAAAATACTTCAAGTCTAGTTAAAATCCCACAAAATTCCACAAACATCCCAAAAAATTCCACAGACATCCCAAAAAACTCCCTAAGTCTTATCAAAACCCTACCAAATTCCAGAAACCTCCCACAAAATTCTTTACATTTTCACAAAACTTTACCAAATTCCAGAAACATCCCACAAAATCTCCACAAATTTCCACACAATCTAAGAAAAATACCTCAAAATTCTTCATGTCTCCTCAAAATCTACCAAATTCCAGAAACATCCTGCATAATCCCTCAAAAATCCCACCAAATTCCAAAAACATTCCACGGAATTCCACAAACATCCCAACAAACTCCCTAAATCTTCTCAAAACCTTACCAAATTCCAGAAACATCCCACAAAAATCTCCACAAATTTCCGCACAATCTATGAAAATACCTCAAAATCCTTCACGTCTCCTCAAAGTCTACCAATTCCAGAAACATCCTGCAAAATCCCTCAAAAACCCCACCAAATTCCAAAAACATTCCACGGAATTCCACAAACATCCCAACAAACTCCCTAAATCTTCTCAAAACCCCACTAAATTCCAGAAAAATCTCACAAAATTCTAGAAAAATCTTCTCAAAACCCTACCAAATTCCAGAAACATCCCACAAAATTCCACAAAAATTTCAACAGATTCCCAAAACACCCCACAGAATTCCACAAATATCCCAACAAACTCACTAAATCTTCTCAAAACCGTACCAAATTCCAGAAACATCCCAAAAAAACTTTACAAATTACCACACAATCTAAGAAAAATACTTCAAAATACTTCATGTCTCCTCAAAGTCTACCAAATTCCAAAAATATCCCATGAAATCTCCACAAATTACCACACAATCTAAGAAAAATACCTCAAAATCCTTCATGTCTCCTCAAAGTCTTTCGAAATTCCACAAACATCCCACACAATTCCCTAAATCTTCTCAAAACCCTACCAAATTCCAGTAACATCCCACAAAAACTCTTCCAATTTCCAAAAATTCCGCAAACATCCCACAAATATCCAGAAAAATCTGTTCAAAACCCTACCACACTCCAGAAACATCCTGTAAAATCCCACAAAAATACCACCAAATTCCAAAAACATACCACGGAATTCCAAGCATCTCAACAAACTCAATAAATCTTCTCAAAACCCTCCCAAATTCCAGAAACATCCCACAAAATAACAGAAAAATCTTCTCAATACCCTACCAAATTCCAGAAATATCCCACAAAATCTTGACAAATTTCCACACAATCTAAAAAAACCCCTCAAAATTCTTCATGTCTCCTCAAAGTCTTTCAAATTACAGAAACATCCCAAAAAAATCTCCACAAATTTGCACACAAACTAAGAAAACTCTTTCAAAATTCATCAAGTCTAGTCAAAATCCCTCAAAATTCCCTGAAACATCCCAACAAACTCATTAAATCTTCTCAAAACCCTATCACATTCCAGAAACATCCCACAAAATCTCCAAAAATTTCCACACAATCTAAGAAAAATACCTCAATTGCTTCATATCTCCTCAGTCCTTAAAGCTGCAGAAACATCCCACAAAATTCCACAAAAATCCCACAGAATTCCAGAAACATCGCACATAATTCCACAAATATCCCAACAAACTCCCTAAATCTTCTCAAAACCCTACCACATTCCAGAAATATCCCACAAAAACTTTTCCAATTTCCACTCATCCTAGAAAAATCCCTCAAAATTCTTCGTCTCTTTAAAATCTTATCAAATTCCAGAACATTCCACAACTTTCCAAACAAATCGCACAATCTTCCAGAAACCTCATACAAAATTCTTTACATTTTCACAAAACCCTACCAAATTCCAGAAACTTCCCACTAAACCTCCACCAATTTGCACACAATCTAAGAAAAATCTTTCAAAATTCTTCAAGTCCAGTCAAAATCCCACAAAATTCCAGAAACATCCCAAAAAATTCCACCAACATCCCAACAAACTCCCTAAGTCTTATCAAAACCCTACCAAATTCCAGAAATATCCCACAAAATCTTTACAAATTACAACACAATCTAAGAAAAATGCCTCAAAATTCTTCATGTCTCCTCAAAGTCTTTCGAAATTCCACAAACATCCCACACAATTCCACGTACATCCCAACAAACTCCTTAAACCTTCTCAAAACCCTACCAAATTCCAGAAACATCTCACAAAATTCTAGAAAAATCTTCTCAAAACCCCACCAAATTCCAGAAACTTCCCACAAAATCTTTTCCAATTTCCACAAAATTCCACAAACATTCCAAAAAATTCCAGAAAAATCCCACAAAATTCCAGAATCATCCCAACAAACTCCTTAAGTCTTATCAAAACCCTACCAAATTCCAGAAATATCCCACAAAATCTTTACAAATTACCACACAATCTAAGAAAAATACCTCAAAATTTTTCATGTCTTCTCAAAACCCTACCCTATTCCAGAAACCTCCCACAAAATTCTTTACATTTTTGCAAAACTCTCTCATATTCCAGAAACATCCCACAAAATCTCCACAAATTTCCACACATCCTAGAAAAATCCCTGAACATTCTTCAAGTCTCCTCAAAATCTCACCAAATTCCAGAATATTCCACAACATTTCAAAAAAATCGCACAACATTCCAGAAACCTCCCACAAAATTTTTTACATTTTCACAAAACTCCACCAAATTCCAGAAACATCCCACAAAAACTTCTCCAATTTCCACAAAATTCCACAAACATTCCACAAAATTCCAGAAAAATCCCACAAAATTCCACCAACATCCCAACAAACTCCTTAAGTCTTATCAAAACCCTACCAAATTCCAGAAACATCCCATAAAAATCTCCACAAATTACCACACAATCTATGAAAATACCTCAAAATCTTTCATCTCTCCTCAAAGTCTACCAATTCCAGAAACATCCTGCAAAATCCCTCAAAAATCCCACCACATTCCAAAAACATTCCACAAAATGCCACAAACATCCCAACAAATACCCTAAATCTTCTCAAAACCCTACCAAATTGCAGAAACATCCCACGGAATTATCCAAAAATTTCAACAAATTCCAAAAACATCCCAAGAAATTCTACAAACATCCCAAAAAAATCACTAAATCTTCTCAAAACCGTACCAAATTCCAGAAATATCCCACAAAAATCTCCACAAATTATCACACAATCTATGAAAAACCCTCAAAATTCTTCATGCTTCCTCAGTCTTTCAAATTCCAGAAACATCACACAAAATCTCCAAAAATTCCCACACAATCTAAGAAAAATACCTCAAAATGCTTCATGTCTCCTCAATGTCCTTCAAAATTCCAGAAACATCCCACCAAATTCCACAAAAGTCCCACCAAATTCCAGAAACATCCCAAAAAATTCCACAAAAATCCCAACAAACTCCCTAAGTCTTCTTAAAACCCTAACAAATTCCAGAAACATCCCACAAAAATCTCCACAAATTACCACACATCCTAGATAAATCCCTCAAAATTCTTCAAGTCTTCTCAAAATCTCACCTAATTCCAGAACATTCCACAACATTCCAAAAAAATCGCACAACATTCCAGAAACCTCACACAAATTTCTTTACATTTTCACAAAACCCTACCGAATTCCACAAACATCCCTCAAAATCTCCACAAATTTCCACACAATCTAAGAAAAATACCTTAAAATGCTTCATGTCTCTTCAAAGTCTACCAAATTCCAGAAACATCTTAAAAAATATCCTCTAATTTGCACACAATCTTAGAAAACTCTTTCAAAATTCTTCAAGTCTAGTCAAAATCCCACGAAATTCCAGAAACATCCCAGCAAACTCCCTAAATCTTCTCAAAACCCTACCAAATTCCAGAAACATCCCACAAAAACTTTTCCAATTTCCACAAAATTCCACAAACACTCCACCAAATTCCAGAAAAATCACACAAAATTCCACAAACATCCCAACAAACTCCCTAAGTCTTCTCAAAACCCTACCAAATTCCAGAATTATCCCACAAAATCTTTACAAATTACCACACAATCTAAGAAAAATACCTCAAAATTCTTCAAGTCTAGTCAAAATTCCTCAAAATTCCAGAAACATCCCAGAAAATTCCAGAAAAATCCCACAAAATTCCACAAACATCCCAACAAAATCTCTAAATCTTCTCAGAACCATACCATATTCTAGAAACTTCTCACAAAATCTTTACAGATTTCCACAAAATCGAAGAAAAATCCCTCAGAATTTTTCAAGTCTCCTCCATATCCCACAAAATTCCACAAAAATCCCACAAAATTCCAGAAACATCCCACAAAATTTCACAGTTATTCCACAAAATTCCACAAATATCTCACAAAATTCCAGTAAAATCTGATTAAATTGTTAGCGTTCAGGATCACACATAATCACAAATGATTATATGCGGGTGCTTTATTAAGAGATCTGGGTGTCAGGGGTACACATACCCAAATCTCTCCCATCTTGGTTTTGAGTTGAACATATTTTCATAGTCTAGCATTATATAACTCACATATTAATTATTAAACTTACATTGTTCTATTGTATGCATTGTTTTTACCCAAGCATGGATTGCTCCTGATCCGCCCCAGCCCCCTAACATTGTTCCTCACGTTCTTTAAACAATAATTACAGCTAATCACATCTAACAATTGTATCATGATCATCTACTGATTACACAGGTGCAATTTTGACCTGATTTTTAGCAAGTACAAGGCCTAACATTTCCCAGGGCCAACTTTTCCAAGGCCTTTCCAAACCTAACTAACTTTATAAGTCCCCAAATTTTCTAACATTTTGAGACCTTTTACTATCACTTATAGGACTTGTGTGCTCCAGACCCCTCACCAGCCTTGTTGCCCTTCTCTGGACACGCTCCAGCCCATCCATGACCTTCCTAAATTGGGGGCCCAGAACTGGACACAGCACTCGAGGTGCTGCCCAACCAGTGCAGAGTAGAGGGGAGGAATCCCTGCCCTGCTCCTGCTGGCCACACTGTTCCTGATCCAGGCCAGGAGCCATTGGCCTTCTTGGCCACCTGGGCACACTGCTGGCTCATGCCCAGCCTGCTGTCCATCAGTGTCCCAGCTCCCTTTCTGCCTGGCTGCTGTCCAGCCACTCTGTCCCCAGCCTGTAGCACTGCAGGGGTTGTTGGGGCCAAAGTGCACGACCCGACACTTGGACTTGTTAAACCTCACCTTGTTGGGTTTGGGCCCTGGATCCAGCCTGTCCAGCTGCCTGTGCAGAGCCCTCCTACGCTGCAGCACATCAACACTCCCAGCCAAGCTGGTGTCACCACGGTTCCATGGGGCCCTAGAGTGTCACAATGGTCTCCAGGATTCCATGAAGCCTCCCACCAATCCAGTTTTGGATCATACTGGGAGTGACTGGACTCATACTGGGAGTATCTGAGAATGACTGGGAACATACCATGCACATCATTCCCCATACTGGGGGTGACTGGGAGCAACTGGGAGCGTGCTGGGAGCCAACGGCATCATCCTGGGACTGACTGGGTTGATCTAGTCCGAGGAAAATGGGACCATCCTGGGAGTGCTGCCATGTGACAAGGATCATACTGGAGCTTACTGGACTCATACTGGTGTTGAAAGGGAACAGCTGGGATCTCTGAACACCAAAGGTTCCTTTCCTGCCCACTGAAGAAGGAGCTTCCCAGTGTCCATGTGTGAGGGGACCTTCACCTGAACCAGATGCTGTTAGGAGAAAAAGCTGCCTCTGCTGGCAAATCCCACACAACAAGTCAATGCCAAGAGAGAGCATTTTACTTTCACAACTTCCCTCCTGGAGCCACAGTCCTTTTGGATCACACAGCAAGCAAGAGAACAGCACAAAATATAAGGCTGTGTCCAGTTTTTGGCTGGGTGAGCAAACAGAGGGAGTGCCAGGGTCCGCTGCCACAGACTCTCCTCTTGGGGAACAGAACCCCCCAGGCTCCATTCCAAATGCTGTGCACACCCTGCTGGCTACAAACAACCCCTTTTTTAAGAAGTTGTTGGCAGGAGCTTTCCCAAATAAATGGCATCTTAATGGCAATTTTCATTCAAAATCACCTCCGTTCCAAAGGATGAATAGAAAGCCCACAGCAATCCCAAAGGCACATATGGTGCACCTGGGGAAATCCTCAACTTCAGGGCCCAGTGGGTTAAAAAATACCCATAAGAAGCCACAGAGTGCAGAGTGCAAACTGCAACAACCACTTGCTGGATCATTTTGGCTGTGCTGCACATGTCTGCAGACTCTCTGTCCCCCTGCAAGGACAGAAGGACACCCATCAGGGGCTGGGCTGGCTGCTGAGAATGCCTCGGGAAGGACGATCCTCAGGCAATGAGCAGGCGCCCAGAGCCGCTCTGACACTGAGGCCTCTGTGCCCCACAGCAACGGGAACACCACAAGGACACGGCAACGTTCCTGTGACATCACAGCAGCAGCTCCCCCAAAAATTGCCTGCAAGGTTCTCCTGGGTCACCAAGGAGCACAAAGGATCCTCAGAGGGCACAACCTATTGCTCAAAGGATCCAAGAGGAGCTCAGAAAATGCAGCAAATGAGGACACCCCACAGCCCAGCCTGAACACTGAGAACGAACAAAGAAGTGACCAAACCAAAGGAAATACAACTTTTGGTCACTGATGCTTCTGACTATAACCAGCAAGGCTGTTCCATCTGGGATCTTTGTTCTAGAAACAAGCAACGTTCTCTGCTGTAACTGTACATAAAGCTGGAACTTGGGGGAAAGAAGTTTTGTGTGACTTCTTGGACATCTTGTGGCTGAGGGTGTCCAAGGCAATGGACTCACAAGCGGGGTCCCTGCCCTCCCGACTGACAGCTGCCATCTCTCCTTCAGCCCCATGCGTGTCTCCAACAACCTCCTGTCAAGGGCCTCCATCCACACATTCCATCACCAGCCACAGATCCTCATCGACGAGGTCACCCAGCATCCCTGAGGCCACAGCAGGGAGTGCTCCTGACATCTGGTACAGCACTGTGGCTTTCCTGGGATCCTTCTGGTGCCTGTGGCTGAGAGGAGTGGGGTGGATGGAACCAGGATGGGTCACAGATCAGCAGCCCCACTGCAAGCAGTGCTTTCTCCTGCTGTGTGGGGACCGTGGGGTGACTGATATTGGGACTCCTCTGGCTTTGGCTCCTGCAGACCACACAGTGGCTCAGACACTGGCCTGAGGGAAGGGGTCTCATGGAAACCCGGCACAGGCATTTCTCTTTGGAGAGGGGGTTCTGCAGGGAGAAGGGAAAACGAGAGACTTTCCTGTCTCCTGAGATTCCCCCTCCTCTTTCAGCAGCCATACCACAATCCATCAATACCAGAGTTCATAGGGTCACTTCCATGCCAGGGAGCACAAGGCACTCAAAACAGAACCCTGCCAGAGCCCAGCACTACCTGCTCATTTGGAGGGTGTGGGGGAATGGAATTTCAGCAGGAGCTGACCCACAATGATACTTTGCCACTTGTGGGTTTCTCACAGCCTTAGAAGGAGTTTGAGATCTCTGTCCCCAACACCCGCTCACCCTTCAAGTGCACACACGCGCCTGGGGGCAATTCAGGGTCCCTGGAGTGGTGGCTGCTAATCTTGGAAACAGGAGCTGTTGTCTTTTCCAATGGCCTTAACTCCCTTCTAGCTATTAGAAAGTGGGTGAGTAAAGGAAATGACCCTGGAGGAAGGGGACCAGAACCTTGGAAAAAGATGAAACATCTTTTGTCTGAATTACAAATTAAATCGCTTTCATTTATTTCTTTAGTACTACTCTATTACTACAAACAAAAACATGTTTCTGAGCTGATTGTTGGGATTCGGGGCTTTATTTCTTGTTCTTGTTGTTGTTATTATTATTTTTTAGTATTACTTTTCATTGTCAAGACTTTTAAATCTTAGACATAAATAACAATGGCTGGATGTCACACACTGGGAAAATTCCCTTGTTTTTCCCACCAGAATTAAACTGGACACTCAACTCCAAGTTGCCAGTGGATTCTAAAGACGGAAAATCCTGTTAATGCCGGGTTTCGTGTGGTTTGGAGCTGGGGAAGGGTCTCATCCCCTCCCAGAGGTGCCCCAAGCCCGCTCTGCTGCCACGTCTGCACTCGCGGCCCCTCACGGCGGCCCTGCCCTGGGGACATGGTGGGACCCCCTCCTGCCAGGGCTGAGGCTCCTCATGGCCCCTCACAGCCCCTCATGGCCCCATAGAACTTCTCAGGGCCCCATAAAACCTCTCATGGCCTCTCAAAGCCCTTCATGGCCCCTCATTTTTCCTCACGGCCCCTCTCAGCTCCAGGCGCGGGGCTCCTCCCAAAGGAGAAGGGGTCGGGCCCTGCTCTTTCTCCTTTTATTTCGGTCCCTTCATAGCGACGAGTAAACAAAGGCTGAATGGAGCCTTTCCCCAGCGTTTCCCTCGGGGTTCATTGCGGGCTGAAGCTCTGTGCAGGCGCTGGCCCCAGTGCCAACATCCCTGCAGCCCCCAAGGCCTTTGCTGTCCCCCCGTGTCCATTCCCTGTCCCCGAGTCCCGCCCGGCTCTGGCAGCAGCAGCAGCCGCAGCGCAGCGGGCGCCGGCCCGGCCCGGCCGGGGCTCCAGGCCACGAGCAGCAGCAGCGCCGGCCCTTCCCACCTGCTCCTGCCTCGGCTTGCCAGGGCTTTTGCCAGGGCAATTCTGGACTACAGCAACAATCCCCCACAAACAGCCCTGATTCCTCAGGCCCGCCTCTGCTGCCCTCAGCCAGCCTTCAGAGGAAGAAAGGATCGGGTTCCAGCGCTGTTTTCAGCACTGTTTTACTCACCCTGAGGTGACAGCAGGAGGCTGTTGGTGCCTTGGCCTTGGCAGTTGTAGATCCCGGCTGCTCTTGCCCCTCTTCTGCTTGCCACTTGAATTTTAGCAGTACAGCTGCAATTGCCTCTTTCAATCAGTGCGACCCACTGTGCTTTTCTGACAGGGAACTCGGACTGCTTGTTAAAAAGGCCTCATGAGTAGTAGATCTCCAAATGCTCCCAACTCCCTGAGCACAAAATCAAAGAGAATTAAAGCCACACAGGTCACATTTGCAGTGCTCAAACACAGCCCTGTTGCTGCTGCTGCTGCTGAAATAGAATCAACTGACAGAGGCCATCACAGAAATTGCCTTTACAGTGGCAAATAAAATGAAAAAATCGACTAGGAGAAAAAAAAACATAACTCCCCAACTCGCTTCACTGTTTCTACGGAGCAGCAGAAGAAAAAGGAACAGGGCACCTTTCAGGCAGTCCCACAAGCTCAGGGTTCTCATTTCATGGGGAATCTGAGATGCAATTGGCCTTTTTAAAAGGATAAAACAAAGGGAATGAATTGGAAATTATTAGGAAAAAATGTACCTTCTTATATACAAAGTTCACCAAGTCATTCCCTGCATTTCTCCTTTTCACATTCTTTCTGTCATCCAGAGAGGTCCAGCTTATCATGTTCAGATGCTTATCATCAACTGATTGTGCTCTTGATTTCTACCACTGCAAGAGATGTAGAATCATCTAAACTGAACACAGAAACAAACTCTCTCTGTCAGCCAATCTTCATGTTCCAGATCACTTTCAAGATGTCCATGGGGCTATTGGAATGATTAGCTCTCCACTTCTGGTTGCACACCCTGGAGATTCTTTCTCCGCATTCAGCCAGGCTTGTATTCCCGAACAATTCCTGGTACCTCATCATGTTTTCTTTGTCTAGAAGAGTAACAGTGAAATCCTTACCAATGGCACAACTCCCCAGTGCACAAGGAAAAGAAAGAACAAGTTGTCAAGTGCTTGAAATATTTGTCCTGCTTTGCTGCAAGAGTTGTGCTGCAGTCACAGTGTGGGAAGCCAAGAGAAGCTGCAGCTGGGGGCACATCTTGTGACAGGAGCTGCGCCTTGTTCTCCAGGACAGGTTTTTGGAAAGAACAGACGGGACTGTGGAGAAGATTCTGGGAAAATTGAAACAACATTTTTATGAAATGAAAATCAAATCAAAAGAAACAACCAATATATTTTTCTCTATTTTTCTCTATTCTCTATTTTTATATTCCCCTTTTCCATCTTGCACTTTCTCCATCCCATTCATTCCAAATGGATCTCACCTCTAAGATCTGAGACTTGGCAAGTTTTAGACACCGTAAAATACCATGAGCTATGCCCAGTTTGCCTTGCCCTGTTTTCCTTGGAAAGCAATGCTGGAGACACAAGTGCAGTGCTTGGATCGGGTACAAATTCTGCATTCAGGGAATGTGCTCAGACGGTGCCTGACCCTCAGCAGGGACAAGGCACAGCAGCAGCCAAGGGCATTCCTGTGCCCCTGTGCAGGAGTCAAGACTCTGGCTCTTGGCTCAACACGGCAAAGTTCCCGTGTTTGGCCAGGCTCAGGGGCTGCCCGGGGAGTGCGGGGCTCGGGCCGGGGCCGAGCGGGCAACGGACAAACGGACACGGGGACAAACGGTCCCGGTGCTTCAGTTGCAGCGGCGGCAGCAGCGGCAGCAGCAGCAGCGGCGGCAGCAGCAGCAGTAGAAGCAGCGAAAGCATCAAATTTATCACTTTTCTGTCTCTCCTCTCCCTTTCCCACTGTCCCACATTCTCTGTGGGTCTCCCTTTTCCTGCGTCCCCCCCTTTTCCAGGTTCCCTCTCCCCGTACCCGCCCGGGCCATGCCCCCGGCCCGCCCCCGGCCCCGCCCACGGGCCCAGGCGGGGTTGCCCCGGCCCCGGCCCCGTCCCCGACCCCGGCCCCGGCCGTCCCGCCGTGGTCTCGCCTCCGCTGGGCTCTGGCTGTGCTGGCGCTGGCGCTGCTGGGCGGGCATCATTGCCTGGGGCTGGGGCGGAATCGCTGCCCTTTGGCTCCGCCTTGCCCGATCCCGGCCCCGGCCCCGACGCAGGCTCCGGTCCCGGCCCCAGCTCCGGTCCCGACCCCGGCCCTGTCCCCGGCCCCGGTCCCGACCCCGGCCCTGCCCCCGGCTCCTCCCGGGGCCCGCGGAGGACACAGGCGGCGGGGCCGCTGCCGCCGCCTCCGCTGCGGCTTCCCCGGCCCGAGCTCCGCCGCTCAGCAGCGCGGCCGCTGGCCCCGAGCCGCCGCTGCCGCGTTCCAATGAGGGAACGCCTGCGGATGCCCGGCCCGGGGAGCTCGGGGAGCGCTCGGGGGCCGTTCCTGTCCCCGGGCCGAGCGCTGATGGCCGCGACTCGCCCCCAGGGAAGGCGCAGGAGGCCCTGCAGCAGCGCTACGAGCTGGGCCCGCTGCTGGGGCGCGGCGGCTTCGGCAGCGTCTTCGCGGCCACGCGACTCTCGGACGGCGCCCCGGTGAGCGGTGGGCAGAGGAGGAGGAGGAGGAGGAGGGGGCGGAGGAGATGGCGGGGGCGCGGCGGGGCGGGCAGCGAGCTCAAGCCTCTGCTGCTCCTTGCTCGCAGGTGGCCATCAAATGTGTGCCGCGGGATCGCGTCCGGCTCTGGGGCGAGCTGGTGAGTGTGCGGGGCCAGCGGCAGAAGCCGGGGCGTGCCGGGCAGGGATGAGCCGGGGCCCGGCGGGGTGGGAGCCGCCGAGAGCCCTGCGGGGAGAGCGGGCGTGGGGTGAGCGAGGTGTGCAGAGCATCCCGGGCTGGCTGAGGGGTCCCAGAGCCCTGGCCCGGCCTCAGCCCCACTGACAGCACCGTGCTCCTCCCGCAGCCCGACGGCACCCGTGCTCCCATGGAGATTGTGCTGCTGGACAGGGTGTCCTCTGGCTGTGCTGCAGTCATTCAGCTGCTGGAGTGGCTTGAGCTCCCCGACAGCTTCGTGTTAGTGTTGGAGCGTCCACAGCGGTGCCAGGACCTCTCGCATTTGCTGGCGGAGCGGAGGTTCCTGCCAGAGGAGGAGGCGCGGGGGCTCTTTCGCCAGGTGCTGGAGGCCGTGCAGCACTGCAGCAGCTGCGGGGTCCTGCACAGGGACATAAAACCGGAGAACATCCTGCTCGACCTGGCCACTGGGCAGCTGAAATTGATCGACTTTGGCTGTGGCGCCTTCCTGCAAGACACAGCCTACACCCAGTTTGCAGGTGAGCCCTCGCAGGGGATGCTCCTGGCCGTCTCATGGCCCAGACTGGCTGTGGCACCGGGGATTCCCCGTGATGCTGCCAGGATGGGATCAATGCTTGAGGCAAATTGATTTGGATGGGGGTGTGAGTGGGGCCAGCTCCCAGCCCTGCCAAGAGCCTTCAGCACCCACTGTGCCCTGGGCTGGGGCTGGGACAGCCAGCCTGACAAAAACCCCCATGGGGGTAGCAGAGGGCGGGGGTCTGACCCCATGCCCCAGAGAGTTTAGTGAGTCAGCGAGGAAGGGCTTGAACTCCTCTGCTCCCCACGTTTGCCTTGGCCTATTAACAATGTTTTGGAGGCCATGCAGGCAGAGAGGAGAGTGTGTTTTCTCTACCACGGGGTGTGTTTTTATTTGCTTGTCATGGTTGGGCCTCCCCAGTGCTTCTGCTGCCCTCTTCCAGCAGCAGTGGCTTCTTTTCCAACCCTGGGTTTGTAGCCAAGTGCCAGGTGCTGGCAAGAGGGCAGTGGGTCACCCCGTGTGCTGCTGGGGCAGCCCCCACATGCCCAGGGATGCTGGGGCCAGGCTCTGGGAGCAGCAGCATCCCCCTGATGAGCTCCATCTGTGTTCCACAGGAACCCTGTCCTACAGCCCACCAGAGTGGATCCACCAGCAACGCTACCATGGTCAGGCAGCAACAATCTGGTCCCTGGGCCTCCTGCTCTACCAGCTGGTCATAGGGAAGCACCCATTCATGAGGGGCCAGCAGATCATCTGGGGGCGGATCTTGTTCCCACGACGGCTCTCCCAAGGTGAATCCTCATCTCTGGGCACAGGGGGAACACCAGGCTTGGGAGACAGCTGTGGGCTCATGAGCATCCTGCTCTGGCAGCTGCTGAGGAGGTGGCACATGTCCTGCTCTCCTGCAGACAGGGAATCCATGGGGAAGTTGAGGCCCAGCTCTGGGCACACCCAGCATGGCCTGGGCACTGGAAGGGGGCGGCAACTTCTCCAACTGACTGGTGATTCCTGGTTTCTCTCTTCAGAATGCCAAGATATTATTAAGAGGTGTTTGTCCATGCAACCCTCGGACAGGCCATCCTTAGAAGACCTTTTCCGCGATCCTTGGATGCAGGCTGTTCATCTGCCCTAGGAGATGGGAGAGATCCACATGCACAGTTGGATCCAGGGGCCTGGCAGGTAACAGCTCCACACATTTCTTGGCAATCGGTGGCAAAGCAAACCAGGCTGTTTTTGTCGTGCCTGTAGCTCTGAGCAGGGGTCATCAGAAGGGAACACACAGCTCTTGGGCTGGAGCTGAGCTGGACACCTGGTGTGGCAAGCACTGGTGGCCACCATTCCCCCTGCTTTTGCTTGTCTGCTTCACTGATGGCTGGGACCCTGGGCAGAGCACTGACAGCCTGGTCTGGCCCCTAGGCAAGGAGAAGGAGCCCCTGGAGAAGCTGTTACCCGCTGGGGCTGCTGCTGGAGACACCAAGGGCAACCTCAAGGATGGCAATCTCTTCCTCCAGCTGGCCAGCTGAAGATGATGGATTTCAATTCTGGCATGTCTTCTTCAAAGACTCGCTCCACGCCCAATTTGCAGGTGAGTCCACAGCCAGGGGATGCTCCCTGATCTGGGCATGGCACAGCCTGGCCAGGCACCAAAGGTTCCCCCCTTGGCTGGGGTGGATGCAAGCAATTCTTCAGTTGGCTGCCAAGCTGCTTTTTGTCTCTGGACAGCTGCTGAGGGGCTGGGTCTGCCGTGGCTGGCTGCAGGCTGGGCACATGGCCTGCCCTCCTGCTCTGCTCCCAAAGGCAGCAGTGATGGGCAGCTTTGGGCCCAGCTCTGAGCACGGCCAGCATGGCCTGGGCACCGCGGGTGGCTGGGACAAGGGGACAGGAGCCTTCAGCTGACGGGCGGTTTCTGGTTTCTCTCCTTGCAGCCGGGCTCTGCGGATGCTGAGGCTGCTCTGGGCTCTGCCAGGGCTCTGCTGGGCTCAGCCCCAGGCACAGCTGGGCTCACCCTGCCCTCCCATTGCTCTGACAGCTTTGCATCACACGAGCCCGTTCCCAGCACACCGCCTGAGCTTTCTACTTTTGCAGGTGAGTGAGACTCTCCTGCAGGCCAAGAGATTGCAGTTAGGGACACACATATAATTGGCAAGGACCCAAACTCTCCACAGTCCCAGCTGAATGCCTGCATCTGCACAGGATGTTTTCTGTGTCCCACTCTTCCTTTCTTTTTGGCTGCAATTGTGCAATTGCACTTTCTTCCTCCTCTAGAAGTGCCACTGCTGTGTTCCTGAGGCAGTGCAGTCTGGAGCTGATGGATGAAGAATCGCCCCTCTGCACTTCCAAACCAGAGCAAAAAGCTGTAAGTGGGACTTTGCATCTTTAAGAAACCCCTGAATGTTTGAAAGGGAATGTGCAGCTCATTCACAGGGTGAGAAGGAAGGGCACCTTCTAAAGCATTTGGGGTTTGACAGAGTTTAGATTCCCAGCGCTGCTTGGAGCTGGCAAGGCGCAAAGCACTTTCTTCTTGCTTCACTCCAATTTCACCACAATTTCAAATAACAATATTGGAATCAAACCCCACAAACTTTTTCAAAAAGGTTTCTGAGGTCGGTAAGATGCATCATGCCATCAGCACATCTGCAAAGTAAATAACTGTGTTTTATGTTTCAAAAGACCAATTACACCTTAATTCAAAGTTAGAGAAGATTTTTCACTGTACGCTTGGGTTCTGTTTTTATCTTTCACATTTTATAGAAGTTTTTTTTCTTTTATTTTTCCGCATTTTTCCCCTTAAAACAGAAATCATGCTATGAAAAAGAAGTGTCCTTTGCTCCTGGTTCCTGTGTGGAGCAGCTCCCTTCCTGCTGGCTGAGCTGCTCAGGCAGAGCCCGGCAGCTCCTGGCCCTGCAGGGCTGAGGCTTTTCCCCGTTGCTGGGCACAGACTGATGGAGCAGCACTGCTGAACACAGGGACACGCAGAGGGAGCAGAGCAGCTGCCTTTGCCCACCTGAAGCTCCAAGGCCAAACTCTGAGCAGGCACGGCTGGAAGAGACTCGCAGGCTCCCTGTTGGCTCTGCTGCCCCACTTGTGCCCGGCCCAGCTCTGTGTGAGGCACAGGGAGAAGAAGGGGCAGCTCCCTCCCAGCCCCAGCCCAGGGACCCCTCCAGCCCTGGGCCTTGGGGCACTGTCAGCACCTGCTGCTCCAGCCACGGCTTGTGCTGGCACTGACAGCACCAACCAAACTGGGGCTGGTCCCGAGGGAGCAGCAGCAGTGTCTCGATCTGATCCCTCAGTGTGGGGCAGTGCTGGAAATATGATTGCAGCAGCAGCACCACCACCAGCAGCAGCACCAGCAGCACCAGCAGCACCAGCGCCAGCAGCACCAGCAGTAGCATCAGCAGCAGCACCAGCAGCAGCAGCAGCACCAGCAGCAGCAGCAGCAGTACCAGCACCACCACCAGCACCAGCTTCACCAGCAGCGCCAGCAGCAGCACCACCAGCAGCACGATCAGCAGCAGCACGAGCAGCAGCACCAGGGGCAGGATCAGCACCAGCAGCAGCACCAGCAGAACCAGCTCCAGAAGCACCAACAGCAGCAGCAGCACCAAAAGCAGCACCAGCAGCAGCACGACCAGCAGCCGAAGCAGCAGCAGCAGGACCAGCAGCACCAGCAGCACCAACACCAACAGCACCAGCAGTGCCAGCAGTACCAGCACCAGCAGCACTAGCAGCAGCACCAGCACCAGCAGCACCAGCAGCACCAGCAGTACCAGCAGAACCAGCAGCGGTAGCAGCACCAGGGACAGGACCAGCACTAGCTTCACCAGCAGTGCCAGCAGCAGCACCACCACCAGCACGAGCAGCACCAGCAGCAGCAGCACCAGCACCAGCAGCACCACCACCAGTGCCAGCAGCACCAGAAGCACCACCACCAGCAGCACCACCAGCACCAGCTGGTGGTACCAGGGGCAAGATCAGCACCAGCAGCACCAGCACCACCAGCAGCACCACCAGCAGCAGCAACAGCAGCAGCAACAGCAGCAGTACCAGTAGTGCCAGCAGCACCAGCAGCAGTGCCAGCAGCAGCACCAGCAGCACCTGCACCAGTACCAGCAGCAGCAGCAGCACCACCAGCACCAGCAGCAGCACCAGCAGAAGCACCAGCAGCACCAGCATCACCAGCAGCAGCAGCAGCATCACCTGCAGCACCAGGACCAGCAGCACCAGCAGTACCAGCAGAACCAGCAGCAGCACTACCACCAGTGCCAGCAGCAGCACCACCAGCACCAGCAGTAGCACCAGGGGCAGGATCAGCACCAGCAGCACCAGCAGCAGCACCAGCCATAGCATCAGCAGCAGCACCAGGGGCTGGACCAGCACCAGCAGCAGCAGCAGCACCAGAAGAAGCAGCATCAGCAGCAGCATCAGTGGCAGCAGCAACAACAGCAGCAACAATAGCAGCACCAGCAGCAGCACCAGCAGCACCTGCAGCAGCACCACCAACAGCACCACCACCACCAAGAGCAGCACCAGCAGCACCAGTACCAGCAGCACCAGCAGCAGCACCACCACCACCAGCACCAGCAGTGCTAGCAGCAGCACCAGCAGCAGCAACAGCAGCAACAGAACCGCCAGCGCCAGCAGTAGCACCAGGGGCAGGATCAGCACCAGCAGCACCAGCAGCAGCACCAGCAGCAGCAGCACCAGCACCAGCAGCAGCACCAGCACCACCAGCACCAGCACCACCAGCACCACCAGCACCAGCACCAGCAGTGCCAGCACCCGCAGCAGTACCAACAGCAGCACATGGAGCTGACTTTCAGTGCAGCCTCTGCCATGCTTCCCTCCCTGTGCAGCGGTGTCACAGCAGCCTGAGGCACCTGGGAGCCCTCAGTGCCAGCAGGTACTTGAGATGGCAGCCCTGGGCTCCTGCATGTTACGCCAGGAACAGAGCTGGGGACTCCCTCTCCATGTGGAGCTTCCAGATGGAAAAGGCTGCTGTGACCAGGCAGCTCCAAGGGCACAGAAAGGAGGGGCTCAACCCCTTGATCTGTGCCAGTCCCACAGTCCTGGGCAGCAGCCACCGAGCCCTGGGGGAGCAGAGGGCACAGCAAGAGGGACAAAAGCAGTCAAGGTCAGAGACTGGGAAGAGCCAGACCTGGGAGCAGGAACAGCTGCTTCATTGAACTCCTGGAGGAAGCTCTTGGCTGGTTCAAAGCCCTGAAAGGTGTGAAGGGCAGAGAAGAGGCCACACCAAACAATGCTCCTGTTTTCACACCTCCCCTCTCTGTGTCCCAGAAGGAATTGGATGAACTGTATTCTTCTCTCTGAGTCGTCTCGTTCAGTGTGAGCAGCTCAGCACCAGGAGCTGAAGGAGCTGAAGCCTCAGGCCACAAGAGCTGAGTAAGAGGGGGCTTTTGGGCCAAAGTAATGCTGCTAAGTAATGGACCTAGCTGAATGCAGCAGATAGAATCCTGCAATTATAGAATCCATTTTGCTGGAAAAGGCCTCTGAGCTCATCCAGTCCAGCCAGTCACCCAGCAGTGTCAAGCCCAGCACTAAACCTCGTCCCTGAAGTGCCAAGGTCTGAACAACAGGCCCTGAGTGAGGCCTGAACAACAGGCCCTGAGCCAAAGGTGACCTCTGGATGAACCTTCCAACCAGAGGTTATCTGTCTGTCTGCTCATTACTGAAATATGCATGGTCATTAGCACTGTGATAGATGGATCCACTCATCAATGAAACATGGATTGACCTTTCTGTGTTTAGAAGCCAGACAAGGCCATTCAATCGGACATCTGGCCTTGTTTGGGGTGTATGGACAGAGTCAACTCCCTTGGTTCCTCCTTGAGGCCTGGCCAGGCTTTGGTAGGGACGCAAGAGGAGGATGAAACCAGATGTTCCCACAGCAGAAGTGCTGTCAGTTTGTTCATTCAGCACTATCAAAGCTGGGCCCTCTCTCACAGCGGAGGTTGAGCCTCACCTGTGGCTGGAGGCACCTGCAGGATTTCCCAGTGTCCAGGAGTGGCTCTCCAGTCCTTGGCTGTGACAGCATCCCCAGCTGATGGGTGGATCTGGGGATGGCAAAGTCTGAGGGGAACTGGATCTTTGTTAATGCCTGCAGGCAATCTTTGGCAGTGATGATTGGGTGCATTGCTGAGCTGCTCCTTTTGTGATCCTTTGCTGCTTGGAGCTGCAGTAAGTGACACTGATTCCTTTAGGTGGTGTTGGTGCCTTTGGTGCTGACCCTGCCCACTGGTGAAACAAAATTGGCAAAGTCTGGCCAGATCACAACAAAATATCACTTTTTAAATGTAAATGTAAGGAATCAGTCCCATCTGAAATTCCCAGAAGGGAAGCCCTCCCCAGAGTTCACTGGCTCTGGAGTGGGGCTGAGGTGGGAGCACCGTGCGAGCAGTGGGGCAGTCGGTTAAAAGAGGCTGAACCGCAGGATGTCTTAAAATGCATCCAAACATTGCATATGGAAAAAGGAAAAGAACTTGTGGGTTTGGAAAGACAAGGATGGATTTTCTTAACAGCACCAACAGAAGGAACAGTTGTTTTTTGGAATGCTCCCACATGAAGGTACAGAAAAAGGTTTTAGTCTTGAGCTCAGGTTTGTTTGTGCAAGTAACATAATAACAATAACAATAACAACACAATAATATATATTTATATATATAACCAAAACTCAATAATGTGAAATAATGCTGAAAATACCAATTTGTGAGCTTTGGCTGCTCACTGTAACACTAAATACCCTACAAAAAAGAACTGGCAAAGACCCAAATGTCAATGGTAAACTTTGTGAATTTTATACAAGGAATAAAGGAGGAACGGATAAAACTGGCTGTTTTATAGGGTTTGTTGATACTATGATGCGGAATGCTTTGTCTGTTCCTGTGAAAAACACACTGATTAAGACTGCTGGGTTTTTCATGTACCAGACTCTCTACAAGCTGCGGGATTGGTTGAACAGGTGAAGGAGTTGTTAAAAGAGCAGTTGATAAAATGAGGAGATGGGAACCTGTCCTGGTGGAGAACCCATCTCCCAGATGTGTTCCATGCCCTTAACAATGGGCCCACTGGGGAAATGGAAACCCCTGGGTGTGCAGGGCTGCACCCAATTTGCAAACACAACCATGGACAGTGAGACTTGGACTGCCTGGGAAATGGTTCTGGGTGTGATGGCCCCTGACAGGGCCACCCCAGAGGCTGCAGGGCTGGACCTTCATGCACTGGAATTAATTAGGAAAAAGCCAAAGCAAATGAAAGTTAACAATACAAGAATAGGAATTCAGATTCCTCCAGGACGTTTTGGTTTGGTAACTGCTCACTTGAGCTTGGCCTTGCAAAGTGTTGATGTCATGGGAGGAGGAATTGATGCAGATTATGAAGGAGAAATTAAAGAAATTCTGTTAAAAATGAATGAACAAGATTGGATTATTCAACCCCATGACAGGTTATCACAAATATTGATATTGCAGTTTAAAAAGGATTGTGAAAGAAGGAGATCCACCTCCAATCAGCACTGTTTGTGGAGATAAAAGGTTTGGATGCAGCAGTCCTAATAATTGGTCCAGAGTGTGGGTCCAGAGGCCAAATGGCCCTCCAGAGGCAGCTGAAGGAACAGCTCTGGGGAAAGACAACACTGTTTGAATCCTGAAACCTGAGCATGAAGAATGGGAATATGTCCCTGCAGCCAAGTGTTCTCTGCCAGAAAAAGTCAATATTGTTTTACAGATGCTGCCAGAGCAAATTTCCCTGTTTGGCCCAACGACCCCTTTGGAAAATGCTCTGATCCACGGGGCTCCATGTGAAGGCTGATGTGACACTGAGGGACTTGCACACCAATTCCAGCCAGGAGCTGGAAACTGGGATCCTCTCCCCTTCGGCTGGAGAAGTGCCAGGTCCCAGTCCCTGACGGGCACCCAGGCTCCTGGCTGGAATTGGTGTGCAAGTCCCTCAGTGTCACATCAGCCTTCACATGGAGCCCCGTGGATCAGAGCATTTTCCAAAGGGGTCGTTGGGCCAAACAGGGAGATTTACTCTGGCAGCATCTCTAAAACAATATCCCATAACATCAGCTTGTTGTGGCAGAGAACACTTGGCTGCAGGGACATATTCCCATTGTTCCTGCCCAGGTCTCAGGATTCAAACACTGTTGTCTTTCCCCAGAGCTGTTCCTTCAGCTGCCTCTGGAGGGCCATTTGGCCTCTGGACCAATTATTAGGACTGGTGCATCCAAACTCTTGATCTCCATGAACAGAGGTGATTTGAGATAGATGTCCTTCTTTCACAATTGTTTTTAAAACTGCAGTATTAATAACTGTAATACCCTGCCATGGGGTTGGAAAACAAAATCTTGTTCATTATTGTTTAACAGACTTACATCAATTTTTCCTTGATAATCTGCATCAATTCCTCCTCCCATGACATCAACACTTTGCAAGGCCAAGCTCAAGTGAGCAGTTACCAAACCAAAGCATCCTGGAGGAATCTGAATTCCTATTCTTATATTGTTAACTTTCATTTGCTTTGGCTTTTTCCTAATTAATTCCAGTGCATGAAGGTCCAGCCCTGCAGCCTCTGGGGTGGCCCTGTCAGGGGCCATCACACCCAGAACCATTTCCCAGGCAATCCAAGTCTCACTGTCCATGGTTGTGTTTGCAAATTGGGTGCAGCCCTGCACACCCAGGGGTTTCCATTTCCCCAGTGGGCCCATTGTTAAGGGCATGGAACACATCTGGGAGATGGGTTCTCCACCAGGACAGGTTCCCATCTCCTCATTTTATCAACTGCTCTTTTAACAACTCCTTCACCTGTTCAACCAATCCTGCAGCTTGTAGAGAGTCTGGTACATGAAAAACCCAGCAGTCTTAATCAGTGTGTTTTTCACAGGAACAGACAAAGCATTCTGCATCATAGTATCACCAAACCCTATAGAAACAGCCAATTTCACCCCTTCCTCCTTTATTCCATGTATACAATTCACAAAAGTTTACCACTGACATTTGGGTCTTTGCCAGTCCTTTTTTGTAGGGTATTTAGTGTTACAGTGAGCAGCCAAAGCTCACAAATCAGTACTGTCAACATTATTTCAAATTATCAATTTTTATTTATGTATATAAATATATATTATTGTGTTATATTATTATCATCATTATCATCATTATCATTATCATTATCATCATTATTATAATCATTATCATCATTGTTCTTGTTGTTGTTGTTTCACTTGCACAAACAAATCTGAGCTCAAGACTATAACCTTCTTCTGTCACTCCACATAGGAGTGTTCCAAAAACAATTGTTCCTTCTGTTGGTGCTTTTTCCTATTTGCTGTTAACAAAACCCATCCTGCTCTTCCCAAACCCCCAAATTCTTTTCCTTTTTCCACATGCAATTTTTGGATTCATTTTAAGGCTGATTTACTAAAATATGGATATGATCTGGTATCAATATCCAACTGAGAAAGACAAAGACTCCTTAACTGTTTTAGGATTAAAAAGTGTATGTTTATTCACAGCACTGGGCTGATGTGTCAGGTCACCCCTTAATACACACGGCTCCAAGCACAGGTGAATACAGGCTTTTTATTTACAGAAATATTGAATACAAATACATATTCATGACCCAGTTCCCACCAACTTTTCACTTCCTATGCTACTTAGGAAAAAAAGCAGTTAAGCATGATCCTTGAAATGGGTCGGTGGTCTTTTTCTGAGGAGGGGTCACAGAAGGGAGGAAGGGATATGGCTCTTCCTCGTTCTGCCCTTTCAACCTTTTCAATGCAAAGTGACAAATGGACCCTTGGCTGGGCTCCTTGTTTCATATCTTCAATGAGTTTCTGATTTGCAACTGTCTTATGTTCTTGAAGTTCTTTACCAGATACTTTATTTCTCACTATAAGCCCAACTGAACAAGCATAAAGTTGACAATTAGTTATTAGCCAATGATTAACCTCTATTTTAGCAAGGCCTCTTGTGGATGCTAACTGTGAAACAGAGAGCACGGTGCCTGTGGAAATTGCAGGCCACATAGCTTTCTCAGTCTTGCCTGAGAAAGTGGCCTGGGAAATCATGAGGAGGAATTAAAACAATCCTCAGAGACAGAAAACAACCTTGCAGGTGCTGTTTGTCTGTTCCTTGTCTTCTTGCAAGAGAAGGTCGAGGGGTGATGTACCCCACTGACCAATGATAGTGATGTGTTAGTTTACTAACCAATAAGAGTTTCTTTTCTGTACTTTTCACGTATCGGTCTATAATAAAGACCTGAGGTAATAAACCAGAGAGAAATTCTCCTGATCGACTCCCAAGAGAGTCTGTGTCGTTCTTCTCGCCGTTCCTAACAGAGCAACATCCTCTCTGTCTACCTTTAATTTTAGCAAGGCCCATCTATTGATTTTAATTAGAGTTAGCAAGGCTTCTTTTTAATTAAGGCCTCAGCTTCTCTAGAATCTTAAATTCTTCAAAGTTTGTGTCTCACCATGCCCCTCTGCTTTTTGTGTGTTTTGTTGTAAAAAGGCAGAATTGGCAGGATTCAGTTCTGAGGCCGATTCTGCAGCTGCTGCCTTGTGGGGCTGGTGCTGTCCCTATGCAGGCCCAGGTATTTCTCATGCAGCTTCCTCTGTGGGGGCTGTAGGAAAACTTGAAGGGAAAGTATTTTATTATCTTTCCTTGGTTAATTTGTTAGTCACCTCCCTACGCCTAAAATGGACTTGATGCGAAAAATTGGGACAGGGAGCAATTGGTTACTAAAACAAAAAATGTGATTGGCTTTAGGCAGTGGCATTGCTTGCCACTGAACTGGATCATGTTTAAAAGGAAAATGACTGGAACAAAAGAAAGGAAAATGGTACAACAACATTTGACATGGACAGTCCTCCCACAGGGATATCCAGCGTCACTGGTTTTGTTTGGGAAAGCTTTGCAGAAAATATTAAGAGAGTTTACTCCAGCCTCAGGAGTTAGGATGTTGCAGGATGTGGATGATTTGCTTTTGTCAGGAGGACAAAAGGTGGTTGAAGAGGCTACTGTAAAGCTGCTTAATTTTCTTGCTAAAAAAAGACTTAAGGTGTCTGAAAATGAGGCCAGTTGGTAGGAAAAAAAAATAATAATAAAAAGGTCATATATAGAGCTGTCCTGGGGTGACTTTATGATCCTGGTATCCCCAATCGTCTGGTTTATGTTATATATTAAGTTGTGCACCTTTAAGCCTGGCTCTGAGAGCGAAGGGGGCAGAAGAAGAAGTGCGCAATTTGTGTTGAAAGAAAACATCACTCCCCCACATCCCGCTCCTGGACTGTGGTGTCTGCAGCACGGACACACTGCAGGACACAGCTTCTCTCTGGCTTTTAGTTAGTTTTAGCTAGCTGAGGCAGAGGAGTTCCCTGGACCTTTGTTTTTTCCCTTTTTACCTGCATCTGTGCAAGCCTGCTCTGGACCGAACACGCAGCCAAACCCCGGGAGCTCACGCCTGTGGCCCACCGGGGCCTGGGCCTCGGCACTTTCCAGCGCCGAAAGGACTGATAAGAACCTGAGCGAGCCGAGCTACAGCACATGAAAAGGACTTTTCTTCCTAGATTTGCCATCCCATTCAACAGCAAGAGGTTTTCTTATTTAATATTATTCAATTTCTGTTAAATAAACAGCTTTTTCCACTTCTCTCCAAGGAAATTTTTTTTCCTTTCCCGGAACAGTTGGGGGGGGAGAGGTCATTTCCCTGGGGAAACCCCCACTTGGAGTTTTCCTCCTAAATTGGCCTTAAAGTAGGACAAAAGGCCAACAAAACTCCACAAAATTGCCACAAAATTCCTTAAATCTTCTCAAAACCCTACCAAATTCCAAAAACATCCCACAAAAACTCCTCCAGTTTCCACAAAATTGCAGAAAAATACCACAAGATTGAAGAAAAATCCCACAAAATACCATAAATCTTTTCGAAACGCTATGAAATTCCAGAAACATCCCACAAAATTCTTTACAAATTTCCACAAAATCTCAGAAAAATATCTCAAAATTCTTCAAGTCTCCTCAAAATGACACAAAATGCCACAAAAACCCCAGCAAATTCCAGAAACATCACACAAAATCTGCTCAGTATCCCACAAAATTCAAGAAAAATCCCAAAAAATTTTAGAAACATCACACGAAATTCCCTAAATCTTCTCAAAACCCCACAAAATTCCAGAAACATCCCACAAAATCTCCTCCAATTTCCAGAAAATCTAAGAAAAATCTCTCAAAATTCTTCAAGTCTCCCCAAAATCCCACAGAATGCCAAAACATTGCACAACATGCCAAAAAAATTCCACAAAATTCAAGAAATGTCACACAAAATTCAAGAAAAATCCCACAAAATTCCAGAAATATCCCACTAAATTCCTGAAAAATCCAACATAATTCCCTAAATCTTCTGAAAACGCTACCAAATTCCAGAAACATCCCACAAAATTTTCTCCAATTTCCTACAAAATTCCAGAAAAAGCTGAGAAGATTCCACAAACATCCCACAAAAATCCACAAACATCCCACAAAATTCCAAAACATTTCCTCAAAATCCCACACAATTCCAGAAAAATCCTACCAAATTCAATAAAAATTCCACAAAATTCCATAAATCTTCTGAAAACCCTACCAAATTCCAGAAACATTTCACTAAATCTCCACAAATTTCTGAAAAAATCCTGAAAAATTTCACAAGATTACAGAAAAATCCCACAAGATCTTTACTAATTTCCACAAATTCTAAGAAAAATCCCTCAAAATTCTTCAAGTCTCCTCAAAATCCTACAAAATTCCAGAAACATCCCACAAAATTTAAGAAAAATCCCACAAATTCCTGAAAAATCCCGCAAAATTCCCTACATCTTCTCAAAACCCCACCAAATAACAAAACATCCCACAAAATCTGCACAAGTTCCAAGAAAATCTAGAAAAAAATCCCACATCATTCAAGGAAAATCCCACAAAATTTCAGAAAAATCCCACCAAATTCCAGAAACATCCCACAAAATCTCCTCCACTTCCAACAAAACTCCTGGAAAATAAAAAAAAATTCCAGAAAAATCCCACAATATCTCCGCCAATTTTGACAATATTCCAGAAAAATTTCACGAAATCCTTGGAAAACCTCACAAAATTCAAGAAAAATCCCATAAAATTCCAGAAACATCCCAAAAATCTCAATATCCCACTAATATTCAAAAAATTCCCACAAAATTCCCTAAATCTCCTCAAAATACTTCCAAATTCCTGAAAAATCCCACGTAATTCCAGAGAAATCCCACAAAATCTCATCAATATCCTGGTAAATTGCAGAAAAATCACAAAAAATTCCCTAAATCTCCTCAAAACCCTACCAAATTCCAGAAACATCCCACAAAATTCCAGAAAAATCCCACAAAATTGCCTGAATATCCCATAAAATTCCAGAACAATCCTTCAAAATTCCAGAAAAGTCCCACAAAATTTCCGAAAAATTCCACAAAAATAATTTTAAAAAATCCTACAAAATTTTAGGCAATTCTAGAACATTCACAAAAATCCCACAAAATTCAAGAAACATCCCACAAAATTATTTTCATTTGTTCAAAGTCTCACATACTTCCACAAAAATCCCACAAAATTGAAAAAAAAATCCCACAAAATTCCCTAAATCTTCTCAAAATGCTACCAAATTCCAGAAATATTCCACAATATCTCCACAAATTTCCACAAAATCTAAAAAAAATCCCTCAAAAGTTTTCAAGTCTCTTCAATATCCCACAAAATTCCATGAGAATCCCACAAAATTCCAGAAACATCCCACAAAATCTCTTCAATAGCCAGAAAAATCCAAGAAAAATCCCACAAAATTCCAGAAAAATCCCACAAGTCCCTAAATCTTCTCAAAACCCCACAAAATTCAAGAAAAATCCCACAAAACTCAAGGAAAATCCCACAAAATTCCAGAAAAATCCCACAAAATTCCAGTAAAATCTGATGAAATTGTTAGCGTTCAGGAACACACATAATCACAAATGATTATATGCAGGGGCTTTATTAAGAGATCTGGGTGTCAGGGGTTCACATACCCAAATCTGACCCATCTTGGTTTTGAGTTGAACATGTTTTATACTCTGTTATTATATAACTTATATATTAATTATTAACCTTACATTGTTCTATCGTATGCATTGTTTTTACCCAAGCATGGATTTCTCCTGATCCCCCCCAGTCCCCTAATATTGTTCCTCATGTTCTTTAAACAATAATTATAGCTAATCACATCTAACAATTGTATCATGATCATCTACTGATTACACAGGTGCAGTTTTGACCTGATTTTTAGCAAGTACAAGGCCTAACATTTCCCAGGGCCAACTTTTCCCAGGCTTGGCAAACCTAACTTTCTAAGTCCCTGGATTTTCTAAGATTTTGAGACCTTTTACTATCATTACATATTTGTATTATATATTTGATATTACATATCTAAATGAAAGCATTTTCACTTCACTATAAGTGCAAATGTTTTCACTTGATACAGTTCCTTGTTTCTGAGTTTATACTTGATGTTCTTTGAATCCTTGATTGATGTAAACCTCATCCAGGTGAGCTGTCCTGGATGCTGTCAGGAACTGGAGAACCAGAAGATGGTGGATCTCACATCAGTGCCTTTATTATTTTCTGGTTCCAGGACATTTTCTTCTGTATTTCTACCTTGAAGATGCTGCAAACTAACCAAATTGCTAAGAATACAATTAGTAAGATTATGGCACTCTCAATGATAGATTTACTCCATGACCTCACATTCCACCCTAACCCTTTGAAGATTCTGCCTAACCAACTTGTAGTCAAATCCTTTTGTTCTTCCTGTGCTCCATGCTCTATTTGTTGCAACTGATTGATGTCATATTCTACATCTGCAGTTACATTTGGGATGTGGATGCAGCAATGATCAATCCATCCCTTTAAAAAACCCACACACTCCATGCTCTTTCAGGAGTAGTAAATTGTAATTGTACGTTTAGTTCTTTAAATCTTTCTCAGGTCACTCTTGCTAATTTATCTACCTGACCTGTAAGTTTGTACAACATTTCTTTATTCTGATAGCTTGCTATAGGACCGAGCAAAGACTCTAGGGCCCACCCAAATTTCACTCTACTAAAGGGTTCTTGCCAAGTGTCATCTTGATTCTATTCCTATCTTAATCCTTCCTAGCTCTGCCTGTGTCTAGCCACTGAGTTGATTTTGCCATTGTTAGCATCCATACCAAGATTAATTTTTGTTTTAGCAATTTTACCAACGTTTCTGCACCCCAATGGCATTTGTTATATTTAATTTGTAGAACTTCTCTCATTATCAAGGGGGTTAACACTATTTGTCTTTGTGCAGTTACATACCACTCTTCTGAATTATTTTGTGCATTTAGCAAATGTCCCAATTTCTCATCTTCTACTGAATATTTTGGTTTTGGAGGCAAATTACATTGAGATACATTAACTTTTAAAGGTATCCATGCCATTGTTGTTTGCACTTCTCAAGCAATCTGTCGAGCTGTCCAGTCTGCTTTTCGATTTTCCTCACAAATTTTGGAGTTTCTTGATTGGTGTGCTTTACACTGTATAATTGATACTTGTTCAGGTTTTTGTATTGCTTTTATCAATTGCAGGACTGCATCTTGATGTTTAACGTGTGTACCTTGAGAAGCCAGTAGTCTTCTTTCTTTCTACAGTGCTCCATGTACATGTACTACTCCAAAAGCATACTTTGAGTCAGTCCATATGTTTACCCTTTTCCCTTTACTCAATTCTAGTGCTCTGCTTAAGGCAACCAGTTCTGCCCTCTGGGCAGATGGATTTGCTGATAATGCTTTTGCCTCCACTATTGTACTGACTGTTGTTACCGCATATCCAGCGTATCTGGTCCCGTTCTCCACCAAGCTGCTTCCATCTGTGAATAGCTCTCACTCTGCTTGCTCTAGTGGGATGTCTTTCAGGTCTTCTCTTGCCGAATAGGTGTACTCTAGTTCTTCTACACAGTCGTGCTCTAATGGGCCTTCTTCAGTTGTGGTACGTGGGAACAAAGCTGGATTCAAGAGGTTAGTTGTCTTTAGTGTGACATCATCCTGCTCAGTCAGGATTACCTGGAATTTCATCATCCTGCTTGGATATAGCCCATGGCCCCCCTTTTGTTCTACAACAGTGGTCACCATGTGTGGCACATAGACATCTATGTCTCTACCCATTGTGGGTTTCCTGGCTTCTTGTATCAGCATCACAGTGGCTGCGACTGCCCACAGGCACGAAGGCCATCAGGCACTCTCATTGTCAAGTTGTTTGGAAAAGCAGCCTACCGGCCTTTTCCAGCCTCCCAAAGGTTGGGTCAGCACTCCCAGTGCTAGGTGTAGTCTTTCATGCACAAACAGGTGAATATCTTTGGGTAAATCAGGCAATCCTAATGCCAGAGCTGTTGTCAATGCCTCCTTCAGTTTGAGGAAGGTCTCCTTCTGTGGTTTGCCCCAGGTAAACGGCTGCGTCTTCTGGGCTTCATACAGGGCTTTTGCAATTAGTCCGTAGTCCATGATCCACAGGTGGCACCACCCTGTCATCCCAAGGAAAACTCGCAGCTCATGCAGGTTCTGGGGTTCTGGAATAGCACAAATAGCTTGAATATGATCAGTACCCAGCTTACGTTGCCCTTGTGAGATTACACATCTCAGGTAAATCACAGTTTGCCGGGCAATTTGTGCCTTCTCTTTAGACACCTTATATCCTCCCATTCCCAGCTGATTTAAAATTTCAATTGTTACCTTTATGCAGGTTGTTTTCTCTTCTGTAATTGTCAGTGTATCATCAACATATTGGAACAGCAGGTATTGTTCTCTCAGTACTTGCTCATTCTCAGTCCAAATCTCCAGCTCCTTAGCCAGCTGGCTTCCAAATAGGGTTGGACTGTTCTTGTATCCTTGTGGGAGGTGTGTCCAGGTGAGCTGAGTTTTCCTTCCATTTTCTGGATTTTCCCACTCAAAGGCAAACAGTTTCCTACTTTCTTTGTCAAGGGTATGCAGAAAAATTGAGATACATTAAGTGTGTTATCTCATATATTTGTCTCATATATTTATCTCATATATTTTTATCATATATATTTATCAAGGGCTATGCAGAAAAAGGCATCTTTTAAATCAATTACAGTAAACCATTTATATTTCTCTTTTATGGATGTTAACAATGTGCAAGGATTAGCTACCACTGGGTAAATATCTTTAGTTATTGCATTTATTGCTCTCAAATCCTGTACTAGTCTGTATTGGTTAACACAGAAATTTGGGCTCTAGCGTTAACTGGAAGTAATAGGCGCACGTTTGGGACCCACCATTGCTAAAATCAGTATGTCTCCAGTTTTGTTATTCCTAGTGAGCATTTTAAATACAACCAACCTCCACCTCTCTGCTCACCCATGAGAGGCAGAGTTACCAGTTTCCCTGATTCTGAGGCTGTTTGGGCTCCACTCCCAGAAGCTGAGAAGGAGACTGCTTTGGCTCACAGCCCAGAGCCTGTGGAGGTGTGCTGGGTTATACAGTGGGGCATTCGATACAATGAACCTGGGACAGTGTTAATTAGAAACTACTTTACTCAACTTTTAAGTGATAAGTCATCCATTATGTTTCTGGGGACCCTCTTCTTTATCCTTAGTGACCACCAGTACTGGTGGTTAGAGATTTGTTTTCTCTTTTCTGGGTTTTCATTAAGAGAACCAATGTATCTAACACCCTTTGCTTTCTCTGATTTTTCTTCTGGGATTTTTACAGGTCCATAATTTCTACTGTAATTAGGTAACTCTTTTGCAACTTTGCTCCATGTCCAAATTTTATGGTTCCTAGCAGGAGAACGCAGTTGTGAACCTGTCTGCTGAGAGGGGGTGGTGAAGGGAGTAAACCCAGGATCAGCTGAACCAGGTCAATCAGTCGGGTTCCCAAGAAATCTATCTAGTCTATCCACAGGGGTTATAGCTGCTATGGTTTTGGGGGTTTTTTATGAGAAAAATTGCTGTAGGTTTAAGTGATTCTGGAAGGCCTTGAATTAAAGAGGTCATAATTTCAGTTTTCACAGGTAACAACACTGGTGATTTAGAACCAGCAATTAATTTTCTTGTGTATCATTTGCAAGCAGGCAGCTTTGTGAATGTTTTCCAGTAGTTGGTTGGGGGTACCAACTATAGCTATAGGGTCCCCCCTTTCCAAGGGGTTTAGCCCCTCTGCCTGATAAGCTGCATGCTGATTTAGGGACCATGGGTTACGTCTGTCTCCTGTTGTTACGAAGACTCCATGTCCCCAGTACCCACTGGCTTCCTGTTCTCTCAATCGAATTTAATCACCTCCAGTAAGAGACACTCAGAATACATATTCTGTCTCTGACTCGTGAGGCAGACTCCCGTACTCCCTTTTTTTTTTTTTTTTTTTTTTTTTATTTTTCTTTATTTTCAGTGGTTATATGCGGATCAAGATCCTTTTCAGTATTGATATAATTATATTAAATTCTGTTTTAATTAGAGGTTTCAAACTAAGACACCGGTGTTCCCCACAATTTTATCCAAGTTAGCTCCTTTTGAGGGTAAATTTGATTAATGAGAGAGGTTTCCCTCTCGTTTCCTTTAGCAAGTCAGCATTTTTTGAATTTTTATCATGGAGGGCTACTCACAACAGATTGATCTTACTCCTTTCTTCATCCAATTGTTTTTGCAAAATTTTAACTAGGTTTTGGAGGGAGTCTATTATAGTTCTTTCCTAACTTCTTCACTTAAAGCGAGTTTCTATAGCTGCTGTAAGACAAGCTCCCAAAACTGAGCAGAGTATAGTTTTATTTTTGCCCAGTTTAAATTCTTTTTCATGTTGTAAATAAAACATAGTCTATCAATCACATTTTCCAAATTAAACCAATTATTAAGCACCAACTTTTCCCTCCTGGAGGTCTGGCACTGTGTTTTGCTAACAAAGCATAACATGCATAAAATGCAGCTTTAACTTCTGCAGACATTTTCGGTCATTTTTACAGAGGGAAAAACCACTACAGGGAGGTATCAACTTAAATTATACACACACACACACACAGATTTTTGCTTCCCTGTATGGGTAAAAAGGAAAAATCTGCTTGGGAGGCACTCCTTCAGTTTAAAATTCTGGTTGTCTCTTTGCTACACCAAGCTGTCAAAATTCATACACACAACAACAAAAACAGTCCCGCCCTTTTGCACTAAGAGATCTTTTGTGAAATTCTGCAGACAGAGCCCTCAAGTGAGTGTGGGGTGCTTTTCACCTCGGCGTGTGCAGTTTGCGGGAAATTCAAGTTGCCCCCCTTGCTTTCTAGACACCGCTCACTCTTTGGGAGTGTCGGGCTGGGTGCAACTGGAGCAAAATGTCCTTCCCCTAATACAGACTGCACAACAAACCTGCAGCCCCTTCTGTCTGTCAGAAATCCTGTCCGTGACTCCAGTTTAAATGCCACGATTCGCTAACGCGAGTGGGACTCGTGAGAGGTTCGTTTGATCTCAGAGTGCAAGACGGACACAAGGGATTTCAGTTTAAATCACAACAACAATAATGTACCTTTATTTTAGTGCCAACAAGGGTTATGCGAGAGAGGAGAGGAAGAGAGGGAGAGATAAAGAAAACAAAGTAAAGAGAGAGAAGAGGGGGTTATAGCTACCAACAGAAGAGACGGGGTTGCTGGGGTCTTTTTCTGTGGGATGATCTGGCCGAAATTATCTTAATCTTATGTAATTCTTCCCCAATGTTACCTTGTTTCCAATGTGCTAATAAGCACCCAAAGGAGAAGTATCCGGTATGGGAGCATTGCTGTCCAAAATCCCTTTAAGTTTCTCCATATTGTAACTATAATAAACCACAAATGCTGGATCTGCAACGCTATTGCAGTCGTCTGACAGACGGCGCCTACGCAACTAACTCAAAGATTTCTGGGAGTAACACTTTTCTCTCTCTGAGAGAAAGTGCCTTGCCTCCAAGGGAGAGCCAGGATCTCTGAATCAGCTGGTTTCCTGACCCTCACAGTAAAGCACCTTACCTTTCTCTCCTGGGGAAATTGTGAGCAGCAGAGACGGTCGCAGCTGATGGGGTCCCCAAGAATTCCTCGGTGCTGGCTGGAGCGTGATCGGGTCGTGAGTTTGCTCAGCAGCACTCACAAGGTCCCATCTGGGGTCGCCAAAATGTTAGTGTTCAGGAACACACATAATCACAGAATGATTAAATGAAGGTGCTTTATTAAGAGCTCTGGGTGTCAGGGGTACACATACCCAAATCTAACCTGACTTCGTTTTGAGTTGAACATGCTTTTATACTCTATCATTATATAACTTTCATATTAATTATTAAACTTACATTGTTATATTGTATGCATTGTTTTTACCCAAGCATGGATTTCTCCTGATCCCCCTCAACCCCCTAACATTGTTCCTCATGTTCTTTAAACAATAATTATATCTAATCACATCTAACAATTGTATCATTCATCATATACCAATTACACAGGTGCAGTTTGACATGATCTTTAGCAAGTACAAGGCCTAACACTTCCCAGGACCTACTCTTCCCGGGCTCACCAAACCTCACTTTCTTTCTAAGTCCCCAAATTTTCTAAGATTTTAAAACCTTATACTATCAGAGTGACACTTGTCTTTACAAACAAGCCGTGAGTCTGCCGATAAAATGAAACTATCACTGAGAGATAACAAAAACAAAGGGATGGATTCAACTGAAAGATGAAAGAGACACTGGGGAAACACCATAAAATTCCACAAGGGCTAAGAACTAAGAAGATTATGCACTGGGGAGAGGGGGGATGGTATCTCAGGTATCATGTGTACCAGGAAGTCTGTACCTCTGTCATGGAGTAGCTTTACCTTTAAGACAGCTTGGAGGGAGAGGAAGTTGAAGCTGCTGGTGGCTGATGGGAGTTTTTCTCTCCTGACCAATTATCGGTCATTTTCAAGAATTGACAGCAGATCTGACCATTAAAAAGTGAATTCAACTTGTAAACACCCCCTTAAGAAGTACAGATAGAATTCTCTTGCTCTCTTTGGTTTCCGGCTTCTGACAAGGTAGCAGGCTCTGTCTTGGCCTCCTCCCCCCCCTCTCCAGGCCTACAAGGCCGCGGGGTGGAGGGGGGGGAGGGAGAAGAGAAGCAGCGCTGGCCAGCCGAGCTTGGTTTTCAGTTTTTGCTGCTAGACTGAAACTTAACACCATGAACTCTTGCAGTTTTCCTAAAGCTTTTAATTCTTTTACTACCTGGATAAACATACAGATTACTCCTTTTCTCAGAAAGACAGAGAGAGAGACAATCAACATAGAGGAGACATCATAAAACCACCAAAAACAGTGAAGAAAAGAGTTAAGTTTAAATAAGAAAGAGAGAATAAGGAGATGCTTTACAGCTGAAATATCTTTCTGTTAAAGCTATAGAGATGGACAATAATAGTATAAAAAGACTCCTTTAATTCATGATAAGAGTATTAGGAGGAATGAGATATTCAAAGTGTAACTTTTGAGCAGAAGAGAGACAGAGAGAGTGCTTGTGATACTGTGAGTTGCTGGAATTGAGTTAAGTGAAGATTTTGAAGCTTTGGGGGCAAAGAGAAAACTGTTTTCCAGGAAGGCTCACAGAGACAAATGAAGAAGACTTTTGCCTTTGAATAACTTATCCTTAAAAATAAGATTCTTAAACTCTGTGACCCATACACACCTTGGAGATGTGAAATGGGAGGAGAAGATCTAATGACAGATTTCCGGGCAGCTGGCATTAGAGAAATAGAAAACTATGATGAAAAATAGTTTTCTCGTGAGAAACTCCGTAAGCTAACAGAAAGAGACTTCTGTTTCTCTACAAAGACTGATGAAAGACTGTAGCAAGAATTAAGACTGTTTTTAACCACCAGAATCCTAAAGTTATTTGTCTCTATGTTGTCATGTGTACAGAGAAATAGTTAAGATGTAGAAGATAAGGGGGTTTTCTTAAAGTTTATTCTGGTATTCTCATTCTTGTAGTTTGTTAATAAACTGTCTTTATTCCTTTTAAGTCTTAAGCCTGTTTTGCTCTTGTTTTAATCCATATCTCACAACAAAAAATAAGTAGTTTTTTAGTTACTGGTTTAAAACCACGACATTTAATTGGTGCGTTGGCCGGGAAAACGAAAATTAGCAAATCTAAACTAGTATATTAATAGTGTTACTGTGAGATAAAGGATTAAGTAAGAGCAAAGCATGATTGTCTTAAGTTTATATAGCAGTGATAGTAAAATCTAGGGGTGGAAAGTAGTAAATATTTGTTTCTTCTTTTCTGTCAATTTATTAGTTTTTTAAGTTGTATATTGAATATAATTGATAATTTTTGAGTAGGTGTTTACAAGTTGAAGGGGTGGAATGTCATGGAGTAGCTTTACCTTTAAGACAGCTTGGAGGGAGAGGAAGTTGAAGCTGCTGGTGCCTGATGGGAGTTTTTCCCTCCTGACCAATTATCGGTCATTTTCAAGAATTGACAGCAGATCTGACCATTAAAAAGTGAATTCAACTTGTAAACACCCCCTTAAGAAGTACAGACAGAATTCTCTTGCCCTCTTTGGTTTCCGGCTTCTGACAAGGTAGCAGGCTCTGTCTTGGCCTTCCCCCCACCCTCTCCAGGCCTACAAGGCCGCGGGGTGGAGGGGGGGGAGGGAGAAGAGAAGCAGCGCTGGCCAGCCGAGCTTGGTTTTCAGTTTTTGCTGCTAGACTGAAACTTAACACCATGAACTCTTGCAGTTTTCCTAAAGCTTTTAATTCTTTTACTACCTGGATAAACATACAGATTACTCCTTTTCTCAGAAAGACAGAGAGAGAGACAATCAACATAGAGGAGACATCATAAAACCACCAAAAACAGTGAAGAAAAGAGTTAAGTTTAAATAAGAAAGAGAGAATAAGGAGATGCTTTACAGCTGAAATATCTTTCTGTTAAAGCTATAGAGATGGACAATAATAGTATAAAAAGACTCCTTTAATTCATGATAAGAGTATTAGGAGGAATGAGATATTCAAAGTGTAACTTTTGAGCAGAAGAGAGACAGAGAGAGTGCTTGTGATACTGTGAGTTGCTGGAATTGAGTTAAGTGAAGATTTTGAAGCTTTGGGGGCAAAGAGAAAACTGTTTTCCAGGAAGGCTCACAGAGACAAATGAAGAAGACTTCTGCCTTTGAATAACTTATCCTTAAAAATAAGATTCCTAAACTCTGTGACCCATACACACCTTGGAGATGTGAAATGGGAGGAGAAGATCTAATGACAGATTTCCGGGCAGCTGGCATTAGAGAAATAGAAAACTATGATGAAAAATAGTTTTCTCGTGAGAAACTCCGTAAGCTAACAGAAAGAGACTTCTGTTTCTCTACAAAGACTGATGAAAGACTGTAGCAAGAATTAAGACTGTTTTTAACCACCAGAATCCTAAAGTTATTTTTCTCTATGTTGTCACGTGTACAGAGAAATAGTTAAGATGTAGAATATAAGGGGGTTTTCTGAAAGTTTATTCTGGTATTCTCATTCTTGTAGTTTGTTAATAAACTGTCTTTATTCCTTTTAAGTCTTAAGCCTGTTTTGCTCTTGTTTTAATCCATATCTCACAACAAAAAATAAGTAGTTTTTTAGTTACTGGTTTAAAACCACGACAACCTCTCAAATCCCTCAGCCTATGGGGAAAAGGAGAAGGGATGTACGGCCTGGAATTGGGGTAAAAGGGAGGCTGCGCCCTCCAAAAATTAGAGAGATCCCAGGGGAATGCCCCATGGCCTCTCCCTTTATTTGAAAAAATTGAAAGCACTCCTCTATTTCCTTTTTGCATATAAACCTCTGGTGTTTGTGGATTAATTTTTTCGGACACTAACAATTAATATGAAGTTCAAAACTACAAACCTAGGCAGTGCAGAATATGAAAAATATGAAAGCTAAAACTAAGGGCATCATAGCTGGAGGTGGGGGTGGAATTGAATAATTTTGGGGTGGGACTGATTAGCATTCAGAGGCACTGAGAGGTCTTGAGGTGACAGATTGAAGCCCCTCACCCCTTTGAGTGCCAAGAAATGGAGACAACTCCAAATACCCCACAACCCCTAAATACTCTCAAGTAGCTCCCTGATTCCCAGTTTCTCTTGAAGCACTAGTAAAATGTGAGGTTTTAGGTGCCATTGATTAATTAGATGCCATTAATTTGTTGATTTTTACCCCAATTTAGTCTGTTCCAAAGGGATGAAGATGAATCTAAAGATAATTAGAACAAAACCAAAATGACCACCAGCCCAGTGTCTTCCCAACACAGATTACAGGGAACATGGGCCATCAGGGCTCTGCCCAACGTGGGTCCACTGATGGGGGATGGAGTTGGAGCAGCGCACGAAGCTCTTCCTGCACTTGGAGCACTCGCAGGGCTTCCCTTAGTGGTGCCTCCGTTTGTGTCTGGTCAGTTGAGAGCTGTCTGAGAAGTTCTTCCCACACTGGGGACACTCATAGGGCCTCTCCCCGGTGTGGATGCGTTTGTGGGTACTGAGGCTGGAGCTCTGGCTGAACCCCTTCCCACATTCGTCACACTTATAAGGCCTCTCCCCAGTGTGGATGCGCCGGTGGGTGATGAGGTGGGAGTTTTGCTTGAAGCGCTCCCCACAGTCAGGGCAGCGGAATGGCCTCTCATCCGTGTGAATCTGCTGGTGCCTGAGGAACTGGAAGCTGGTCTGAAACCTCTTCCCACATTCTGGACACTTGTAGGGCCTCTCCCCAGTGTGGATCATCTGATGGATGGTCAGTTGGGAGCTCCGGCTGAAGCTCTTCCCACATTCCTCACATTCATAGGGACATTCCCCGGAGTGGGTCCTCTGGTGGCGGATCAGGTGGGACCTCCGGCTGAAGCTCTTCCCACATTCCCCACACTTGAAGGGTCTCTCCCCAGTGTGGATGCGCCGGTGAATGGTGAGGGTGGAGCTGTGCTTGAAGCCCTCCCCACAGTCAGGGCAGCGGAAGGGCCTCTCCTCTGTGTGAATCCTCTGGTGCACGAGGAGACTGGAGCTGATCCGAAAACTCTTCCCACACTCGGGACACTCGTAGGGCCTCTCCCCAGTGTGGCTGCGCTGGTGGATGATGAGTTTGGAGTTAAAGCTGAAGCCCTTCCCACATTTCCCACACTTGTAGGGCCATTCCCCAGTGTGGATCATCTGGTGGCAGATCAGGCTGTTGCTCTGGCTGAAGCTCTTCCCACACTCCAAGCACTTGTAGCGCTTCTGCCCTTTGTGAAGCTGCTCATGGACCACCAGCTCAGAGCCCCGGCTGGATCTCCAGCTGCCTTCCTGGCACAGGGTGGATCTTTCCTCCTCAGAGCACCCTGGGATAGGTTTGGAGCTTCTCCTCCTGTGGGATCTCTGGGGCTTTTCCTCCCCATTGGATTCCTGGAATGTGGAGCCGCTCAAGTCAGCCTCTTCCATGAGGTTTTGCTGTGAGGATTTGTCCTCCCTGGTCTCCATCCTCAGCTCCTTGTCTGGGGGAGGAAGGACAAGGAGAGGATGGGATTTGCCTCCGTGCCAGAGGGAAGGGGAAGGAGATCCCCCCAGTGCGTCCCCGGCAGGACGGCCTCGGCAACAGGGTTGTCCTGCAGCTGGGGGCCATGCTGGTCTGGGAGATGGAGCAGGAGAGAGAGGGAAAGGGGCACTGACTTCCTCCTCACCTGCCTGGGTGTCCCGAGGCATCTTCCTCTTCCTTGCAGCCTTCCTCTCCATCCAGCCAAGGTTTGGGAATGGGAAATCCTGGTTTGGGGAAATACAAGGGATGAGGACAATGAGTTTGCAGGTCCCTCTGCCCATGTTCATCTCTAGAAGTCACCGGACATCTGGGGTCCATAAAACCTCCAGAAAACAACAAGATTCAGCCTGAAAATGCCTCCCAGGAGTTCCCCATCTCTGGTCTCTCCTGTTTGGGGTTCAAGGGTTCCCCCCTGTCCCAGCTGCTGGGAGTCACGCTTGTACTGGAGATCACCTGTCTGCTCGGTCCCTGCCCTCCCCGGGCTGCTGAGAGTGCCAGGAATCCGAAAATTTCCTCCTGTTTCCATCTCCCCACTTAAGGATGGTGGGACCCCCCAGTGTCCCCCCAAGTAGGATTTTCCACTCAGCTTTGGAGTTCCACATTCTCCAAACATCCCCCCCCCAAATAAACCCAACCCAGGGACCCCCCCAGGATATCTGGGCAAAGCTCCCGCTCCCCAGTCACCTGTGGGATGGTGGGTGATGATCGCACAGGTGGGGGACTATAAATTCAGGGAGTGCTCAACCTTGTGGTTCCTTCTCCTTTCCCTGATCCTCATTTGTCCCTCTTCCTCCTCCTGCTCCTCTTTCATCCCTCCCCCTCCTCCCCCAGGAGCAGTGACACCCTCGGTGCCCCGTTCCCGAACCCCTCACAGCCCATGGCAGGAGCGGGGATGGAGCCGGGACAGGTCGGGATGGGCAGCGCGGGGCTCTCCGCTGCTCCCACACACTGGGGACGGGGGGAACCCGGCCTGAGGAAAAGAAGAGGGAAACTGGGAAAACTGGGGGCTGCAGATCCAACCTGGGGCTGGCTGGGGACCCTGGCTGGGGACTGCCAGCCCTTGGTGCTCCTCCGGGGAGATGCGGGAGGGGGGAACACAGAGAGGGCTGGGGGATCCCAGGAGTGGCAGCACTGGGAGGGACTGGTTTGTACTGGGATCATCCTGGCAGTGGCTGAGATTGCACTGGCTGTGTACTGACATCATCCTGGGATATCATACTGGGATCGTCCTGGCAGTGAGTAGGAGACTGCAGGGGGCAATTGAGATCAGGTTGTCAGGAACTGGGAACATGCCCTGCGCTCCCCAGAACCCCGGCATCGCCCCCCATATGTCCCATAAGTCTCCCCCAAAACCTCCAGGATCCCTGAGTGCCCCCTCAGCGCTCGTTCAGGACCCCCGAAAGCATCTCTGGATCCCTGAATGCTCCCGACCCCACAGATGCCCCTTCCAGACACGGCTGGGAATTCATCTCCCATCATCCCAGAACACAGTTCCGCGCCCAAACCTCCTGCCGTGCCCCAGGCCCCAAAGAGCCCAGTTACAGCTCCCCAGGTTCCCCCCAAGTGCTCACGAGCCGTATACATTCACCCCGAGGACCTGCAATCACAACTCGGACGGAAAATTTCTCTCCAAGTGTTTCCCTGCACCACCAAAAGCGCCTACCGAGCCACTTTCGGGACTACATCTCCCATCATGCTCCGCGGCGCCCATAGAGTGCTATTCCAGCCATAACTCCATCTCCCGTCATGCCCCACGCCCCACCGGAATCCACTGGAGATGCGCCTATAACTCCCGTGATGCTCCGCGGCCCCGTTAAACCGTATTATACCGGCACCTACAACTCCCATCATCCCCCGCGCCCCATGGAGCCCCGTTACAGCCCCCCAAGTGCCCGCCCGGACCCCGAAGGGCCCCCAGATTCTCCTCCCTGACCTCCAAGCGCCCCCCTGGACGCTCAAGTGCTCCCCCAGACCATGAATTGTCCCACAGAATCCCTAAGTGCCCACCTGGCTCCCCCAAGTGTCCTCCAGACCACCAAGTTCTCTCTAAATTCCCTCTCCAGACCCAAAACTGCCCCAAATGTTCCCCAGAAAAGTTTCCATGGACCCCAAAGTGGTCCCTTTTACCCTGTCTGAGAAAATTATTAAAAAATATGATCAAAGGACCAAAAATACGTGTAATTAGCATAAAGAGGGAGAAATAGTGATCAATAAATTGATGAAGGGAATTGTATTACTTTGAACCAAGGAATGATAAAGTTATTAGTTGCTAAAAATATATCAATTATTTTATATAAATATAAAAATTAGGTTCTAAAAATATAGAACAATATTATAATAAAAATAAAAATTTATTTTTATTAATTAATTAGATTTTAATGATAAAGAAAAATTATAAAGAGAAATGTTATCAATGTTTTGGGATGTCAGTCCCAGGTGGGCCATGTCAGACATGCTGAGGCTTGGGGTGAGGAGCAGGTTGTCCAAACAGGGGCAGCCTGCAAGGGATTCATTCTTCTCTGTGACCAGACTGCCTAAGGAGACATTCAGCATTAGGATTGTAAAGAGCAAATCCTGACCTCCTGATCAGTACAGAAAGATGTTTACAGTCTGAAGAGTAGAATGTTGTCACCATAAGGTGCCTTCTTTGTTAATATAGCTCATATTGTGTCACGTTTGTTAAATACCAATGTTGTTGTACCAGCCTTCTTTGTTAAAATATTGTTATAAATGAAATTAGAGTTTTGACAACTAGGTCCCTTGGCTTAATGGAAGTTTAATTAAAAATGAATACAATTTACTAATCTGAATAGTAATGTGGTATAAAAGAATACAGTTTTGTAAAATAATAGAGTTTAATAAAAAAATAAAATTTATATATAATCTACTAGTAATTAAGTATGATTAAAGCATAAGCAAAACCCACCAGGGTACGGAGGCTTCCCACCCTGCCTCACGTTCAAAACAAAGCACTTCAAGCTAAACTCATATACTGTATGCTTATACATATTCATTCATGTTTCCTGTAAGTTTCCTCCTATTGCAAATTTTTCTGACTTAACATCACTTTTCTTCACGGCACATGCCTCACTTGTTGCAATGGGGTCTTCAGTCTTCTTTTGGTGGTCTTTTGGTGAAGGCCTCTCTTCTTCCTCATTGTCCTTTGGATAACCTTACAGGTTTGCGTGTGCCTACTAAGCCTTGTGTTATGTTAGTCTACTAATTAGCCTTATGTTTACTAATCTTTAGGCCCAATGCCTAAATTTGTTCTAATTTTGATCCATCTCAAGGCCATTTTGGTCTTGAGACACCATTTATCTTCTAAACTACATCCTGTACCTCAATTTTGACATGTAACATCTGCAAAGGGGTACATCTGCTTTGTAACACTGATTTTTGATTGTTTCTGATAATAACTTTAATAACAGTTACAATTTAGTTAGCACGAACCAATTCCATTTATTACAACTGCAAATACCCCTTATGTCCCTTTTTATTGGTTTCCATGCTAACGGCCTTGCTTTCTTCCTTGCTATGGATAAACTTGTATTTTCTCAATTTCTTTTTTTGCTACCTCAATTGTTTGGCCTGCAGACCAGTTTCTAAGCCCATCCACATTAAGCTCTTAGTCTTCAGAGGGAAACTTTGAGCACAGTGAGAATCTCCCAGTGTGCAAGAGGGTCCCTGTGTGCCAGCTGCAGCTGGGGCCTCAGCCATCTCCTCTCTCAACAGGTTCCCCTCTGCAGCTTCACAGGAATGGCCAAACACCTCCCTCAGGGACACCTGCACCACACATTTCACATCTCCATGCCCATACGTGATGTCCCTGTCACAGCTGCATTACCAGCTTGCTGCTGTGCAGATGCTGCCACCACCCAAAGCAAGGCCCTGTGTCCCTGAAGGGACCCGCCCTGCTCTGTGGCCTGGACTGAAGGTGGGTCCCTCCTGCCAGGGCAGGGCCTGACACAGCTCTTCTGTTCCAATAAAGAGATGGAGCTGTCACCCCAGTGTCTGGCTGGTACCACCAGCAAAGCCCACACAGCACCAGCCCTGGCTGAGCTCCATGTCCAGGAGCAGGCAGGGCTGACCACGGTGTGGGCAGGCAGGAGCCAGGCAGGGGCTGCTGTGACCAGCGGCAGGGCCCCGAGGGGCTGGGGGAGTCTGTGTTGAGTGTCCCTGGGCTGAGGGCACATTTCCTTCAGTGGCATCACCTGGGCCTGGACCTCCTCCAGTGCCATGCCCAGGAAAAGAGGCAACCATCAAGAGCATCTCCTGGGACAGAACATGACCAGCAATGTCAGCAGGCAAAACCAAGGTTTTGTTTAGCAATGACCCTTTGATGAAGTCAAATATTTACAATCAGTCCCGTACAGTTTGGAGTACAGATGGGAGTACACTCGGGGGGTACAGCCAAGGCCATGAGGTCACAGCAGTCTCTGGGGTGACAGCAGGCTGAGGTGACAGCAGGCTCTGAGGTCACAGAGGTCCCAGAGCCCCGTGGTTGCACAGCACCACAAGGACCGAGCAGTCAGTCCTTGACCACGACTGTTGTGGCAGCAGCGGCGGCGGCAGCAGCGGTGCTGACATTGGGACAGCAGTGTCAGGACAGTGGTGGCAGCAAGAGCTGCAGGACTGGCAGTGGACAAGGCACCATGGCCTTTGCTCTGCACCTCTTCCTCCTGCTCCTCCTGGCAGTGGCCCTGCCTGACAGGGCTGCCCAGGCTGCTCCGTGGCGAGCAAGGCGAGCAGGTGAGCCCAGGGCCTGGCTTCCCTTTCCTGAGACAGCACTTCCTTCTCCCTGGGAAGCGTTGGGGATGGTTTTCCCCAGGGCTTCAGGGAGGGTTTCCTCTATGGATGGGAGAGAGTCCCCAGGGGCCCTGGGCTGGTCCCGCTGCCCCACCAGGGATGTTGCATGGGGCCTGCAAAGAGGGTGGAGAGTGTTCAGAGCCAGCCCAGAGCTCTCCAGGCCCCTCTGCAACTTTGGCCATGTCCACTGACATCTGGCTCCCACGGCCTTTCCCAACCCCCTTGCAGTGCCCAGTTCCCTAAGGCAGAAGGGGGTCCCAGCACACCATGGAATGGTTCTGATCTGTGCTCCCTTCTAGATGAGGGTGGTAGGAAGGCTTCTCCAGCAGCTTGGCTTCATGAAGATTTTCTGCCTCTGGAGCCCCATGCAGGTATGTTCTCACTGTCCCAACAAGAAATAATCATTGACAACCTGTCACGAACCAGGTGACAGAAGCTTCTGTGGCTGTTGAGTTACAGGTGTGTCTGCATCAAGGACATTTCAAGCTCCTTTTCTGGTTGCTGCACGCAAGCCCAGCTCCCATCACGGGGGTGAGTGGTGTGTCCTTGCAGATCCCACAGGCTTGAGCCCTGGTTCTGTGGGATCCATTCATCTGAAATGGAAATACTTTTTGTTAAGGTTCTCTGAGAGGGAGGAATAAACCCACAGAAGACAAGATGCTGAGTGAACTGGATAGACGCTATGGTGGGTCCATGTCCTTCAGCCTTCTCCTGAGACTCAGCAGCCGGGGGCTTTCTCTGCACATCTGGACATGCCGTGCCTGGCACAGTGGGAAGGGATCCATGGCAGCCTTGCTGCCCCGCTGCTGCTTTCTTGGCCTGCAGGGCTGTTTCCCAGCCTGGCCTGGCTACAGCTTCTCCCCAGCCTCTGCAGGAAGGCATTTGGCATCAGCTGACAGGGAGCCCAAACTGCAGCACAGGCCATGCAGAGCCAGAGATCCCTTGCAATTTCCCAGTCTTGGGGTAGATGTGGAATGGCAGCTCTTTGGAGGAGGGAAGGCCCTGGCCTGGCTCCGAAGTTTTGATGGCTTCCTGAACCTTATTCATGACTTGGACAAGTATTGCCTTTTGAAGATGCCACCTTCCTGTTGGGGAACAGCCCCACCTGATCCAGCTGTGGCTCTTCTTTTCTCCAGAGATGAACCCTAAGGCTGTGCTGAAGGCAGCGTTTCCCGGAGGAAGCAGTGGCTCATGGGCAGCCTCTGCTGCAGGAAGGGAGGCCATGCCAGGCACAGTCCCAGGAGGTAATTGCTGTGCCTCTGGGCCTGAGCCCTGCTGAGGCTTGAGCTGCCATCTCTGTTGCTTGGCTTTGTGAGCACAGTGCAGAGGAATTATCCTGAGCAGGCTCAGGGCACTCGGCTACTGAGCAGTTCTGCTGAAGTCCCTCCATGGGAGACACATCCCAAAACCTGGCAGCGGCTGCAAGGAATGCCCATGGTGGGGAAAGGGCTGAGGGGAGGGTAAAGCTCCAGTGTGCCCTGAGAGGGCCTGGCTCTGTCCCCTTGGGCTGGGGGAGCTGTCCCAGCTGAAGGACGGAGGGCAGGAGAGAGGGCAGGACGGAGGTAGGGATGTCTGTGGCACTGAATGCTGCAGTTTGGCCCAGGGCTTAATGGTTTCCTCTGTGGCAGGGAGAGCCCCTGGGCCCTGGGCTGGTGCCGCTGCCCCACCAGGGATATTGCACAGGGCCTGCAAAGAAGGTGGAGAGTGTCCAGAGCCAGCCCAGAGCTCCCCAGGCCCCTCTGCAGCTTTGGCCATGTCCACTGACATCTGGCTCCCTTGGCCATCCCCCGACCCCCTTGCAGTGCCCAGTTTCCTAATGCAGAAGGGGGTCCCAGCACACCATGGAATGGTTCTGATCTGTGCTCCCTTCCAGATGAGGGTGGTAGGAAGGCTCCTCCAGCAGCTTGGCTGCATGAAGATTTTAAGCCTCTGGAGCCCCATGCAGGTATGTTCTCACTGTCCCAACAAGAAATAATCATTGACAACCTGTCACAAACCAGGTGACAGAAGCTTCTGTGGCTGTTGAGTTACAGGTGTGTCTGCATCAAGGACATTTCAAGCTCCTTTTCTGGTTGCTGCACGCAAGCCCAGCTCCCATCACAGGGGTGAGTGGTGTGTCCCTGCTGATCCCACAGGCTGAGCCCTGGTTCTATGGGATCCATACATCTGAAATGGAAATACTTTCTGTTAAGGTTCTCCGAGAGGGAGGAACAAACCTACAGAGGATAGTAAGTCGCTGGAGACATCCAAACACATGGATAAGATGTTGAGTGAACTGGAGAGACGCCATAGTGAGTCCATGTCCCTCAGCCTTCTCCTGTGACTCAGCAGCCGGGGGCTTTCTCTGCACATCTGGACATGCTATGGCTGGCACAGCAGGAAGGCATCCATGTCAGCCTCGCTGTCCCACTGCTGCTTTCACGGCCTACAGGGCTGTTTCCCAGCCTGGCCTGGCTGCAGCTTCTCCCCAGTCCCTGCAGGAAGGCATTTGGCATCAGCTGACAGGGAGCCCAAACTGCAGCATGGGCCATGCACACCCTGAGATCCCTTGCAATTTCCTGGTCTTGGGCTAGATCAGGTGTAGGGGCTGTTTGGAGGAGGGAGGGCCCTGGCCAGCCCAAATAACCTGGCCTTTCTCCTGATCCTTAACCATGACTTTAACAAATATTGCCACTTGAACATGCCACCTCCTCAATGGGGAATGGTTCTATCTGATCGAGCTGTGGCTCTTCCTTCCTCCAGAGATGAACCCAAAGGCTGTGCTGAAGGTGCCATTTCCCGGAGGAAGCAGTGGCTCATGGGCAGCCTCTGCTGCAGGAAGGGAGGCCATGCCAGGCACAGTCCCAGGAGGTAATTGCTGTGCCTCTGGGCCTGAGCCCTGCTGAGGCTTGAGATGTAAATCTCTGCTCCTTGGCAGTGCCTGCCTTTCAGGGATTTTGCACAGAGCATGGAAAAGGTGTTGAGAATGTCCAGAGCCAGTCCAGAGCTTTCCTCAGGCCTCTCTGCAGCTTTGGCCATGTCCATTGACATCTGGCTCCCACGGCCTTACGTGACCTCCTTGCAGTGCCCAGTTCCCTAAGGCAGAAAGGGATCCCAGCACACCATGGAATGGTTCTGATCTGTTCTCCCTTCTAGACTGGGATCGTGACATGGAGCATCTGGAAGTGCTGGTAAATGGCGGTTTGAAGACCTTGCCAGATGCTGGAGGCAAGTTCTCAATGTCCCTTTCCGCACAGAACAATCCGTGTCAAGGTGGCAAAAGCTCACTCATGTGCCATTTCCCTCAAGAGTCTGAAGGTTGACGGATTCTGGAAACCTTGCCCTGCTCCCTTCTGGAGCCCTGAGTGATCCCACAGCATTGCTGTCAGTGGGAGGAAGGAGCATTTAGCTGTCAATCCTCTTCCTGTGTGTAATGCCAGTGTCTCCTTCCGTGTGCTCTGTACAGCCACGGAGAAGAGCAGAGAGGGAAGGGCTGGGCTCAGGGCTGTGCCCTGGGGCTCTGCCTTGTGTGGCTCCTTTCTGGCCCCAGGGAACCTGAGATGCTCCTGCTCCAGCTGCCAAGCCCTGGCCCTGCTTGAGGCTCAGTTCAGAGCTGCTGGCAGCTCCAGGGAGTCCTTTCTCCCCTGACTGCCGTGCAAGGGGCTCCTTCCATCCCACTGTGGGCCCACTGCAGGCACGTGGTCCCCCTGCCCTTGCTACTGAGTTGAAAGCAGAGATGAGGAAGTGCCTTGGAGGGCAGCAGTCACCTGGGTGTACTCACTGCCACTCCAGCCTGAAGAAGAATCTTCAGCAGTGTCACGGGAGTTGTTCTGTCCTGACTTTCTTTGCAGATGAACCTGATGATGAAGATGATCCGGATTCCCAATCCATATCAGTTACTGAGCCTGATGATGAGGAAGATTCTGAGGGTAGGTCAAGGCCTTTCCCCCTGGGAGAGCCGCCAGCTCAGAGCCCAAGGGTCGGCCACGGTGGCATCTCTGCAGGTGCCAGGACAGAGCCGTGCATGGTTGTGCCCTCACCCTGCGTGATCCTCTCACTGCTCCTGTGGCTCAGTGCTGCCTGTGCAGATCAGCAGACATGACTGAAGCTTCTGTGGCTGTTGAGTTATAGGTGTGTCTGCAGGGAGGACTTTCCCAGCTCCTGAGCTAAATTCTGCCAGCAAGCCCAGCTCCCATCGCTGGGGTGTGTGGTGCCTCCCTGCTGATCCCACAGGCTGACCACAGGTTCTGTGGGATCCATTCCTGAGAAATGCAAATACTTTATATAATGGTCCCCTGAGAAAGAAGGACAAACCTATAGGAGATACTAATGTAGCAATGGGGGAACTCAAATACCTGGACATAGTCCTGAATGATCTGGAGGGACGCCATGGTGGGTCCATGTCCCTCAGCCTCCTCCTGACACTCAGCAGCCAGGGGCTTTCTCTGCACATCTGGACACGCCCTGCCCGGTACAGCAGGAAGGGATCCATGGCAGCCTTGCTGCCCCACTGCTGCTTTCATGGCCTACAGGGCTGTTTCCCAGCCTGGCCTGGCTGCAGCTTCTCCCCAGCCTCTGCAGGAAAGCATTTGGCATCAGGTGACAGGGAACCCAAACTGCACCATGGGGCACGCACACCTTGAGATCCCCTGAAAATTTCCAGTCTCAGGCTAGTTCAGGTTTAGGGTCTGTTTGGAAGAGGGGTGGCCCTGGAGCATTTCCAAAACCGTGGGCATTTTCCTGATCCTTATCCATGTCTTTGACAAGTATTGCCTGGAGAAGACCAGCACAGCACAGAGAAATTGTGCCATTCGAGCTCAGGGGGTTGAGCAGTCTTGTGCCAAGGGGTGGCAAGGTGCCTGCAGGCCCCAGCTCTGGGGGAAACAGAGAACGTCCTGGCTGTATCCAGCGTGCTGCCAGCTCAGCAGTGGAGCACAGCAAAGGCTCACGCTGCCCATTGCTCCCACAGATGCAGCTGGCACCACAGCACATGCTCAGAAGATCTGGGAGAGCATGAGAAGAGTTTTCTACCAGGGAACAGATGGTTTGATTAAGTTAATGGCCATTGTGGCTGGTGGAGCAGTTTTCCTGATGATGTGCTGTGCCGGAATCTGGTATTGCTGGAAGGGAAAACGGTGAGTGTTTTGCGATCTCAGCCTCAAACAGCTTCTTGAAAGGCTGCTCATAGTCAGGAAACATTCCCAGTGAGGCTGCTGTGCACTTGTGGGTAGGCCTTGGTTGCCCAAATAACTCTGCTGAGAGTTCTGCTGCTGCCCAGGCCTTTCATTGGCCTCTTAATTGCTGGGCCTTGTCCTGGGGAGCCCGCTGGGGCTGCAGCCAGTGCTGGCTCCCACTGAGGCTGCCTGGCCAAGAGCAGCCCCAGGAGCAGTGGGCAGAGGCAAAGCAAGGTGGGCAGGAGAAAGAGCAGGGACGAGATTGCCCTTGAAAGGCAGAGGTGCTCTGGGGCCCGCTCCCGGCCAGGGACCCTGCCCAGAGCCATCCCCTGCTCGCTGGGGCCTTGAGGGGCAGCTGTCCAGCTGGGCCAAGCTGTGCCAGCAGCTCCAGCGGTGCTGGGGAGCCTTGGCCGCTCTGGGCCCTGCTGTTCAGGAGGGTCCCTGAGTGCCAGCAGTAGCTGGGGGCCTCAGCCACCTCCTCTCTCCACAGGAGCACCTCTGCAGCTTCAGAAGAGCAGCCAAAGATTCCAGTGTCTGAGAAGCTGACCTGTTATCCTCGCTCTCCACATCTCTCCCTATCTGCTGTGCTGCAGCTGCAACCCCGTCTTGAGGGCATCCCAAGACCCACACCTCCCAAGCGAGACCCTCTGCCCCTGAGCCCCCTGGCCCTGTTCCCTGGCCAGGACTGAAATTGGGCAGCCCCTGTCCACCAGAGTGTTGCTGCCTGTTAGTTTACCTTCATTAAGTATGTTTGTTCACCTTCATTGAGTTTAGAGTTGGTTTGCCCCAGTTACTCCCCACTATCCCGATATAGTTTGTTCCCAGTTGCCTGTCATTGTAAACCTCTCCCCTCTTTCCAGATTGTTCCCCATCCATCACTTTGGTCCTACCCCCAAGCCCTATCAATCTATGTACACCACACCTTTTGTTCTGGTTCCTTCCCTGCTCATCATCCCTTACTCGATGCCCTATTGGTTGTATAGCTATCCTACCTCCCCCAAGTCCCTACCATTGGATTTGTGTATTGTAACCCCTTCCCACAACACCTCCCCTGCTGCAATATTATTGGTTGTTGTATGAGCCGCCCACGGGCTTTAAAACCTGGCGCACAGAGGTGCCCAGGGGCTCGGCTCGGACTTTCTCCTCGAGATCCCAGCCCCGTCCCTCATCGCCTTCTCCCTGCACCTGCTGGAATAAACTTGTTCCTGGGAAATTGGAGGACTCCGAGCACTCTCTCTCCCTTTACTTCACCTCGTGTCTCCCTGCATACTATAGAGCCCAAGCCCAAAGGAGCTCTAGAGGTTCCAGGTCGAGCCACATAGTGCTCACCTGGTTCCCCACTCCTGCCGCCGACGCTTGGCACAAGCTAGCCGGGGTGTGAAGGGCCGAGCAGGCAGCGACACCAGAGCAGGGGTTGGCCCATGTTTTTTGTTCAAATAAAGAGATGGAGCTGTCACCCCAGTGTCTGGCTGGTACCACCAGCAAAGCCCACATGGCACCAGCCTTGGCTGAGCTCCATGTCCAGGAGCAGGCAGGGCTGACCATGGTGTGGGCAGGCAGGAGCCAGGCAGGGGCTGCCGTGACCAGCGGTGGGGCCCCGAGGCGCTGGGGGAACCCGTGCTGAGCATCCCTGGGCTGTGAGGGCACATTTCCTTCAGTGGCATCACCTGGGCCTGCACCTCATGAGGCACACAGGGCAAATTTGGGCTCTCTCCTAAGGTGTGCAGGGATTCCCCAGGAGGAGTGCAGTGGGGTTAAACTGAGAGGGTTTTTTACTCTTCTCAGCACAGCAAAGGGGACAGTCTTGGCCGAGGTTTTGCAGAGCTGGGAGGAAGCCTCTTGTGAGCCCTTGGGCCCGGCCTGTGGGCACAGCGGGCAGGTGGAGCCCATCCCTTGAGGCCAGTCCGGGCTGCTCGGGCCAGGCTGGGCCGGGTGAGCCGGGCCATTCTCTGGGGCACAGGAGGCACCCAGGGCTATAACTGGGGCCGTGGCTTTTCAGCTTGAAGGGAGGCTGGCTCTGTTGGTTCAGAGGGCACAGCTTAGATCCCAGTTACCTTTGTAGACCTGCTGGGGAAGTGTTGAGGGCAGAGAGTTCCAACCCTTCTCACTGGGAAGCTGGGCTGATGCTGTGGGGTTTTTTAATTTTTTGGCCTCTAAATTTGTGTCCTGGCAGAGGATTAAGTTTGCTTGCTCTCAGTAAGCCCCTTTGCTTCTTGGTGCTGTTGTAAATGAAATTAAAATCAGACAACAAGATCTATTGAGTTAACAGCAATTAAATAACAAGGGAAAAAATTATACAACTTAGTGAATTGAATACAAGGATGCAATATAATAAAATAATACTATTTAGTGGATTGAATAGAAATTTGGTATAAAAGGAAAACAATTCAGTAAAAGAGTACAATTTAGTGAATATCTTCATATATATATATATATGTGAATATAATTTGCTAGTAATTGAGTATGATTAAAGCATGAGCAAAACTGACTGGGATATGGGCAGGGCTTCTCACCCTGCCTCACGTACCAAAACAAAGCAATTCAAACTAAACTTATATACTGTATGCTTATACATATTCATTAATGTTCCCCTAAGTCTCTTCCTATTTTTGATTCTTTAATTTTACATCACTATTCTTCATGGTGCAAGCCTCACTTGTTGCTAGGGGGTCTTCAGTCTCCTTTCGATGGTATTTTGGATGAAGGCTTACGCTCATCCTCATTGTCCTCTGGATAACCTTACAGGTTTTGCATGGGTACTAAGTGTTATGTAAATAAGCATTGTGTTCCACTAATTAGTCTTACACTTCATAATCTTCAGGCCTATGCCTAAAGTTGTTCCAACTTTATCCATCTCAAGGTTGATTTCTTCTTGGGACACCACTTACCTCAAAACTACATCCTGTACCTTAATTTCAACACGTAACATCTGCAAAGGGGTACATCTGCCTTGTATCACCAATTCCCTTGATTGCTTCTAAGAATAACTTTCCAAATAGTTACAATTTAGTTAGCACAAATCATTTCCATTTATTACGCTCCCCAAATTCCACTCCCAACATCTCCCCCGCTTCCAGCTCAGGATGGTGCCCCAATGAGACCCCTCCCCAAATCCCACCCCCAAGACACCTCCCCATCGCTGGAAAATCCCCCAAATCTCACTCCAAAATTGGGAATCCTCCCTGAGACCCCTCCCCAAATTCAGGCCTCCCCAAAATGCCCCTCCTCACTGGGATTAGGACCTCTCCCCATCAATGGAAATTCCCCCAAAACACAAAAAATCCTCCCCAAATCCCCTTCCCAAAATCAGAACTCCACCAGGACCCCTGAATTTCCCCCCAAAACCACCAAATTTTCCCCCCCAAATCCCCAATTTTTTTCCCCAAATCCCAAATCCTCTCCCTAAAAACCCCAAAGTTCTCCCCAAAGTCCCAAACTTCCTCCCCAAACACCCAAATGTTAGAAAAAAAATCCTTAAATTCTTGCCCTAAAACCCCAAAATTCCCCCCAGGACCTTCAGAGTTTTGCCCCATAACCCCAAATTTCCCTCTGAACCCCCAAATTTCTCCAATTCCACCTCAAATCCTGGGAGAACTCCCCAAAAAACAGCAAGCCTTCCCAAAACCTCCACCAAAATTGCAACTCTCTCCCTAAAAATCGCCAAAAATCTGAGAACATAAATTTTTTCACGCCGCGGGTGGGGGGAGAAACACCAGAAATCTCAGGATTTTTCCCGTTTTTTTGGGGAGTGGGGTCTCCCTGTTTCCTGTCCCCCCAGGTGACCCCACCCCAAAATTCCTGCCCCTCGGCCCCCCAAATTAAGTGTAAATAAATAAAAAGATGAAAAAAGGAAAAAAAAAAAAGAGGGGGGGGGAAAGGTAAAAAAAAAAAAAAGCCAGAGAAAAAATTAAAAAAATATTTTCTCACCTCAGTTTGGGGGGAAGGGGATGGAGGAAATATTGGGGGAGGGGGTGAACCTCCAGAAAAAAAAAAATTGAGGGACCCCCCGTGTCCTGGGTTGATTATGATGTTAAATTGTATCCCCATTCGTCCACCTAACCCAGACACAGATTTTGTATTCTTAATATTCCATCTAAAAGTGAGTGGAAAAGAAGCACTGAGCCTGTTATCAGACTGTACTTGCTCCCCCCACATCGGGAGTTTTGACTACAGCACAGACAGACAACAAGACACAGATCGCCTTGGCTTTCCAACTAGCCGGAGCAGAGAGGTCTTCCTGGACTGTTTTCTTTCCCTTTTTCTGAAACGAATCGAACCTGCTCTGGACTGGGGAGTCGGGGGAGCACCGGGAGCTTGCACCCGTGGACTACCGAGAGCCCAGCTTGGGCAGCGGCATTTTCCAGCACCAGAGGGACTGATAACAGAGCGAACACCCACAGAAAGAGACCCTCTGAAGTTTGTCATCTCTTCTGAATGGCGAGAGGTTTTGTAATTTGATATCATTAATTTTTGTGCTGGGTAGAGCTGTGCCTGTGAAATAAACAGGATTTTTCCACTTCTCTCAGAGAAATCTCTTCCGAACCGGTTGAGGGGTGGGAGAAAAGGGCCACCTGGGTTTGCTTCCCGGGGGGAGCCCCATTGGAGGTTTTCTCCCAAATTTGCCCTAAACCAGGACAGCGTCCCTCGGCAGTTGGCTGCCTTTGGGGTGGAGCCCAGTGGCACGCGAGCGGCCTTTGGTGGCTGCTGTCGGCCGCCCGCTGGGTAGACCTGCTGTCGGCCGGCGGGCCGCCGTGTGACGCGTCGAGCGGCTCTCCCCTATCGGCCTGAGCGCCTCGCCGCCTTCGCGTCTCCCTGAGAGGGAAGGAGGGAACCCTCAGAAGCCGGCGGCGCTCCCTCCCGTGTCTGGGCCCGAGCAGATGGCGGCCCTGCTCCCGCCTCGGTTTCTGCCCGGCTGGCTCGGTCAGCGGGGCTGCCGTCCGCCTGCAGGTTTCGGTGGGGCCGGCCGGGGGCGAGCGGGAAGGAAGCCGCCGTCGGAGCGAAAGCCTCCGAGAGAGCGCCGGCGAGAAAGCTTCCTCGGAAAGGGAGGAGACCGAGCCTCAAGCCGCCGGCGGCCCCGTCGGCCCGCTCCTCAGCCCCCGCAGGCGTTGTCGCGGTGCCGAGCGGCCGGCCGCTTGAGGAGCCGCCTGGGCCGTGGGCGGGGAGGGGCCGACGGCGGCGGCCCGAACCCAAGCCGCAGGGGGGCGGGGAAAGCCCGGAAGGCGGTGCCAAGGCAGGGTGACGTCAGAGGGCGGGGCCGCCCGGCGAGCCCCCGGAGGCGGGCCCGTGGCCAAAGACCTGCGCGGAGCGCCGAAGAGCCGGCCTGTGCAAGCGGCCGCCCGCTCGCCGCCTCTGCCGGGGATTCGAGTCGAGTCAGGCCGGGGGCCGGCGGCTTCCAGCCGCGTCCCACCGCCCGCTTCCGCCTGCTTCCTTTTCCCCGCTGTCCGCCCCGAGGTGCCGCTTGCTGGCTGGTGCCGTGTCTGCTCCCCGCGGGGTGGGGACGCCCCGTTGCCGGCCTGTGCAAGCGGCCGCCCGCTCGCCGCCTCTGCCGGCGACTCGAGTCGAGTCACTATGACTCTTAACAGAGGTAAGTTTGCATTCCTAACTGGGCTTAGCCGCTGAAATCAGACCTCCTCGTGGTCCCGCTGGATACCCGCAAGGGTAACTAGCTGATTTCTGCCCCAGTGTGAGTGAGGTTGTGTTTTTCACTGCCTCCCTGCCTTTGGACTCGCCACCCAAAGTGCAGTTTCACGATTTTGCGTCGAAAAGTTATCGGCAGAAGCTCCTTAAAAGCTCCCTGTCTGAAACCGAGCCCGCGGTCAAGTTGGGCAAAGCTGACAGCGCTTGAGGGGGTGCTGTTAGTCAATATTCCCTCAATTGGACTTAGTTTTACTTTGAAACGGCACCACGGTAAAGGCTTTAAAGCTACTCCGTGTGTCCACGGCAACTCAAACTAATTTTAAAGACTGGCATATAAAATCGCCACAAAACCCAAATTTTAAACCCTCAGAATTGGAAAGGGAGGTTTGGAAAAGTTTAAAACTGGAGTTCTACAACTCGATGCATTGTGCCGAAGAATGTAATGCCCATTGTGTGGGGCGGGAGGGGCTGGAGGAATACCCTGATGTGTACTGTGATGATACAATGACTTGTTTATCTCTAGATGATAACGGGATTGATAAGAGCCAGGAAAAGACTGCCACACCCCCACCCACCCAGGAAGAAGCAGCCGTTTTATCAGAGCCAGAGGAAACCACTATTCAACCACCAAACAATGGGGAATCAGAAGACTGCCCTGTCATATCAGTTCCAGATGAGAATCCACCCTGCCCGTGCTGCGGTATTAAAACGAATAAAATGCCTGGATTAATTGAACATTTACTCAGAGCACATGGAATTAGAGAATGCAAATTTAAATGCACCAAATGTGATTTGGAAAATACAAATTTTCACAGCATTGCCTGCCACTATCCAAAATGCAAAGGTAAAATAAAAAAAACATCCCCAGGAAAATGGCCCTGCAATGTATGCCAGATGAGTTTTCAAACTAAAATTGGACTGGGACAACATAAAAGAATTGCACATCCAGCAGTCAGAAACCAGGAGAGGCTAGAAGCCATGAGACCAAAAGAAACATCAGCAAGAGGAGCCCACAAGAAATGCTGGAGTGAAGAGGAGGAAAATCTGCTAATCCAACTAATAAAACAATATGAGGGTAATAAAAACATTAATAAACTGATTGCTGAACACATCCCATCCAAAACTGCAAAACAAATCAGTGACAAGAGATGCTATCTGATGTTAAAACAACAAGCCTCAATTGGATTACAAACTAACAGAAAAACAGAAGAGCAGCCACAGGAAAAAATTCAAAAGCCATCAAAGCGTAAAGAAACCAAAATAAAGCAGTTGAAAAAACACTAGGAAGATATTATCCCATCAAAGATCAGTGATGGCACCTTCATTTTGTATCAGGAAGCCTTCCAAGAAATTCTCAAAAAGAAAAATAAGAATCCCACCCACACCATTAGTGAAATAACCAAAGACTGCATGAAGGTATTTAAAGAGATGCACAGCTGGGAAAAGAACACGGCCTCGTCCGTGGGGCTGTGCCTGGCTGTGCTGCTGGAGCTCCACAGGGACCTGATCTGCAAGGCATTCTCCATTTATTTCAAGACTGTTCTTTTATCATTTTTCTGTAGTGTATAAATAAAAGATGTGTTCTAATAAACAGACTGCAAGACTGTTCTTTTGCTGCCCAGGGTCTGCAGGGCATAGGGGAAGAGGGGGAAAAGGGTCTTTGTGCTCAGCAAGCTGCCCAGGTGTGCAGTGGTGCAGGGAAAATGGCCAGAAGCCCCTTGGCCTTTGGTGGTTCTGCTGAAGGCACAAGCCCTGTCCCAGCCTGGCAGTGCCGTCTGTGTCCTCCTGCCCATGTGGTGCTGGCTGGATTGCTGAGGGCTCCCAGGTGCATCTTGCTCCAACTCCATGAGCAGCCCCCAGGCTTGATTTGCCTTGTTCCTGACAGCCGGCTGCTCTGGTGCTTCCCTGGAGCTCCTAACTGGAGCAGGTTTATCTGAGGGGGGTGAGAATGGCAGGATGTGCCAGGACCAGAGCCCTGGGGTTTCCAAGGAAGAAACCATCAATCCCCTTTTCCAGGAGATCCCAACCCTCTGAATCACACCAGGGATAGAGAATAGCAGAATCGCTGGAGTGCTTAAGACCGGAATGCTGGGAAAAAACCTGATCTTTAATGAACCCCATTTCCTGATGGGAAATAATCCAGGATTTCAGTCCCTGGAACTGGAAAAAGAAGGAAATGTTTATTTGGGAGGTGCCATAGGTGCTCCTGGATGGGGGATTTCCCTAATCCATCCTTCCCTGATTGAGGAATGGAAGTTTGTGGGATGAGCCAGGATTAACAGACCCCTCCCTCAGGTGTGTGATCCAGGATTTTTCTGCTTTTTCCCAGCCCAGGTGAGCCATGTGCAGCATTCCAGAGGGATGGAGCTATCATGTTTGTAATCCATGATTTTCCCATTTTTTCCCCAGTTGTTCCCAGTCCAGATGAGCCATGTGCAGCCTTCCAAATGGATTGGTTCAAACCAGGAAGGATTTTATCCCCCATGGGAATAAACCTGGGCTCCAAAACAGTCCCAGAATGGCAAAATCACAATTTTAGCAGCTTTTTCCAGCTCCACATTGGAGGAACTCATGGATCTGCTGGATAATGGGTTCTCGTCCCAAATAATCTGCCTGTTTGTCTAGGAACACTCCGGTGATGGTGCTGATACAAGTTGTGCTGATTCAGTCTTCTGAGAGTTTTGGGGATTTTTTTGGGGGCGGGATTTCAGGTGTCTGAGACAGCGGGGAGTGAGGCAGGAGAGAATCCAGATCCAGAAAAATACCGGATAGTGCTGGGAATGGGGAAATCGCAGTAGAAACAAGCACAAAGGAACTGGGAAAAAAAGCATTTTTAAGAAGGGAAAAAAAGGATAACATTCCAACCAAATGCACTGGATGTGTATGGATGCTGAAAGCAGGCAGGGGGCACAGAGCCTGTGTGAAACTAAGTCACACAGGCTTCTCTCTCTGGCCTGGGAAAGCATAAGAAGGAATCCCAACAGTTCTTGGTAAAGGACACCAATTTGCAGGTGTTAGTCAAGGGCTGGTGTTCCACTTAAGCAATGAAGGTGATGTGTACCTTTAATGAGCAATGGGAGTTTTACCTCTCAGACCTTCTCGAACATGTGTATAAAAGAAGATTAAGAATAATAAACTTTGCTCTCTTGGACAATGCAGCCAAGGGAGTCAGTGTCGTATTCCTCGCCGTTCCTAATACAGTGCGAGAGAAAAGAATAACTTGGAGGTGGAATAGGAGAAATTCCAACACAACAGGTTACCAAGGCCTGGGAGGGCCCAAATTTTTCATTTTATTTGGGAATTTTTTTTGTGTTTATCAATGTTATTGCATTTTGGTTTTTTCCAGGAAAATCCCGGTTTCTTTCTGATGGGACTTGCAGTTGCCTCCTGTTCTTGTAGTTCTGATTTTGCCCATCCTCATTCCCAAAAGTTTTTAGAAATTTCTGTAAAATGATGAAAATGATGATGGACTGTGGCCTTTTTTCTTTCTCCTTACTTGTGATGCTATTGCAGTGAAAAGAAGAAGAAAAAACACTGATAAGAAATGGTAAAAAAAAAAAGATAAAAAGATCAGCATTTTACCATGTATCAGTGCTTGGCTATTTGTTTTAAAGCTTTTTTGGCAAATGTTCTTTTTGCTATAAAATAGAATTATATGAAGCCCTGAAGAGGTTTAAAAAATAAGAGAGAAAAAGTAAATTATAATTTAAAATTTGGCTTCTTTTTCAAAGGAGCAATCCTTTTAGACTACAAAAGTGTTGTGGTTTTAAAGCAGTAACTAAAAAATTACTAGAAAATTTACTTATTTCTTGCTATGAGATGTGGATTAGAACAAGAGCAAAACAGGCTTAAAACTTAAAAGGAATAAAGTAAGTTCATTAACAAAACTACAAGAATAAGAACACCAGAATAAACCTCCAGAAAAACCTTTTTATCCCCCACTACTTAACCATTCCCTCGTTCAAATGACAACATAGAGATAAAAATGTTTGGAACTCAGGTGTTTAAAACAGTCCCAATCCCTGATAGAGTCTTTTCATCAGCCTTTGTAGAGAAACAGAAGTCTTCTTCTGCTAATCTATGGAGTTTCTCACAAGAAAACTATTTTTGTTATAGCTTTCTATTTTTCTGATGTCCAGAAATCTGTCATCCTATTTTCTCCTCCCATTTCACATCACTCTGGGGTGTGTTATGGGCCATGAGTCTAGGGATGTCATTTTTAAGGATGAGTTATTCAAAGGCAAAAGTTCTCTTCATTTGTCTTTGTGAGCTTCCCTGGAAAAAAGAAATTTTCTCTTTGCCTCTCAAGGCTTCAAATCTTCAACTTTTACTTCTCCCCTCTCTGTTCCAGCACTTCACTGTATCACAATTCCTCCACCTTTTGCTCAAAATCTACACTTTGAACACTCCATTCCTCCCTATATACTCTGTCATGAATTAAAGGAGTTTTTTCAGGACACTATTGTCCATCTCCATAACTTTAACAGAAAAATATTTCAGCTTAATTAAAGCATCTCCTTATTCTCTACCTCTTCTGAAGCTTAACTCTTTTCTTTACTGTCTCTGATAGTTTATAAAGTCTCTTTACATGTTGATTACTATATTTTTCTTTTTCTGGAAAAAAAGGATTAATCTGAAAGTCTCATCTGGGTGATGAAAGAGTTAAAATCTTGCCCAGGCTTTGTAGATGGTTCTGTGATCTCTGCCGGAGCAGCAGCTGGAGTTGTCTGCGATGGAAGATTGTTCATGGCTGCTCTGGAGAGTGTGGTCACTGTCTCAGCCCGCCGCAGGTCAAGAGCTTCTTTTCTTTCCTTACTTGGCAGTCTCTGGTGAATTCAGTCACAGCAAAAACTGCAGCCAAGCCAGGGACCGGCCTGGCTCGGCCAGAGCCCGGGGCGAGCCCCGCAGGCCCCATCTCCCAGCCGGGAGCCGCGGCAGGCCCAGCCCAGCCCCTGCCCGGGCCGCATGGGCTGGGCCGGGGACGGGAAGCCAGCTAAAGCTCAGTTACCTTTCACAGACAGGAAACAAAGAGACCAAGAAATTCCCAGGCTTGGGTCTTAAGGTGGTGTCTCACTTTTCAATGGTTAAGAACTGCTGTCAATTCTTAGAAATGACCAGCTGTTGGCTAGGAGACAAACTCCCATCAGGCTCCAGCGGTTTGAACTTCCTTAGGTATTTCTCTTTGTTTTCTTAAATGCCAATCCATCACAGTTTGATAGACCATGCTGGATTAAATAGCATTTGTTGTTGGCCAGTTTTCCTGATTACATAGGGTCCAGTTTCAGAAATTTTTGGAGTCAATCTAATTGGTGGCTGTGTGGTAGGTATTACAACATGAACATTAAGCTCTCCCCAATATTTGGTATTGTTTTTACCACACACAACTTCGGAGGACAATTGTACAGCTGTTAAATTCAGCCAACAATCTTGATTCCGAGTTTCACAAGATTTAACCTGGCCACGAGATCTGGCGACTTGACTGTGTACAGGCTCAGTATGGGATCCAGTACTCAGTCTGCAGCGTATTGAAACATCATCACCTTGAGTTAACAGGAAAGAAGGGGAAACATTAGTTTTGTAATTTAGCACAAAAAGGAGTGTTCACATCATGGTATGTGATTATTACACTAAATATAGGCCTTGCTACAGCATTTGTTTTAAATCTGGAAGTTCATGGTTTATCTGATCTTCATGTCCCTCGGTATTCTTCTGTAGAGAATAAACAAAGCAGAGTCTGCCACATAGGGGCAGGAGATTAAAACAATGGAATTATCCAGCACGTGTTTATCCGATGCTCTTTCCCCAAGGCATCGAAGGATACCCATGCATATTCTCCTGTAGTTCTTTTAAAAGCTTCAGCTTGGACTAACCAAGATATAATCCCCACTCTTACCAGCACAAAGCGTAGAATTTCTTGCCACTTTTCCTTTTGCCATACCTGAATCCTGTTTACTTCCCAGTCCTTTTGTTGCCAAAAAGGAAGCCACTCAGTATATCCCTTGAACATAGCATAGGAGTTAGTGTAGATACAGACAAGAGAGGTATTCTGAGCCTCACGCTGGAAAACACTCCAAACAGCTCTCAGCACTGCATCCTGAGCGCTGCTTTCTTCCTCAGTAACAATTTGTTCAGCAGAGGAAAGGTGGAGGGCTACTGCCCTGCACCTCCACACCTCTCCCTCTCGTTTGGCAGAGGTATCAGTGAACCAAGAGTTTGCTGATTGTTTTTGCTCACTGTCCAGAACCTGTGAGTGGTGTTGCTTCAGCCCACTGCCCAGAATCAGTTGAGGGCAAGGTGGAGTGCTTGGTACAATGGGGCTGGAATCCTGCCACTGAGAGACCAATTTACTTAATTTTTCAAGCGGCAGGTTAACCATTAAACCCTTCAGTACCCTTTTCTTCACCCCCAAGTTCCACCAATACTGTAGACTAGAAATTTGCCTACCGTTTTCTGTTTTTATATTAGGAGGGGTTTCTTTAATTATCAAGTCAGGTTTGTCATAGCTGCTACTTAAGCTCTCAGTTTTTTGTATCACCTGATTTTTTACAGCTCCTTCTGTTATTGAGAAGATGTTAGAGTAATGTTCAATCTGTGCATACCACTTTCTCACTGAGGCCCTCTGGACCACCCCATTGGAGGGGGGAGTCCCAGTACTGACTGTCTTCATAACTTCAAAAGGGCCTTTTAATGCAATTGGTTGTTGTTGTGCAGTTTTTCCTACTTCTATGAGAGCTGGAATAACTACAAACAATCCTTTTTCCCAGGTAGTGTAACTCTTTTCAGCGTCTTTATTTTTTATTACTTCTTTTTCATCTCCTCCCACGAGGATATCATCTATGGTTGTTTCGAGGAGAATTGCTGTAGGTTTCAGTGATTCTGGAAGACCACAAATTAAAGGGGTCATAATTTTAGCATTCACAGGTAGCAACATTGGTGATTCATAACCAGCATTTAATTTTCTTTCATGAATCACTTGCAAACAAGCTGCCTTATGAATATTTTCTAGAATTTGGTCTGGGGAACCAGCCAAAGCTACAGGATCTCCCCTTTCCAGGGGGTTAAGTCCCCCTGCCCAATATGCAGCTCGCTGGGTTAGGGACCATGGGTTGCGGTTATCTCCTGTTGTTAAGAAAACACCATGTCCCAAATAACCACTTGCTTCTTGTTCTGTTCATCGAATTTGATCTCCCCCTGTGAGAGAGACACTCGGAATACGTATTCTGTCTCTGAGTCATGAGGGAGATGCCCGTACTCCTTTTTTAACTTAGCCAATGCAGTAGCAGTGTACGGGATTTCTTTAGTGGTTATATGCAGATCAAGATCTTCATCATTGATGTAGTTATATTCTGTTTTAATCAAAGGTCTTACTTGGGAGCAACAGTTTTCACCACAATTTTTTACCAAATGTAAATCTGCTTGAGGATATATGTGATTTGTCTGAGGAGTTTCTTTTTCCAGCAACTCCTTAAAGGAGTCAGCACACTGTGAATTTTTGGCACACTCCTCACTCAGGGCAGTTTGTAAGAAATTATTTTCTTCATTTTGCAAACTTTCAACTAAATTTTCTAGGGATTGACTAATTGCATTTTCTTCCTACCTTTGTCTCATGCAAGCCTCTACAGCTGACGTAAGGCAAGCTCCCAATACAGAACAAATTATGGCTTTATTACGGCCAAATTTGAACTTTGCCTCATGTTGCAGGGAGCAAATTCTGTCAGTTACATTTTCCAGCTTGAACCAATTATTTTGAGCCCATTCTTCCCCAGCTGGAGAGGGCCTAGCATTATGTTTTGCTAACAAAACAAAATGCAGCTTTATCTTTTGCACTAGAGTTTTCAGAGTTTTCATTCATCTTTGTTTGTGAAGGGACCAATACCACTACAGGGAGTAAAGTAAAACTTAGTTACACTACGTAGCCCATGCTATGTTTCCCTTTGCTTCCCTGAATGGGTGAAGAGACCAAATCTGCTTGTGACTCTTTCAGTTTAAAATATCTGCTGGTCTCTCTGCTACACCAAGCAGTCAAAATAGAAAAAAATATCAGTCCCACCTTTTGCACTCGAAGATGCCTTGTGAAATTCTGAAGACAGAGCCCTCAAATGAGTGTAGGGGTGCTTTTCACCTGGGCATGTGCAGTTTGTGAGAAATTCGAGTTGCCTCCCTTGCTTTCTAAACACTGCTCAGCAGCGTGGCAGGCTAGGGGCGGCTGAAGCGAAACGTCCTTCCCCTGATACAGACTGCACAACAACCTGCAACCACTTCTGTCTCTCAGAATCCTGTCCATGATGCCAATTTATGTCATGATCCGCAAGGTGGGATTCGTGATGTGGCTCTTTTATTTGATTGTAGAGTACAAAAGATTATCAGCAAACCAGGGACTCAAACAGCAGAACACATTTTACTGAGTGCTCATCAGCACTAATATGCGATAGAGGGAAAAGAGGAGAAAGCAAAGCACAAAGAAAGAGAGTAAGGGGATTATAGCTACCAATGTCGAAGTCCACTCCGCCATCCAACGATGCAGAGTCTTCTGTCTGTTGGTGAGATCTCAAAGGAAAGTAAGTTTTGGGTTTATTTTACAATTTTTATTTTATTTTATAATATTTATAATTTTTATTATTATGTTTATATTTTATTATAGAAATAAATTTTATATTTATTATAGAATTATTTCTTTTATATTATTATTATTATTATTATTATTATTATTATTATTATTATTATTATTATTATTATTATTATTATTATTATATTATATTTTATTTTATATTTGGGTGTATTTTATAGTTTTTTACAAAGCGAGGGGCACAAGGCCAAAAACAGAGGAGATTGATGACCATTGTGATGAAACCCATTGCTCAGGGGGGGCAGATGTGTGGTACAAATCTCTTCTCGCCAGCAGGAACGAGGGCAGTGTACCATGGCAGCACAGCAAGCACACTGGCAAACAATCACTTGGCAAGCTTCCACCTCAACCAGGTCAGAGCCCCTGTACCGAGTCCCTTGTGATATTCAGGGTCCTTCCTTGCAGCAGTTGTAAGACAGATGGGAGACTCTTCGGACCATCTCTTACAAAGGCTGAAGTGGAGCAGGGTTCCATGTGAACAGCAGTTGAACATGGGTCAGTTGGTCCTAAGCAACAGGCGAGCGTCGTTCCAAAAGGGCAGGCGATGGCCTTGTCATGGTTTTAAAGCAGTAACTAAAAAAATTACTTATTTCTTGCTGTGAGATATGGATTAGAACAAGGGCAAAACTTAAAAGGAATAAAGACAGTTTATTAACAAAACTACAAGAATAAAACCACCAGAATAAACTTCCAGAACACTCTTTTATCCCCCACTACTTGACCATTCTCTTGTACATGTAACAACATAGAGACAAAAAACTTTAGAACTTTGGTGGTTAAAACAGTCTCGATTCCTGCTAGAGTCTTTTCATCAGTCTTTGTAGAGAAACAGAAGTCTCTTTCTGATAACCTATGGAGTTTCTCACAAGAAAACCTCTTTTGTTATAGTTTTACATTTCCCTGATGCCAGCTGCCCAGAAATCTGTCATCAGATTTCCTCTTCCCATTTCACATCACTCTGAGGTGTGTATGGGCCATGAGTCTAGGGATGTCATTTTAAGGATGAGTCATTCAAAGGCAAAAGTCTTCTTCATCTGTCTCTGTGAGCTTCTCTGGAAACAGTTTTCTCATTGCCCTCAAGGCCTCAAATCTTCACTTCACCCTGCTCCAGCAACTCACTGTATCACAATTACTCTCTCTTTTGCTCAAAAATCCACACTTTGAACACTCCAAGCTTCCCAATACTCTGTCATGAATTAAAGGAGTCTTTTTAAGCTACTATTGTCCATCTCCATAGCTTTAACAGAAAGGTATTTCAGCTTGTAAAGCATCTCCTTATTCTCTCTTCCCCATTTAAAACTTAACTCTTTTCCTCACTGGTTTTAGTGGTTTTATGATGTCTTCTTCATGTTGATTGTCTCTCTCTTTCTCTGTCTTTCTGGGAAAAAGGAGTAATCTGTACGTTTTATTCAGGTAGTAAAAGAATTAAAAGCTTTAGAAAAGCTGCAAGAGTTCATGGTGTCAGGTTTCAGTCCAGCAGCAGAAACTGAAAACTAAACCAGGTTGGCCGGCTCTGCTTTCTTTTCCTCCGCCCCCACCTTCATCCTCTGTGGCCTTGTCCGGCCTGGAGGGCGGGGGGGGAGAGGAGGAGGCCAAGACAGAGCCTTGTTACCTTTTCAGAAGCCAGAAACAAAAGAGGACAAGAGTGCTCTGACTTTACATCTTAAGGAGGTGTTCACAGGGTGACTCTACATTTTAATGGTCAAAACTGCTGTCAATTGTTAGAAATGACTGATAATTGGTCTGGAGGAAAGACTGCCATCAGCCACCAGCACCTTCAACTTCCTTAGCTCTCAAAACTACCATAAAGGTAAAACCACCCCATGACACTGTGACACAACCGCTGTGAATGTCCCAGTTTCCACCTCTCTGTGACAGCACAGCAGGGACAGCCCCAGTGTTCTCCTCTCTGTGACACCACAGCAGGCACAGCCCCAGTGTTCCACTCTCTGTTACGCCTGTCGTGGTTTTAAAGCATTAGTTAGAAAATCACTGTAAAACTTACTCATTTCTTGCTGTGAGATGTGGATGATGAGAAGGGCAAAAGAAGCTTAAAACCTAAAGGAATGAGTAAGTTTATTAACCAAACTACAAGGGTAAGAAAGCAGAATAAAACTTCCAGAAACCCTTTTTTCCCACCACGCTGCCATTCCTGTCTTTAATTGACAACATAGAGGAAAAAAACCAAACCCTGGTGGTTAAAACAGTCCAAACTTTGCTATAGTCTTTTCAGCAGTCTTTGTCGAGAAAAAGAAGTTCTTTTTTGTCAATCTATGGAGTTTTTCATAAGAAAACCATTTTCTCGTGGCTTCCTATTGCTCTGATGCCAGTGGCCCAGAAAACTCTGCCATCAGTCCTTTCCTCCCATTTCACACCACTCTGAGCTGTGTTCTTGGGCCATGATTCAAGGGGTGTCCTTTGAAGGATGAGATCTTCCAAGGCAAAAGTTCTCTTCATTTGTCTCTGTGACCATCTCTGGAAACAGAAATTTTTGCTTTGTCTCTTAAGAGCCACAAATCTTCAACAACTCTCACTTCTCCTTTTCTCTTCCAGCATCTCCTAGGATTACAACCACTTCACCCTTGACTCAGCTTTATCAATGAATTACTTTTGCTCAGATCTACACTTTGAAATACTCCATTCCCCCCAAAATACTCTTTCAGGAATGAAAGGAGTTTTTTCAGGACATTATTGTCCCTCTCCATAGCTTGAACAAAAGAAAACTTCAGCTTATTCAGGCATCTCCTTATTGTCTTTCCATCTGAGGGTTAATTCCTTCCCTTCCTGCCTTTGATCCTTGATGCTGTCTCTTTCCATGGTGATCCCTCTCTCTTCCCCTCTCTCTGGAAAAAGGATTAATCTGCAAGTCTCATCTGCCTAGTGAAAGGGTTAAACTCTTGCCCAGGCCTTGATCTCTGCCGAGGCAGCGGCTGGAGCCATTTGCCAGGGAAGATTTTTGGTAGCTGCTCTGGAGGAGTGTGGCCACTGTCTCAGCACGCCGCAGCTCAAGAGCTTTCCCTCCCCTTCCTCGGCAGTCTCTGCTGAAAGCCAGCAGCGTCAGAAACTGCAGCCGAGCCAGGAAGCGGCCTGACCCGGCAGCCCCGCTGCACAAGGCGCAGCTAGCCCTGCAAGGGCTTCAGCCCCTCTGGGAAGGGGCTCCTGTCACTTCACAGTCGCCATCCAGCACCAGGAACCGCAGAACTCCAGCCAGCCCCGCTCCCCGCCGCGGCCTTGTCTGACGTGGAGCGGTGGAGGTTGAACCAGAGCCCTGTTACCTCTTCAAAAGCCAGAAAGCAAAGAGAAAGAGAAATTCCCAGGCTTAAAATTGAAAGGGTGGTGTTCACAGGTTGATGTCACTTTTCAATGGGCAAAACTACTGTCAATTCCAGAAATGGCCAGGTATTGGCCAGGACAAAAATCTCCAATCAGTTTCCAGCAACCTTAACTTCCTTAGCTGTTTCTCTTTTTTTCATAAATGTCAATCTAACACACACTGGCACAAGTGACAGCCCCAGTGTTCCCCTCTCTGTGACACCACAGCAGGGACAGCCCCAGTGTTCCCCTCTCTGTGACACCACAGCAGGGACAGCCCCAGTGTTCTCCTCTCTGTGACACCACAGCAGTGATAGCTACCATGTCCTCCTCTTTGTGACACCACTGCTGTGACTGTCCCAATTTCCCCCTCTCTGTGACATGACAGCAGGGACAGCCCCAGTGTTCTCCTCTCTGTGACACCACAGCAGGCACAGCCCCAGTGTTCCACTCTCTGTTACGCCTGTCGTGGTTTTAAAGCATTAGTTAGAAAATCACTGTAAAACTTACTCATTTCTTGCTGTGAGATGTGGATGATGAGAAGGGCAAAAGAAGCTTAAAACCTAAAGGAATGAGTAAGTTTATTAACCAAACTACAAGGTTAGGAATGCAGAATAGAACTTCCAGAAACCCTTTTTCCCCACCACGCTGCCATTCCTGTCTTTAATTGATGTCATGGGGTGGCTTTACCTTTATAGTGATTTTAGGAGCTAAGGAAGTTGAAGGTGCTGGTGGCTGATGGGAGACTTTCCTCCTGACCAATTATCAGTCATTTTTAAGAACTGACAGCAGTTTTGACCATTAAAAAGTGAATTCAAACTGTGAACACCGCCCTAATATGTAAAGTCAGAGCACTCTGGTCCGCTCTTTTGTTTCCGGCTTCTGAAAAGGTAACAAGGCTCTGTCGTGGCCTCCTCCTTCTCCCCTGCCCCCTCCCCCGCCAAGCCGGACAAGGCCGCAGAGGACAAAGGGGGGGGGACGGGGGCAGGGGGGGCACCGAGGAAAAGAAAGCAGAGCCGGCCAACCTGGTTTAGTTTTCAGTTTCTGCTGCTGGACTGAAACCTGACACCATGAACTCTTGCAGCTTTTCTAAAGCTTTTAATTCTTTTACTACCTGAATAAAACGTACAGATTACTCCTTTTTCCCAGAAAGACAGAGAAAGAGAGAGACAATCAACATGAAGAAGACATCATAAAACCACTAAAACCAGTGAGGAAAAGAGTTAAGTTTTAAATGGGGAAGAGAGAATAAGGAGATGCTTTACAAGCTGAAATACCTTTCTGTTAAAGCTATGGAGATGGACAATAGTAGCTTAAAAAGACTCCTTTAATTCATGACAGAGTATTGGGAAGCTTGGAGTGTTCAAAGTGTGGATTTTTGAGCAAAAGAGAGAGTAATTGTGATACAGTGAGTTGCTGGAACTGAGTAAAGCGAAGATTTTGAAGCCTTGGGGGCAATGAGAAAACTGTTTTCTAGGAAAGCTCACAGAGACAGATGAAGAAGACTTTTGCCTTTGAATGACTCATCCTTAAAATGACATCCCTAGACTCATGGCCCATACACACCTCAGAGTGATGTGAAATGAGAGGAGAAGAACTGATGACAGATTTCCGGGCAGCTGGCATCAGAGCAACAGAGAACTGTAACAGAAACAGTTTTCTTGTGAGAAACTCCATAGGTTATCAGAAAGAGACTTCTGTTTCTCTACAAAGACTGATGAAAAGACTGTAACAAGAATTGGGACTGTTTTTAACCACCAAAGTTCAAAATTTTTTTTGTCTCTATGTTGTCATGTATACAAAGAAATGGTCAAGTAGTGAGAGATAGAAGAGTTTTCTGGAAGTTTATTCTGGTGTTCTTATTCTTGTAGTTTTGTTAATAAACTTTCTTTATCCCTTTTTAAGTTTTAAGCCTGTTTTGCTCTTGCTCTAATCCATATCTCACAGCAAGAAATAAGTAATTTTTTAGTTACTGGTTTAAAACCATGACATCTCCTTTCAAAACCTAGTTGAAATTTTGCAAAAACAATTAGATGAAGAAAGGAATGAGATCCATCTCTTGCCAGTGGCCCGAAGAGAGGAATGGGTTAAAAATTCAAAGAATGCTTACTCACCAAAAAAACAGTGGAGAGGGAAACCCCTCTCATTAATCAAATTTAGCCTCAAAAAGAACTAACTGATGAAAAATTGTGGGCAGCACTGCTGTCCTAGCTTGAAACCTTTAATTAAAACAATATCATCATATTGTCATGGAGTTAACTTTACCTTTAAGGGAGTTGGAGTTGCTGGGAACTGCCTGGAGTCTTTTCTCCTGACCAATTATCGGTCATTGCTGAGAATTGACAGCAGTTTACGCCATTGAAAAGTGGGATCAACTTGTGAACCCTACCTTAAAGTGTAAAACCAGAGCTCTCTTGGTTCTCTTTGTTTCCTGGCTGTGAAGGGTGGCAGAGCTCCAGGCCTCCCGTTCCCTGCCCAGGCCATGCGGCCGGGCGGGGCCGGGGCCGAGGCCAGCCGCGTGTCCCGGCCGCCAGATGGCGGGGGGCCTGCGGAAGGTTTTCCTTGGGCCCGGGCCGGGCCGAACCGATCTCTGGCTCAGCTGCAGGTTTTGCTGTAACTAAATTCACTGGAAAATGCCGAGTGAAGAAAGAGAGAGGCCCTGGACTTGCAGCGGGCTGGAGCAGCGACTACACTCTCCAGAGCAGCCATGAGGAACTTTCCATCGCAGACGGCTCCAGCTCCTGTTCGGCAGAGATCACCGAACCACCTACAAAAGCCTGGGCAAGATTTTAACTCTTTCATTACCCAGATGAGACTTGCGGATTAATCTTTTTATCCAGAGAGAGAGAGAGAGGGATCAACATGAAAAGAGACTTTATAAACTACCACTGACAGGAAAGAAAAGAAGCTTCAGGAAAGGTAGAGAATTAAGAAGATGCTTTAATTAAGCTGAAATATCTTTCTGTTAAAACTATGGAGATGGACAGTTCTGAAAAGAACTCCTTTAATTCATGATACAGAATCTAGAGAGGAATAAAGTGTTCAAAGTGTAAATTTGAGTAAAAAGTAGAGTAATTATGGTATAGTGAAGTGCTGGGAGATTTGAAGCCTTGAGAGGCAATGAAAAAACTGTTTTCTAGTGAAGCTCACAGAATAGATGAAGAAGACATTTTGCCTTTGAATAACTTATCCTTAAAAATGCTACCCCTAGACTCATGGCCCATACAAACCTCAGAGTGATGTGAAAATGGGAGGAGTGGGCTCTAATAATAACAGCTCTGGGCAGCTAACATTAAGGCAATGGAAAACTATAACAAAAATAGTTTTCTTCTAAGAAACTCCATAAATTAACAGGAAGAAACTTCTGTTTCTCTACAAAGACTGGTGAAAAGACTGTAGCAAGAATTGGGACTGTTTTAACCATCAAAGTTCCAAAGTTTTTGTCTCTGATGTCATGTGAACAAGGAAATAGTGGGTAGATAGGGGATGAAAAGGTTTTCTGGAAGTTTATTCTGGTGTTCTTATTATTGTAGTTTGTCAATAAACTTTACTTTTTCCTTTTAAGTTTTAGGCCTGTTTTGCTCTTGTTCTAATACGTATCTCAAAGAAAGAAATAAATAATTTTCTCAGTTATTGGTTTAAAACCACGACATCTCTTCCAAGTCTTTCAAATTCCAGAAACATTCCACAAAATCTCCACAGATTTCCACACAACATATGAAAAATCGTTCAAAATGATTCAAGTCTAGTCAAAATTCCACAAAATTCCACAAACATCCCAACAAACTCCCTAAACCTTCTCAAAACACTACCACATTCCAAAATCATCCCACAAAATCTCCAAAAATTTCCACACAATCTAAGAAAAAATCCCACAAAATTCTTCATGTCTCCTCAAAGTCCTTCAAAATTCCAGAAACATCCTACAAAATTCCACAAAAATCCCGCCCAATTCCAAAAACATCCCACAAAATTCCACAAACATCCCAAAATACTCCCTAAGTCTTCTCAAAACCCTACCAAATTCCAGAAACATCCCACAAAAATCACCACAAATTACCACACAATCTAAGAAAAATACTTCAAAATGCTGCATGTCGCCTCAGTCTTTCAAATTACAGAAACATGCCACCAAATTCCAGAAAAATCCCACAAAATTCCACAAACATCCCAACAAACTCCCTAAATCTTCTCAAAACCCTACTAAATTCCAGAAACATCTCACAAAATTCTAGAAAAATCTTCTCAAAACCCCACCAAATTCCAGAAACTTCCCACAAAAGCTTTACAAATTTCCACACATCCTAGAAAAATCCCTCAAAATTCTTCAAGTCTCCTCAAAATCTCACCAAATTCCAGAACATTCCACAACATTTCAAAGAAATCGCACAACATTCCAGAAACCTCCCACAAAATTCTTTACATTTTCACAAAACTCCACCAAATTCCAGAAACATCCCACAAAATCTCCACAAATTTCCACACAATATAAGAAAAATACCTCAAAATTCTTCATGTCCCCTCAAAGTCTTTCGAAATTCCACAAACTTCCCACACAATTCCCTAAATATTCTCAAAACCCTTCCAAATTCCAGAAACATCCCACAAAAACTCTTCCTATTTCCAAAAATTCCACAAACATCCCACAAAATTCCAGAAAAATCTTTTCAAAACCCTACCAAATTCCAGAAATATCCCACAAAATCTTGACAAATTTCCACACAATCAAAAAAAAACCCTCAAAATTCTTCATGTCTCCTCAAAGTCTTTCAAATTCCAGAAACATCCCACAAAATCTCCAAAAATTTCCACACAATTTAAGAAAAATACTTCAAAATGCTTCATGTCTCCTCAAAGTCAAAAACCTTAAAAATTTCCACACATCCTAGAAAAATCCCTCAAAATTCTTCAAGTCTCTTTAAAATCTTACCAAATTCCAAAACATTCTACAACATTCCAAAAAAATCGCGCAAGCTTCCAGAAATCTCATACAAAATTCTTTACATTTTCACAAAACCCTACCAAATTGCAGAAACTTCCCACTAAACCTCCACCAATTTGCAAGCAAGCTAAGAAAAATCTTTCAAAATTCTTCAAGTCTAGTCAAAATCCCACAAAATTCCAGAAACATCCCACCAAATTCCAGAAAAATCACACAAAATTCCACATACATCCCATCAAACTCCCTAAATCTTATCAAAACCCTACCAAATTCCAGAAAAATCCCACAAAAACTTTTCCAATTTCCACTCATCCTAGAAAAATCCCTCAAAATTCTTCAAGTCTCTTTAAAATCTTACCAAATTCCAGAACATTCCACAACATTCCAAAAAAATCGCACAACCTTCCAGAAACCTCCTACAAAATTCTTTACAATTTCACAAAACCCTACCAAATTCCAGAAACTTCCCACTAAACCTCCACCAATTTGCACACAATCTAAGAAAAATCTTTCAAAATTCTTCAAGTCTAGTCAAAATCCCACAAAATTCCAGAAACATCCCACCAAATTCCAGAAAAATCACACAAAATTCCACATACATCCCAACAAACTCCCTAAATCTTCTCAAAACCCTACCAAATTCCAGAAACTTTGCACAAAACCTCCTCCATTTTGCACACAAGCTAAGAAAAATACCTCAAAATGCTTCACGTCTCTTCAGTCTACCAAATTCCAGAAACATCCCACAAAATCTCCTCCAATTTGCAAGCGATCTAAAAAAATCTTTCAAAATTCTTCAAGTCTAGTCAAAATCCCACAAAATTCCACAAACATCCCAAAAAATTCCACAAACATCCCAACAAACTCCCTAAGTCTTATCAAAACCCTACCAAATTCCAGAAACATCTCACAAAATTCTAGAAAAATCTTCTCAAAACCCTACCAAATTCCAGAAACTTCCCACAAAAACTTTCCAAATTTCCACACATCCTAGAAAATTCCCTCAAAATTCTTCAAGTCTCCTCAAAATCTCACCAAATTCCAGAACATTCCACAACATTTCAAAGAAATCGCACAACATTCCAGAAACCTCCCACAAAATTCTTTACATTTTCGCAAAACTCCACCAAATTCCAGAAACATCCCACAAAATCTCCACAAATTTCCACACAATCAAAGAAAAATACCTCAAAATGCTTCATGTCTCCTCAAAGTCTTTCGAAATTCCACAAACTTCCCACACAATTCCACAAACATCCCAACAAACTCCTTAAACCTTCTCAAAGCCCTACCAAATTCCAGAAACATCTCACACAATTCTCGAAAAATCTACTCAAAACCCCACCAAATTCCAGAAACTTCCCACAAAATCTTTACAAATTTCCACACATCCTAGAAAATTCCCTCAAAATTCTTCAAGTCTTCTCAAAATCTCACTAAATTCCAGAACATTCCACAACATTTCAAAGAAATCGCACAACATTCCAGAAACCTCCCACAAAATTCTTTACATTTTCGCAAAACTCCACCAAATTCCAGAAACATCCCACAAAATCTCCACAAATTTCCACACAATATAAGAAAAATACCTCAAAATTCTTCATGTCCCCTCAAAGTCTTTCGAAATTCCACAAACTTCCCACACAATTCCCTAAATATTCTCAAAACCCTTCCAAATTCCAGAAACATCCCACAAAAACTCTTCCTATTTCCAAAAATTCCACAAACATCCCACAAAATTCCAGAAAAATCTTCTCAAAACCCTACCAAATTCCAGAAATATCCCACAAAATCTTGACAAATTTCCACAGAATCAAAAAAAACCCCTCAAAATTCTTCATGTCTCCTCAAAGTCTTTCAAATTCCAGAAACATCCCACAAAATCTCCAAAAATTTCCACACAATTTAAGAAAAATACTTCAAAATGCTTCATGTCTCCTCAAAGTCAAAAACCTTAAAAATTTCCACACATCATTGAAAAATCCCTCAAAATTCTTCAAGTCTCTTTAAAATCTTACCAAATTCCAAAACATTCTACAACATTCCAAAAAAATCGCGCAAACTTCCAGAAATCCCATACAAAATTCTTTACATTTTCACAAAACCCTACCAAATTGCAGAAACTTCCCACTAAACCTCCACCAATTTGCAAGCAATCTAAGAAAAATCTTTCAAAATTCTTCAAGTCTAGTCAAAATCCCACAAAATTCCAGAAACATCCCACCAAATTCCAGAAAAATCACACAAAATTCCACATACATCCCAACAAACTCCCTAAATCTTCTCAAAACCCTACCAAATTCCAGAAACTTTGCACAAAACCTCCTCCATTTTGCACACAAGCTAAGAAAAATACCTCAAAATGCTTCACGTCTCTTCAGTCTACCAAATTCCAGAAACATCCCACAAAATCTCCTCCAATTTGCAAGCGATCTAAAAAAATCTTTCAAAATTCTTCAAGTCTAGTCAAAATCCCACAAAATTCCACAAACATCCCAAAAAATTCCACAAACATCCCAACAAACTCCCTAAGTCTTATCAAAACCCTACCAAATTCCAGAAACATCTCACAAAATTCTAGAAAAATCTTCTCAAAACCCTACCAAATTCCAGAAACTTCCCACAAAAACTTTCCAAATTTCCACACATCCTAGAAAATTCCCTCAAAATTCTTCAAGTCTCCTCAAAATCTCACCAAATTCCAGAACATTCCACAACATTTCAAAGAAATCGCACAACATTCCAGAAACCTCCCACAAAATTCTTTACATTTTCGCAAAACTCCACCAAATTCCAGAAACATCCCACAAAATCTCCACAAATTTCCACACAATCAAAGAAAAATACCTCAAAATGCTTCATGTCTCCTCAAAGTCTTTCGAAATTCCACAAACTTCCCACACAATTCCACAAACATCCCAACAAACTCCTTAAACCTTCTCAAAGCCCTACCAAATTCCAGAAACATCTCACACAATTCTCGAAAAATCTACTCAAAACCCCACCAAATTCCAGAAACTTCCCACAAAATCTTTACAAATTTCCACACATCCTAGAAAATTCCCTCAAAATTCTTCAAGTCTTCTCAAAATCTCACTAAATTCCAGAACATTCCACAACATTTCAAAGAAATCGCACAACATTCCAGAAACCTCCCACAAAATTCTTTACATTTTCGCAAAACTCCACCAAATTCCAGAAACATCCCACAAAATCTCCACAAATTTCCACACAATATAAGAAAAATACCTCAAAATTCTTCATGTCCCCTCAAAGTCTTTCGAAATTCCACAAACTTCCCACACAATTCCCTAAATATTCTCAAAACCCTTCCAAATTCCAGAAACATCCCACAAAAACTCTTCCTATTTCCAAAAATTCCACAAACATCCCACAAAATTCCAGAAAAATCTTCTCAAAACCCTACCAAATTCCAGAAATATCCCACAAAATCTTGACAAATTTCCACAGAATCAAAAAAAACCCCTCAAAATTCTTCATGTCTCCTCAAAGTCTTTCAAATTCCAGAAACATCCCACAAAATCTCCAAAAATTTCCACACAATTTAAGAAAAATACTTCAAAATGCTTCATGTCTCCTCAAAGTCAAAAACCTTAAAAATTTCCACACATCATTGAAAAATCCCTCAAAATTCTTCAAGTCTCTTTAAAATCTTACCAAATTCCAAAACATTCTACAACATTCCAAAAAAATCGCGCAAACTTCCAGAAATCCCATACAAAATTCTTTACATTTTCACAAAACCCTACCAAATTGCAGAAACTTCCCACTAAACCTCCACCAATTTGCAAGCAATCTAAGAAAAATCTTTCAAAATTCTTCAAGTCTAGTCAAAATCCCACAAATTCCAGAAACATCCCACCAAATTCCAGAAAAATCACACAAAATTCCACATACATCCCATCAAACTCCCTAAATCTTATCAAAATTTTACCACATTCCAGAAAAATCCCACAAAAACTTTTCCAATTTCCACTCATCCTAGAAAAATCCCTCAAAATTCTTCAAGTCTCTTTAAAATCTTACCAAATTCCAGAACATTCCACAACATTCCAAAAAAATCGCACAACCTTCCAGAAACCTCCTACAAAATTCTTTACAATTTCACAAAACCCTACCAAATTGCAGAAACTTCCCACTAAACCTCCACCAATTTGCACACAATCTAAGAAAAATCTTTCAAAATTCTTCAAGTCTCCTCAAAATCTCACCAAATTCCACAACATTCCACAACATTTCAAAGAAATCGCACAACATTCCAGAAACCTCCCACAAAATTCTTTACATTTTCACAAAACTCCACCAAATTCCAGAAACATCCCACAAAATCTCCACTAATTTCCACACAATCTAAGAAAAATACCTCAAAATTCTTCATGTCTCCTCAAAGTCTTTTGAAATTCCACAAACATCCCACACAATTCCACAAACATCCCAACAAACTCCTTAAACCTTCTCAAAGCCCTACCAAATTCCAGAAACATCTCACACAATTCTCGAAAAATCTTCTCAAAACCCCACCAAATTCCAGAAACTTCCCACAAAAACTTTCCAAATTTCCACACATCCTAGAAAATTCCCTCAAAATTCTTCAAGTCTCCTCAAAATCTCACCAAATTCCAGAACATTCCACAACATTTCAAAGAAATCGCACAACATTCCAGAAACCTCCCACAAAATTCTTTACATTTTCGCAAAACTCCACCAAATTCCAGAAACATCCCACAAAATCTCCACAAATTTCCACACAATATAAGAAAAATACCTCAAAATTCTTCAAGTCTCTTTAAAATCTTACCAAATTCCACAAACTTCCCACACAATTCCCTAAATATTCTCAAAACCCTTCCAAATTCCAGAAACATCTCACAAAATTCTAGAAAAATCTTCGCAAAACCCTACCAAATTCCAGAAACTTCCCACAAAAACTTTCCAAATTTCCACACATCCTAGAATATTCCCTCAAAATTCTTCAAGTCTCCTCAAAATCACACCAAATTCCAGAACATTCCACAACATTTCAAAGAAATCGCACAACATTCCAGAAACCTCCCACAAAATTCTTTACATTTTCACAAAACTCCACCAAATTCCAGAAACATCCCACAAAATCTCCACAAATTTCCACACAATCTAAGAAAAATACCTCAAAATTCTTCATGTCTCCTCAAAGTCTTTTGAAATACCACAAACATCCCACACAATTCCACAAACATCCCAACAAACTCCTTAAACCTTCTCAAAGCCCTACCAAATTCCAGAAACATCTCACACAATTCTCGAAAAATCTTCTCAAAACCCCACCAAATTCCAGAAACTTCCCACAAAAACTTTCCAAATTTCCACACATCCTAGAAAATTCCCTCAAAATTCTTCAAGTCTCCTCAAAATCTCACCAAATTCCAGAACATTCCACAACATTTCAAAGAAATCGCACAACATTCCAGAAACCTCCCACAAAATTCTTTACATTTTCGCAAAACTCCACCAAATTCCAGAAACATCCCACAAAATCTCCACAAATTTCCACACAATATAAGAAAAATACCTCAAAATTCTTCATGTCCCCTCAAAGTCTTTCGAAATTCCACAAACTTCCCACACAATTCCCTAAATATTCTCAAAACCCTTCCAGATTCCAGAAACATCCCACAAAAACTCTTCCTATTTCCAAAAATTCCACAAACATCCCACAAAATTCCAGTAAAATCTTTTCAAAACCCTACCAAATTCCAGAAATATCCCACAAAATCTTGACAAATTTCCACACAATCAAAAAAAACCCCTCAAAATTCTTCATGTCTCTCCAAAGTCTTTCAAATTCCAGAAACATCCCACAAAATCTCCAAAAATTTCCACACAATTTAAGAAAAATGCTTCAAAATGCTTCATGTCTCCTCAAAGTCAAAAACCTTAAAAATTTCCACACATCATCGAAAAATCCCTCAAAATTCTTCAAGTCTCTTTAAAATCTTACCAAATTCCAAAACATTCTACAACATTCCAAAAAAATCGCGCAACCTTCCAGAAATCCCATACAAAATTCTTTACATTTTCACAAAACCCTACCAAATTCCAGAAACTTCCCACTAAACCTCCACCAATTTGCAAGCAATCTAAGAAAAATCTTTACAAATTCTTCACGTCTAGTCAAAATCCCACAAAATTCCAGAAACATCCCACCAAATTCCAGAAAAATCACACAAAATTCCACATACATCCCATCAAACTCCCTACATCTTCTCAAAACCCTACCAAATTCCAGAAAAATCCCACAAAAACTTTTCTAATTTCCACTCATCCTAGAAAAATCCCTCAAAATTCTTCAAGTCTCTTTCAAATCTCACCAAATTCCAGAACATTCCACAACATTCCAAAAAAAGCGCACAACCTTCTAGAAACCTCCTACAAAATTCTTTACAATTTCACAAAACGCTACCAAATTGCAGAAACTTCCCACTAAACCTCCACCAATTTGCACACAATCTAAGAAAAATCTTTCAAAATTCTTCAAGTCTAGTAAAAATCCCACAAAATTCCAGAAACATCCCACCAAATTCCAGAAAAATCACACAAAATTCCACATACATCCCATCAAACTCCCTAAATCTTCTCAAAACCCTACCAAATTCCAGAAACTTTGCACAAAACCTCCTCCATTTTTCACACAAGCTAAGAAAAATACCTCAGAATGCTTCACGTCTCTTCAGTCTACCAAATTCCAGAAACATCCCACAAAATCTCCTCCAATTTGCAAGCGTTCTAAAAAAAATCTTTCAAAATTCTTCAAGTTTAGTCAAAATCCCACAAAATTCCACAAACATCCCAAAAAATTCCACAAACATCCCAACAAACTCCTTAAACCTTCTCAAAGCCCTACCAAATTCCAGAAACATCTCACACAATTCTCGAAAAATCTTCTCAAAACCCCACCAAATTCCAGAAACTTCCCACAAAAACTTTCCAAATTTCCACACATCCTAGAAAATTCCCTCAAAATTCTTCAAGTCTCCTCAAAATCTCACCAAATTCCAGAACATTCCACAACATTTCAAAGAAATCGCACAACATTCCAGAAACCTCCCACAAAATTCTTTACATTTTCGCAAAACTCCACCAAATTCCAGAAACATCCCACAAAATCTCCACAAATTTCCACACAATATAAGAAAAATACCTCAAAATTCTTCATGTCCCCTCAAAGTCTTTCGAAATTCCACAAACTTCCCACACAATTCCCTAAATATTCTCAAAACCCTTCCAAATTCCAGAAACATCCCACAAAAACTCTTCCTATTTCCAAAAATTCCACAAACATCCCACAAAATTCCAGAAAAATCTTCTCAAAACCCTACCAAATTCCAGAAATATCCCACAAAATCTTGACAAATTTCCACACAATCACAAAAAAACACCTCAAAATTCTTCATGTCTCCTCAAAGTCTTTCAAATTCCAGAAACATCCCACAAAATCTCCAAAAATTTCCACACAATTTAAGAAAAATGCTTCAAAATGCTTCATGTCTCCTCAAAGTCAAAAACCTTAAAAATTTCCACACATCATCGAAAAATCCCTCAAAATTCTTCAAGTCTCTTTAAAATCTTACCAAATTCCAAAACATTCTACAACATTCCAAAAAAATCGCGCAACCTTCCAGAAATCTCATACAAAATTCTTTACATTTTCACAAAACCCTACCAAATTGCAGAAACTTCCCACTAAACCTCCACCAATTTGCAAGCAATCTAAGAAAAATCTTTCAAAATTCTTCAAGTCTAGTCAAAATCCCACAAAATTCCAGAAACATCCCACCAAATTCCAGAAAAATCACACAAAATTCCACATACATCCCGTCAAACTCCCTAAATCTTATCAAAATTTTACCACATTCCAGAAAAATCCCACAAAAACTTTTCCAATTTCCAGTCATCCTAGAAAAATCCCTCAAAATTCTTCAAGTCTCTTTAAAATCTTACCAAATTACAGAACATTCCACAACATTCCAAAAAAATCGCACAACCTTCCAGAAACCTCCTACAAAATTCTTTACAATTTCACAAAACGCTACCAAATTGCAGAAACTTCCCACTAAACCTCCACCAATTTGCACACAATCTAAGAAAAATCTTTCAAAATTCTTCAAGTCTCCTCAAAATCTCACCAAATTCCAGAACATTCCACAACATTTCAAAGAAATCGCACAACATTCCAGAAACCTCCCACAAAATTCTTTACATTTTCACAAAACTCCACCAAATTCCAGAAACATCCCACAAAATCTCCACTAATTTCCACACAATATAAGAAAAATACCTCAAAATTCTTCATGTCCCCTCAAAGTCTTTCGAAATTCCACAAACTTCCCACACAATTCCCTAAATATTCTCAAAACCCTTCCAAATTCCAGAAACATCCCACAAAAACTCTTCCTATTTCCAAAAATTCCACAAACATCCCACAAAATTCCAGAAAAATCTTCTCAAAACCCTACCAAATTCCAGAAATATCCCACAAAATCTTGACAAATTTCCACACAATCACAAAAAAACACCTCAAAATTCTTCATGTCTCCTCAAAGTCTTTCAAATTCCAGAAACATCCCACAAAATCTCCAAAAATTTCCACACAATTTAAGAAAAATGCTTCAAAATGCTTCATGTCTCCTCAAAGTCAAAAACCTTAAAAATTTCCACACATCATCGAAAAATCCCTCAAAATTCTTCAAGTCTCTTTAAAATCTTACCAAATTCCAAAACATTCTACAACATTCCAAAAAAATCGCGCAACCTTCCAGAAATCTCATACAAAATTCTTTACATTTTCACAAAACCCTACCAAATTCCAGAAACTTCCCACTAAACCTCCACCAATTTGCAAGCAATCTAAGAAAAATCTTTCAAAATTCTTCAAGTCTAGTCAAAATCCCACAAAATTCCAGAAACATCCCACCAAATTCCAGAAAAATCACACAAAATTCCACATACATCCCGTCAAACTCCCTAAATCTTATCAAAATTTTACCACATTCCAGAAAAATCCCACAAAAACTTTTCCAATTTCCAGTCATCCTAGAAAAATCCCTCAAAATTCTTCAAGTCTCTTTAAAATCTTACCAAATTCCAGAACATTCCACAACATTCCAAAAAAATCGCACAACCTTCCAGAAACCTCCTACAAAATTCTTTACAATTTCACAAAACGCTACCAAATTGCAGAAACTTCCCACTAAACCTCCACCAATTTGCACACAATCTAAGAAAAATCTTTCAAAATTCTTCAAGTCTCCTCAAAATCTCACCAAATTCCAGAACATTCCACAACATTTCAAAGAAATCGCACAACATTCCAGAAACCTCCCACAAAATTCTTTACATTTTCACAAAACTCCACCAAATTCCAGAAACATCCCACAAAATCTCCACTAATTTCCACACAATCTAAGAAAAATACCTCAAAATTCTTCATGTCTCCTCAAAGTCTTTTGAAATTCCACAAACATCCCACACAATTCCACAAACATCCCAACAAACTCCTTAAACCTTCTCAAAGCCCTACCAAATTCCAGAAACATCTCACACAATTCTCGAAAAATCTTCTCAAAACCCCACCAAATTCCAGAAACTTCCCACAAAAACTTTCCAAATTTCCACACATCCCAAAAAATTCCCTCAAAATTCTTCAAGTCTCCTCAAAATCTCACCAAATTCTAGAACATTCCACAACATTTCAAAGAAATCGCACAACATTCCAGAAACCTCCCACAAAATTCTTTACATTTTCGCAAAACTCCACCAAATTCCAGAAACATCCCACAAAATCTCCACAAATTTCCACACAATATAAGAAAAATACCTCAAAATTCTTCATGTCCCCTCAAAGTCTTTCGAAATTCCACAAACTTCCCACACAATTCCCTAAATATTCTCAAAACCCTACCAAATTCCAGAAACATCTCACAAAATTCTAGAAAAATCTTCGCAAAACCCTACCAAATTCCAGAAACTTCCCACAAAAACTTTCCAAATTTCCACACATCCTAGAATATTCCCTCAAAATTCTTCAAGTCTCCTCAAAATCTCACCAAATTCCAGAACATTCCACAACATTTCAAAGAAATCGCACAACATTCCAGAAACCTCCCACAAAATTCTTTACATTTTCACAAAACTCCACCAAATTCCAGAAACATCCCACAAAATCTCCACAAATTTCCACACAATCTAAGAAAAATACCTCAAAATTCTTCATGTCTCCTCAAAGTCTTTTGAAATTCCACAAACATCCCACACAATTCCACAAACATCCCAACAAACTCCTTAAACCTTCTCAAAGCCCTACCAAATTCCAGAAACATCTCACACAATTCTCGAAAAATCTTCTCAAAACCCCACCAAATTCCAGAAACTTCCCACAAAAACTTTCCAAATTTCCACACATCCTAGAAAATTCCCTCAAAATTCTTCAAGTCTCCTCAAAATCTCATCAAATTCCAGAACATTCCACAACATTTCAAAGAAATCGCACAACATTCCAGAAACCTCCCACAAAATTCTTTACATTTTCGCAAAACTCCACCAAATTCCAGAAACATCCCACAAAATCTCCACAAATTTCCACACAATATAAGAAAAATACCTCAAAATTCTTCATGTCCCCTCAAAGTCTTTCGAAATTCCACAAACTTCCCACACAATTCCCTAAATATTCTCAAAACCCTTCCAAATTTTAGAAACATCCCACAAAAACTCTTCCTATTTCCAAAAATTCCACAAACATCCCACAAAATTCCAGAAAAATCTTTTCAAAACCCTACCAAATTCCAGAAATATCCCACAAAATCTTGACAAATTTCCACACAATCAAAAAAAACCCCTCAAAATTCGTCATGTCTCCTCAAAGTCTTTCAAATTCCAGAAACATCCCACAAAATCTCCAAAAATTTCCACACAATTTAAGAAAAATGCTTCAAAATGCTTCATGTCTCCTCAAAGTCAAAAACCTTAAAAATTTCCACACATCATCGAAAAATCCCTCAAAATTCTTCAAGTCTCTTTAAAATCTTACCAAATTCCAAAACATTCTACAACATTCCAAAAAAATCGCGCAACCTTCCAGAAATCTCATACAAAATTCTTTACATTTTCACAAAACCCTACCAAATTGCAGAAACTTCCCACTAAACCTCCACCAATTTGCAAGCAATCTAAGAAAAATCTTTCAAAATTCTTCAAGTCTAGTCAAAATCCCACAAAATTCCACAAACATCCCAAAAAATTCCACAAACATCCCAACAAACTCCCTAAGACTTATCAAAACCCTACCAAATTCCAGAAACATCTAACAAAATTCTAGAAAAATCTTCTCAAAACCCCACCAAATTCCAGAAACTTCCCACAAAAACATTCCAAATTTCCACACATCCTTGAAAATTCCCTCAAAATTCTTCAAGTCTCCTCAAAATCTCACCAAATTCCAGAACATTCCACAACATTTCAAAGAAATCGCACAACATTCCAGAAACCTCCCACAAAATTCTTTACATTTTCACAAAACTCCACCAAATTCCAGAAACATCCCACAAAATCTCCACAAATTTCCACACAATCTAAGGAAAATACCTCAAAATTCTTCATGTCTCCTCAAAGTCTTTTGAAATTCCACGAACATCCCTCACAATTCCACAAACATCCCAACAAACTCCTTAAACCTTCTCAAAGCCCTACCAAATTCCAGAAACCTCCCACAAAATCTTTACAAATTTCCACACATCCTAGAAAATTCCCTCAAAATTCTTCAAGTCTTCTCAAAATCTCACTAAATTCCAGAACATTCCACAACATTTCAAAGAAATCGCACAACATTCCAGAAACCTCCCACAAAATTCTTTACATTTTCGCAAAACTCCACCAAATTCCAGAAACATCCCACAAAAACTCTTCCTATTTCCAAAAATTCCACAAACATCCCACAAAATTCCAGAAAAATCTTTTCAAAACCCTACCAAATTCCAGAAACATCCCACAAAATCTCCAAAAATTTCCACACAATTTAAGAAAAATGCTTCAAAACGCTTCATGTCTCCTCAAAGTCAAAAACCTTAAAAATTTCCACACATCATTGAAAAATCCCTCAAAATTCTTCAAGTCTCTTTAAAATCTTACCAAATTCCAAAACATTCTACAACATTCCAAAAAAATCGCGCAACCTTCCAGAAATCTCATACAAAATTCTTTACATTTTCACAAAACCCTACCAAATTGCAGAAACTTCCCACTAAACCTCCACCAATTTGCAAGCAATCTAAGAAAAATCTTTGAAAATTCTTCAAGTCTAGTCAAAATCCCACAAAATTCCAGAAACATCCCACCAAATTCCAGAAAAATCACACAAAATTCCACATACATCCCATCAAACTCCCTACATCTTCTCAAAACCCTACCACATTCCAGAAAAATCCCACAAAAACTTTTCCAATTTCCACTCATCCTAGAAAAATCCCTCAAAATTCTTCAAGTCTCTTTAAAATCTTACCAAATTCCAGAACATTCCACAACATTCCAAAAAAATCGCACAACCTTCCAGAAACCTCCTACAAAATTCTTTACAATTTCACAAAACCCTACCGAATTGCAGAAACTTCCCGCTAAACCTCCACCAATTTGCACACAATCTAAGAAAAATCTTTCAAAATTCTTCAAGTCTAGTCAAAATCCCACAAAATTCCAGAAACATCCCACCAAATTCCAGAAAAATCACACAAAATTCCACATACATCCCAACAAACTCCCTAAATCTTCTCAAAACCCTACCAAATTCCAGAAACTTTGCACAAAACCTCCTCCATTTTGCACACAAGCTAAGAAAAATACCTCAAAATGCTTCATGTCTCTTCAGTCTACCAAATTCCAGAAACATCCCACAAAATCTCCTCCAATTTGCAAGCGTTCTAAAAAAAATCTTTCAAAATTCTTCAAGTTTAGTCAAAATCCCAAAAATTCCACAAACATCCCAAAAAATTCCACAAACATCCCAACAAACTCCTTAAACCTTCTCAAAGCCCTACCAAATTCCAGAAACATCTCACACAATTCTCGAAAAATCTTCTCAAAACCCCACCAAATTCCAGAAACTTCCCACAAAAACTTTCCAAATTTCCACACATCCTAGAAAATTCCCTCAAAATTCTTCAAGTCTCCTCAAAATCTCACCAAATTCCAGAACATTCCACAACATTTCAAAGAAATCGCACAACATTCCAGAAACCTCCCACAAAATTCTTTACATTTTCGCAAAACTCCACCAAATTCCAGAAACATCCCACAAAATCTCCACCAATTTCCACACAATATAAGAAAAATACCTCAAAATTCTTCATGTCCCCTCAAAGTCTTTCAAAATTCCACAAACTTCCCACACAATTCCCTAAATATTCTCAAAACCCTTCCAAATTTTAGAAACATCCCACAAAAACTCTTCCTATTTCCAAAAATTCCACAAACATCGCACAAAATTCCAGAAAAATCTTTTCAAAACCCTACCAAATTCCAGAAATATCCCACAAAATCTTGACAAATTTCCACACAATCAAAAAAAAACCCTCAAAATTCTTCATGTCTCCTCAAAGTCTTTCAAATTCCAGAAACATCCCACAAAATCTCCAAAAATTTCCACACAATTTAAGAAAAATGCTTCAAAATGCTTCATGTCTCCTCAAAGTCAAAAACCTTAAAAATTTCCAGACATCATCGAAAAATCCCTCAAAATTCTTCAAGTCTCTTTAAAATCTTACCAAATTCCAAAACATTCTACAACATTCCAAAAAAATCGCGCAACCTTCCAGAAATCTCATACAAAATTCTTTACATTTTCACAAAACCCTACCAAATTGCAGAAACTTCCCACTAAACCTCCACCAATTTGCAAGCAATCTAAGAAAAATCTTTCAAAATTCTTCAAGTCTAGTCAAAATCCCACAAAATTCCAGAAACATCCCACCAAATTCCAGAAAAATCACACAAAATTCCACATACATCCCGTCAAACTCCCTAAATCTTATCAAAATTTTACCACATTCCAGAAAAATCCCACAAAAACTTTTCCAATTTCCAGTCATCCTAGAAAAATCCCTCAAAATTCTTCAAGTCTCTTTAAAATCTTACCAAATTACAGAACATTCCACAACATTCCAAAAAAATCGCACAACCTTCCAGAAACCTCCTACAAAATTCTTTACAATTTCACAAAACCCTACCAAATTCCAGAAACTTCCCACTAAACCTCCACCAATTTGCACACAATCTAAGAAAAATCTTTCAAAATTCTTCAAGTCTCCTCAAAATCTCACCAAATTCTAGAACATTCCACAACATTTCAAAGAAATCGCACAACATTCCAGAAACCTCCCACAAAATTCTTTACATTTTCGCAAAACTCCACCAAATTCCAGAAACATCCCACAAAATCTCCACAAATTTCCACACAATATAAGAAAAATACCTCAAAATTCTTCATGTCCCCTCAAAGTCTTTCGAAATTCCACAAACTTCCCACACAATTCCCTAAATATTCTCAAAACCCTACCAAATTCCAGAAACATCTCACAAAATTCTAGAAAAATCTTCGCAAAACCCTACCAAATTCCAGAAACTTCCCACAAAAACTTTCCAAATTTCCACACATCCTAGAATATTCCCTCAAAATTCTTCAAGTCTCCTCAAAATCTCACCAAATTCCAGAACATTCCACAACATTTCAAAGAAATCGCACAACATTCCAGAAACCTCCCACAAAATTCTTTACATTTTCACAAAACTCCACCAAATTCCAGAAACATCCCACAAAATCTCCACAAATTTCCACACAATCTAAGAAAAATACCTCAAAATTCTTCATGTCTCCTCAAAGTCTTTTGAAATACCACAAACATCCCACACAATTCCACAAACATCCCAACAAACTCCTTAAACCTTCTCAAAGCCCTACCAAATTCCAGAAACATCTCACACAATTCTCGAAAAATCTTCTCAAAACCCCACCAAATTCCAGAAACTTCCCACAAAAACTTTCCAAATTTCCACACATCCTAGAAAATTCCCTCAAAATTCTTCAAGTCTCCTCAAAATCTCACCAAATTCCAGAACATTCCACAACATTTCAAAGAAATCGCACAACATTCCAGAAACCTCCCACAAAATTCTTTACATTTTCGCAAAACTCCACCAAATTCCAGAAACATCCCACAAAATCTCCACAAATTTCCACACAATATAAGAAAAATACCTCAAAATTCTTCATGTCCCCTCAAAGTCTTTCGAAATTCCACAAACTTCCCACACAATTCCCTAAATATTCTCAAAACCCTTCCAAATTCCAGAAACATCCCACAAAAACTCTTCCTATTTCCAAAAATTCCACAAACATCCCACAAAATTCCAGAAAAATCTTCTCAAAACCCTACCAAATTCCAGAAATATCCCACAAAATCTTGACAAATTTCCACACAATCAAAAAAAAACCCTCAAAATTCTTCATGTCTCCTCAAAGTCTTTCAAATTCCAGAAACATCCCACAAAATCTCCAAAAATTTCCACACAATTTAAGAAAAATGCTTCAAAATGCTTCATGTCTCCTCAAAGTCAAAAACCTTAAAAATTTCCACACATCATCGAAAAATCCCTCAAAATTCTTCAAGTCTCTTTAAAATCTTACCAAATTCCAAAACATTCTACAACATTCCAAAAAAATCGCGCAACCTTCCAGAAATCTCATACAAAATTCTTTACATTTTCACAAAACCCTACCAAATTCCAGAAACTTCCCACTAAACCTCCACCAATTTGCAAGCAATCTAAGAAAAATCTTTCAAAATTCTTCAAGTCTAGTCAAAATCCCACAAAATTCCAGAAACATCCCACCAAATTCCAGAAAAATCACACAAAATTCCACATACATCCCGTCAAACTCCCTAAATCTTATCAAAATTTTACCACATTCCAGAAAAATCCCACAAAAACTTTTCCAATTTCCAGTCATCCTAGAAAAATCCCTCAAAATTCTTCAAGTCTCTTTAAAATCTTACCAAATTACAGAACATTCCACAACATTCCAAAAAAATCGCACAACCTTCCAGAAACCTCCTACAAAATTCTTTACAATTTCACAAAACCCTACCAAATTCCAGAAACTTCCCACTAAACCTCCACCAATTTGCACACATCCTAGAAAATTCCCTCAAAATTCTTCAAGTCTCCTCAAAATCTCACCAAATTCTAGAACATTCCACAACATTTCAAAGAAATCGCACAACATTCCAGAAACCTCCCACAAAATTCTTTACATTTTCGCAAAACTCCACCAAATTCCAGAAACATCCCACAAAATCTCCACAAATTTCCACACAATATAAGAAAAATACCTCAAAATTCTTCATGTCCCCTCAAAGTCTTTCGAAATTCCACAAACTTCCCACACAATTCCCTAAATATTCTCAAAACCCTTCCAAATTCCAGAAACATCTCACAAAATTCTAGAAAAATCTTCGCAAAACCCTACCAAATTCCAGAAACTTCCCACAAAAACTTTCCAAATTTCCACACATCCTAGAATATTCCCTCAAAATTCTTCAAGTCTCCTCAAAATCACACCAAATTCCAGAACATTCCACAACATTTCAAAGAAATCGCACAACATTCCAGAAACCTCCCACAAAATTCTTTACATTTTCACAAAACTCCACCAAATTCCAGAAACATCCCACAAAATCTCCACAAATTTCCACACAATCTAAGAAAAATACCTCAAAATTCTTCATGTCTCCTCAAAGTCTTTTGAAATACCACAAACATCCCACACAATTCCACAAACATCCCAACAAACTCCTTAAACCTTCTCAAAGCCCTACCAAATTCCAGAAACATCTCACACAATTCTCGAAAAATCTTCTCAAAACCCCACCAAATTCCAGAAACTTCCCACAAAAACTTTCCAAATTTCCACACATCCTAGAAAATTCCCTCAAAATTCTTCAAGTCTCCTCAAAATCTCACCAAATTCCAGAACATTCCACAACATTTCAAAGAAATCGCACAACATTCCAGAAACCTCCCACAAAATTCTTTACATTTTCGCAAAACTCCACCAAATTCCAGAAACATCCCACAAAATCTCCACAAATTTCCACACAATATAAGAAAAATACCTCAAAATTCTTCATGTCCCCTCAAAGTCTTTCGAAATTCCACAAACTTCCCACACAATTCCCTAAATATTCTCAAAACCCTTCCAGATTCCAGAAACATCCCACAAAAACTCTTCCTATTTCCAAAAATTCCACAAACATCCCACAAAATTCCAGTAAAATCTTTTCAAAACCCTACCAAATTCCAGAAATATCCCACAAAATCTTGACAAATTTCCACACAATCAAAAAAAACCCCTCAAAATTCTTCATGTCTCTCCAAAGTCTTTCAAATTCCAGAAACATCCCACAAAATCTCCAAAAATTTCCACACAATTTAAGAAAAATGCTTCAAAATGCTTCATGTCTCCTCAAAGTCAAAAACCTTAAAAATTTCCACACATCATCGAAAAATCCCTCAAAATTCTTCAAGTCTCTTTAAAATCTTACCAAATTCCAAAACATTCTACAACATTCCAAAAAAATCGCGCAACCTTCCAGAAATCCCATACAAAATTCTTTACATTTTCACAAAACCCTACCAAATTCCAGAAACTTCCCACTAAACCTCCACCAATTTGCAAGCAATCTAAGAAAAATCTTTACAAATTCTTCACGTCTAGTCAAAATCCCACAAAATTCCAGAAACATCCCACCAAATTCCAGAAAAATCACACAAAATTCCACATACATCCCATCAAACTCCCTACATCTTCTCAAAACCCTACCAAATTCCAGAAAAATCCCACAAAAACTTTTCCAATTTCCACTCATCCTAGAAAAATCCCTCAAAATTCTTCAAGTCTCTTTCAAATCTCACCAAATTCCAGAACATTCCACAACATTCCAAAAAAAGCGCACAACCTTCTAGAAACCTCCTACAAAATTCTTTACAATTTCACAAAACGCTACCAAATTGCAGAAACTTCCCACTAAACCTCCACCAATTTGCACACAATCTAAGAAAAATCTTTCAAAATTCTTCAAGTCTAGTAAAAATCCCACAAAATTCCAGAAACATCCCACCAAATTCCAGAAAAATCACACAAAATTCCACATACATCCCATCAAACTCCCTAAATCTTCTCAAAACCCTACCAAATTCCAGAAACTTTGCACAAAACCTCCTCCATTTTTCACACAAGCTAAGAAAAATACCTCCGAATGCTTCACGTCTCTTCAGTCTACCAAATTCCAGAAACATCCCACAAAATCTCCTCCAATTTGCAAGCGTTCTAAAAAAAATCTTTCAAAATTCTTCAAGTTTAGTCAAAATCCCACAAAATTCCACAAACATCCCAAAAAATTCCACAAACATCCCAACAAACTCCTTAAACCTTCTCAAAGCCCTACCAAATTCCAGAAACATCTCACACAATTCTCGAAAAATCTTCTCAAAACCCCACCAAATTCCAGAAACTTCCCACAAAAACTTTCCAAATTTCCACACATCCTAGAAAATTCCCTCAAAATTCTTCAAGTCTCCTCAAAATCTCACCAAATTCCAGAACATTCCACAACATTTCAAAGAAATCGCACAACATTCCAGAAACCTCCCACAAAATTCTTTACATTTTCACAAAACTCCACCAAATTCCAGAAACATCCCACAAAATCTCCACTAATTTCCACACAATATAAGAAAAATACCTCAAAATTCTTCATGTCCCCTCAAAGTCTTTCGAAATTCCACAAACTTCCCACACAATTCCCTAAATATTCTCAAAACCCTTCCAAATTCCAGAAACATCCCACAAAAACTCTTCCTATTTCCAAAAATTCCACAAACATCCCACAAAATTCCAGAAAAATCTTCTCAAAACCCTACCAAATTCCAGAAATATCCCACAAAATCTTGACAAATTTCCACACAATCACAAAAAAACACCTCAAAATTCTTCATGTCTCCTCAAAGTCTTTCAAATTCCAGAAACATCCCACAAAATCGCCAAAAATTTCCACACAATTTAAGAAAAATGCTTCAAAATGCTTCATGTCTCCTCAAAGTCAAAAACCTTTAAAATTTCCACACATCATCGAAAAATCCCTCAAAATTCTTCAAGTCTCTTTAAAATCTTACCAAATTCCAAAACATTCTACAACATTCCAAAAAAATCGCGCAACCTTCCAGAAATCTCATACAAAATTCTTTACATTTTCACAAAACCCTACCAAATTGCAGAAACTTCCCACTAAACCTCCACCAATTTGCAAGCAATCTAAGAAAAATCTTTCAAAATTCTTCAAGTCTAGTCAAAATCCCACAAAATTCCAGAAACATCCCACCAAATTCCAGAAAAATCACACAAAATTCCACATACATCCCGTCAAACTCCCTAAATCTTATCAAAATTTTACCACATTCCAGAAAAATCCCACAAAAACTTTTCCAATTTCCAGTCATCCTAGAAAAATCCCTCAAAATTCTTCAAGTCTCTTTAAAATCTTACCAAATTCCAGAACATTCCACAACATTCCAAAAAAATCGCACAACCTTCCAGAAACCTCCTACAAAATTCTTTACAATTTCACAAAACGCTACCAAATTGCAGAAACTTCCCACTAAACCTCCACCAATTTGCACACAATCTAAGAAAAATCTTTCAAAATTCTTCAAGTCTCCTCAAAATCTCACCAAATTCCAGAACATTCCACAACATTTCAAAGAAATCGCACAACACTCCAGAAACCTCCCACAAAATTCTTTACATTTTCACAAAACTCCACCAAATTCCAGAAACATCCCACAAAATCTCCACAAATTTCCACACAATATAAGAAAAATACCTCAAAATTCTTCATGTCCCCTCAAAGTCTTTCGAAATTCCACAAACTTCCCACACAATTCCCTAAATATTCTCAAAACCCTTCCAAATTCCAGAAACATCCCACAAAAACTCTTCCTATTTCCAAAAATTCCACAAACATCCCACAAAATTCCAGAAAAATCTTCTCAAAACCCTACCAAATTCCAGAAATATCCCACAAAATCTTGACAAATTTCCACACAATCACAAAAAAACACCTCAAAATTCTTCATGTCTCCTCAAAGTCTTTCAAATTCCAGAAACATCCCACAAAATCTCCAAAAATTTCCACACAATTTAAGAAAAATGCTTCAAAATGCTTCATGTCTCCTCAAAGTCAAAAACCTTAAAAATTTCCACACATCATCGAAAAATCCCTCAAAATTCTTCAAGTCTCTTTAAAATCTTACCAAATTCCAAAACATTCTACAACATTCCAAAAAAATCGCGCAACCTTCCAGAAATCTCATACAAAATTCTTTACATTTTCACAAAACCCTACCAAATTCCAGAAACTTCCCACTAAACCTCCACCAATTTGCAAGCAATCTAAGAAAAATCTTTCAAAATTCTTCAAGTCTAGTCAAAATCCCACAAAATTCCAGAAACATCCCACCAAATTCCAGAAAAATCACACAAAATTCCACATACATCCCGTCAAACTCCCTAAATCTTATCAAAATTTTACCACATTCCAGAAAAATCCCACAAAAACTTTTCCAATTTCCAGTCATCCTAGAAAAATCCCTCAAAATTCTTCAAGTCTCTTTAAAATCTTACCAAATTACAGAACATTCCACAACATTCCAAAAAAATCGCACAACCTTCCAGAAACCTCCTACAAAATTCTTTACAATTTCACAAAACCCTACCAAATTCCAGAAACTTCCCACTAAACCTCCACCAATTTGCACACAATCTAAGAAAATTCCCTCAAAATTCTTCAAGTCTCCTCAAAATCTCACCAAATTCCAGAACATTCCACAACATTTCAAAGAAATCGCACAACATTCCAGAAACCTCCCACAAAATTCTTTACATTTTCACAAAACTCCACCAAATTCCAGAAACATCCCACAAAATCTCCACTAATTTCCACACAATCTAAGAAAAATACCTCAAAATTCTTCATGTCTCCTCAAAGTCTTTTGAAATTCCACAAACATCCCACACAATTCCACAAACATCCCAACAAACTCCTTAAACCTTCTCAAAGCCCTACCAAATTCCAGAAACATCTCACACAATTCTCGAAAAATCTTCTCAAAACCCCACCAAATTCCAGAAACTTCCCACAAAAACTTTCCAAATTTCCACACATCCTAGAAAATTCCCTCAAAATTCTTCAAGTCTCCTCAAAATCTCACCAAATTCTAGAACATTCCACAACATTTCAAAGAAATCGCACAACATTCCAGAAACCTCCCACAAAATTCTTTACATTTTCGCAAAACTCCACCAAATTCCAGAAACATCCCACAAAATCTCCACAAATTTCCACACAATATAAGAAAAATACCTCAAAATTCTTCATGTCCCCTCAAAGTCTTTCGAAATTCCACAAACTTCCCACACAATTCCCTAAATATTCTCAAAACCCTACCAAATTCCAGAAACATCTCACAAAATTCTAGAAAAATCTTCGCAAAACCCTACCAAATTCCAGAAACTTCCCACAAAAACTTTCCAAATTTCCACACATCCTAGAATATTCCCTCAAAATTCTTCAAGTCTCCTCAAAATCTCACCAAATTCCAGAACATTCCACAACATTTCAAAGAAATCGCACAACATTCCAGAAACCTCCCACAAAATTCTTTACATTTTCACAAAACTCCACCAAATTCCAGAAACATCCCACAAAATCTCCACTAATTTCCACACAATCTAAGAAAAATACCTCAAAATTCTTCATGTCTCCTCAAAGTCTTTTGAAATTCCACAAACATCCCACACAATTCCACAAACATCCCAACAAACTCCTTAAACCTTCTCAAAGCCCTACCAAATTCCAGAAACATCTCACACAATTCTCGAAAAATCTTCTCAAAACCCCACCAAATTCCAGAAACTTCCCACAAAAACTTTCCAAATTTCCACACATCCTAGAAAATTCCCTCAAAATTCTTCAAGTCTCCTCAAAATCTCACCAAATTCCAGAACATTCCACAACATTTCAAAGAAATCGCACAACATTCCAGAAACCTCCCACAAAATTCTTTACATTTTCGCAAAACTCCACCAAATTCCAGAAACATCCCACAAAATCTCCACAAATTTCCACACAATATAAGAAAAATACCTCAAAATTCTTCATGTCCCCTCAAAGTCTTTCGAAATTCCACAAACTTCCCACACAATTCCCTAAATATTCTCAAAACCCTTCCAAATTCCAGAAACATCCCACAAAAACTCTTCCTATTTCCAAAAATTCCACAAACATCCCACAAAATTCCAGTAAAATCTTTTCAAAACCCTACCAAATTCCAGAAATATCCCACAAAATCTTGACAAATTTCCACACAATCAAAAAAAAACCCTCAAAATTCTTCATGTCTCCTCAAAGTCTTTCAAATTCCAGAAACATCCCACAAAATCTCCAAAAATTTCCACACAATTTAAGAAAAATGCTTCAAAATGCTTCATGTCTCCTCAAAGTCAAAAACCTTAAAAATTTCCACACATCATCGAAAAATCCCTCAAAATTCTTCAAGTCTCTTTAAAATCTTACCAAATTCCAAAACATTCTACAACATTCCAAAAAAATCGCGCAACCTTCCAGAAATCCCATACAAAATTCTTTACATTTTCACAAAACCCTACCAAATTGCAGAAACTTCCCACTAAACCTCCACCAATTTGCAAGCAATCTAAGAAAAATCTTTCAAAATTCTTCAAGTCTAGTCAAAATCCCACAAAATTCCAGAAACATCCCACCAAATTCCAGAAAAATCACACAAAATTCCACATACATCCCATCAAACTCCCTACATCTTCTCAAAACCCTACCACATTCCAGAAAAATCCCACAAAAACTTTTCCAATTTCCACTCATCCTAGAAAAATCCCTCAAAATTCTTCAAGTCTCTTTAAAATCTTACCAAATTCCAGAACATTCCACAACATTCCAAAAAAATCGCACAACCTTCCAGAAACCTCCTACAAAATTCTTTACAATTTCACAAAACCCTACCAAATTGCAGAAACTTCCCGCTAAACCTCCACCAATTTGCACACAATCTAAGAAAAATCTTTCAAAATTCTTCAAGTCTAGTCAAAATCCCACAAAATTCCAGAAACATCCCACCAAATTCCAGAAAAATCACACAAAATTCCAAATACATCCCATCAAACTCCCTAAATCTTCTCAAAACCCTACCAAATTCCAGAAACTTTGCACAAAACCTCCTCCATTTTACACACAAGCTAAGAAAAATACCTCAGAATGCTTCACGTCTCTTCAGTCTACCAAATTCCAGAAACATCCCACAAAATCTCCTCCAATTTGCAAGCGTTCTAAAAAAAATCTTTCAAAATTCTTCAAGTTTAGTCAAAATCCCAAAAATTCCACAAACATCCCAAAAAATTCCACAAACATCCCAACAAACTCCTTAAACCTTCTCAAAGCCCTACCAAATTCCAGAAACATCTCACACAATTCTCGAAAAATCTTCTCAAAACCCCACCAAATTCCAGAAACTTCCCACAAAAACTTTCCAAATTTCCACACATCCTAGAAAATTCCCTCAAAATTCTTCAAGTCCCCTCAAAATCTCACCAAATTCCAGAACATTCCACAACATTTCAAAGAAATCGCACAACATTCCAGAAACCTCCCACAAAATTCTTTACATTTTCGCAAAACTCCACCAAATTCCAGAAACATCCCACAAAATCTCCACAAATTTCCACACAATATAAGAAAAATACCTCAAAATTCTTCATGTCCCCTCAAAGTCTTTCGAAATTCCACAAACATCCCACACAATTCCCAAATCTTCTCAAAACCCTTCCAAATTCCAGAAACATCCCACACTCTTCCTATTTCCAAAAATTCCACAAACATCCCACAAAATTCCAGAAAAATCTTTTCAAAACCCTACCAAATTCCAGAAATATCCCACAAAATCTTGACAAATTTCCACACAATCAAAAAAAAACCCTCAAAATTCTTCATGTCTCCTCAAAGTCTTTCAAATTCCAGAAACATCCCACAAAATCTCCAAAAATTTCCACACAATTTAAGAAAAATACTTCAAAATGCTTCATGTCTCCTCAAAGTCAAAAACCTTAAAAATTTCCACACATCATCGAAAAATCCCTCAAAATTCTTCAAGTCTCTTTAAAATCTTACCAAATTCCAAAACATTCTACAACATTCCAAAAAAATCGCGCAACCTTCCAGAAATCTCATACAAAATTCTTTACATTTTCACAAAACCCTACCAAATTGCAGAAACTTCCCACTAAACCTCCACCAATTTGCAAGCAATCTAAGAAAAATCTTTCAAAATTCTTCACGTCTAGTCAAAATCCCACAAAATTCAAGAAACATCCCACCAAATTCCAGAAAAATCACAGAAAATTCCACATACATCCCAACAAACTCCCTAAATCTTCTCAAAACCCTACCAAATTCCAGAAACTTCGCACAAAACCTCCTCCATTTTGCACACAAGCTAAGAAAAATACCTCAAAATGCTTCACGTCTCTTCAGTCTACCAAATTCCAGAAACATCCCACAAAATCTCCTCCAATTTCCAAGCGATCTAAAAAAATCTTTCAAAATTCTTCAAGTCTAGTCAAAATCCCACAAAATATCACAAACATCCCAAAAAATTCCACAAACATCCCAACAAACTCCCTAACTCTTATCAAAACCCTACCAAATTCCAGAAACATCTCACAAAATTCTAGAAAAATCTTCTCAAAACCCTACCAAATTCCAGAAACTTCCCACAAAAACATTCCAAATTTCCACACATCCTAGAAAATTCCCTCAAAATTCTTCAAGTCTCCTCAAAATCTCACCAAATTCCAGAACATTCCACAACATTTCAAAGAAATCGCACAACATTCCAGAAACCTCCCACAAAATTCTTTACATTTTCACAAAACTCCACCAAATTCCAGAAACATCCCACAAAATCTCCACAAATTTCCACACAATATAAGAAAAATACCTCAAAATTCTTCATGTCCCCTCAAAGTCTTTCGAAATTCCACAAACTTCCCACACAATTCCCTAAATATTCTCAAAACCCTTCCAAATTCCAGAAACATCCCACAAAAACTCTTCCTATTTCCAAAAATTCCACAAACATCCCACAAAATTCCAGAAAAATCTTCTCAAAACCCTACCAAATTCCAGAAATATCCCATAAAATCTTGACAAATTTCCACACAATCACAAAAAAACACCTCAAAATTCTTCATGTCTCCTCAAAGTCTTTCAAATTCCAGAAACATCCCACAAAATCTCCAAAAATTTCCACACAATTTAAGAAAAATGCTTCAAAATGCTTCATGTCTCCTCAAAGTCAAAAACCTTAAAAATTTCCACACATCATCGAAAAATCCCTCAAAATTCTTCAAGTCTCTTTAAAATCTTACCAAATTCCAAAACATTCTACAACATTCCAAAAAAATCGCGCAACCTTCCAGAAATCTCATACAAAATTCTTTACATTTTCACAAAACCCTACCAAATTCCAGAAACTTCCCACTAAACCTCCACCAATTTGCAAGCAATCTAAGAAAAATCTTTCAAAATTCTTCAAGTCTAGTCAAAATCCCACAAAATTCCAGAAACATCCCACCAAATTCCAGAAAAATCACACAAAATTCCACATACATCCCGTCAAACTCCCTAAATCTTATCAAAATTTTACCACATTCCAGAAAAATCCCACAAAAACTTTTCCAATTTCCAGTCATCCTAGAAAAATCCCTCAAAATTCTTCAAGTCTCTTTAAAATCTTACCAAATTCCAGAACATTCCACAACATTCCAAAAAAATCGCACAACCTTCCAGAAACCTCCTACAAAATTCTTTACAATTTCACAAAACGCTACCAAATTGCAGAAACTTCCCACTAAACCTCCACCAATTTGCACACAATCTAAGAAAAATCTTTCAAAATTCTTCAAGTCTCCTCAAAATCTCACCAAATTCCAGAACATTCCACAACATTTCAAAGAAATCGCACAACATTCCAGAAACCTCCCACAAAATTCTTTACATTTTCACAAAACTCCACCAAATTCCAGAAACATCCCACAAAATCTCCACAAATTTCCACACAATATAAGAAAAATACCTCAAAATTCTTCATGTCCCCTCAAAGTCTTTCGAAATTCCACAAACTTCCCACACAATTCCCTAAATATTCTCAAAACCCTTCCAAATTCCAGAAACATCCCACAAAAACTCTTCCTATTTCCAAAAATTCCACAAACATCCCACAAAATTCCAGAAAAATCTTCTCAAAACCCTACCAAATTCCAGAAATATCCCACAAAATCTTGACAAATTTCCACACAATCACAAAAAAACACCTCAAAATTCTTCATGTCTCCTCAAAGTCTTTCAAATTCCAGAAACATCCCACAAAATCTCCAAAAATTTCCACACAATTTAAGAAAAATGCTTCAAAATGCTTCATGTCTCCTCAAAGTCAAAAACCTTAAAAATTTCCACACATCATCGAAAAATCCCTCAAAATTCTTCAAGTCTCTTTAAAATCTTACCAAATTCCAAAACATTCTACAACATTCCAAAAAAATCGCGCAACCTTCCAGAAATCTCATACAAAATTCTTTACATTTTCACAAAACCCTACCAAATTGCAGAAACTTCCCACTAAACCTCCACCAATTTGCAAGCAATCTAAGAAAAATCTTTCAAAATTCTTCAAGTCTAGTCAAAATCCCACAAAATTCCAGAAACATCCCACCAAATTCCAGAAAAATCACACAAAATTCCACATACATCCCATCAAACTCCCTACATCTTCTCAAAACCCTACCACATTCCAGAAAAATCCCACAAAAACTTTTCCAATTTCCAGTCATCCTAGAAAAATCCCTCAAAATTCTTCAAGTCTCTTTAAAATCTTACCAAATTCCAGAACATTCCACAACATTCCAAAAAAATCGCACAACCTTCCAGAAACCTCCTACAAAATTCTTTACAATTTCACAAAACGCTACCAAATTGCAGAAACTTCCCACTAAACCTCCACCAATTTGCACACAATCTAAGAAAAATCTTTCAAAATTCTTCAAGTCTCCTCAAAATCTCACCAAATTCCAGAACATTCCACAACATTTCAAAGAAATCGCACAACATTCCAGAAACCTCCCACAAAATTCTTTACATTTTCACAAAACTCCACCAAATTCCAGAAACATCCCACAAAATCTCCACTAATTTCCACACAATATAAGAAAAATACCTCAAAATTCTTCATGTCCCCTCAAAGTTTTCCAAATTCCACAAACTTCCCACACAATTCCCTAAATATTCTCAAAACCCTTCCAAATTCCAGAAACATCCCACAAAAACTCTTCCTATTTCCAAAAATTCCACAAACATCCCACAAAATTCCAGTAAAATCTTTTCAAAACCCTACCAAATTCCAGAAATATCCCACAAAATCTTGACAAATTTCCACACAATCAAAAAAAACCCCTCAAAATTCTTCATGTCTCTCCAAAGTCTTTCAAATTCCAGAAACATCCCACAAAATCTCCAAAAATTTCCACACAATTTAAGAAAAATGCTTCAAAATGCTTCATGTCTCCTCAAAGTCAAAAACCTTAAAAATTTCCACACATCATCGAAAAATCCCTCAAAATTCTTCAAGTCTCTTTAAAATCTTACCAAATTCCAAAACATTCTACAACATTCCAAAAAAATCGCGCAACCTTCCAGAAATCTCATACAAAATTCTTTACATTTTCACAAAACCCTACCAAATTGCAGAAACTTCCCACTAAACCTCCACCAATTTGCAAGCAATCTAAGAAAAATCTTTCAAAATTCTTCAAGTCTAGTCAAAATCCCACAAAATTCCAGAAACATCCCACCAAATTCCAGAAAAATCACACAAAATTCCACATACATCCCGTCAAACTCCCTAAATCTTATCAAAATTTTACCACATTCCAGAAAAATCCCACAAAAACTTTTCCAATTTCCAGTCATCCTAGAAAAATCCCTCAAAATTCTTCAAGTCTCTTTAAAATCTTACCAAATTACAGAACATTCCACAACATTCCAAAAAAATCGCACAACCTTCCAGAAACCTCCTACAAAATTCTTTACAATTTCACAAAACCCTACCAAATTCCAGAAACTTCCCACTAAACCTCCACCAATTTGCACACAATCTAAGAAAAATCTTTCAAAATTCTTCAAGTCTCCTCAAAATCTCACCAAATTCCAGAACATTCCACAACATTTCAAAGAAATCGCACAACATTCCAGAAACCTCCCACAAAATTCTTTACATTTTCACAAAACTCCACCAAATTCCAGAAACATCCCACAAAATCTCCACTAATTTCCACACAATCTAAGAAAAATACCTCAAAATTCTTCATGTCTCCTCAAAGTCTTTTGAAATTCCACAAACATCCCACACAATTCCACAAACATCCCAACAAACTCCTTAAACCTTCTCAAAGCCCTACCAAATTCCAGAAACATCTCACACAATTCTCGAAAAATCTTCTCAAAACCCCACCAAATTCCAGAAACTTCCCACAAAAACTTTCCAAATTTCCACACATCCTAGAAAATTCCCTCAAAATTCTTCAAGTCTCCTCAAAATCTCACCAAATTCTAGAACATTCCACAACATTTCAAAGAAATCGCACAACATTCCAGAAACCTCCCACAAAATTCTTTACATTTTCGCAAAACTCCACCAAATTCCAGAAACATCCCACAAAATCTCCACAAATTTCCACACAATATAAGAAAAATACCTCAAAATTCTTCATGTCCCCTCAAAGTCTTTCGAAATTCCACAAACTTCCCACACAATTCCCTAAATATTCTCAAAACCCTTCCAAATTCCAGAAACATCCCACAAAAACTCTTCCTATTTCCAAAAATTCCACAAACATCCCACAAAATTCCAGAAAAATCTTCTCAAAACCCTACCAAATTCCAGAAATATCCCACAAAATCTTGACAAATTTCCACACAATCACAAAAAAACACCTCAAAATTCTTCATGTCTCCTCAAAGTCTTTCAAATTCCAGAAACATCCCACAAAATCTCCAAAAATTTCCACACAATTTAAGAAAAATGCTTCAAAATGCTTCATGTCTCCTCAAAGTCAAAAACCTTAAAAATTTCCACACATCATCGAAAAATCCCTCAAAATTCTTCAAGTCTCTTTAAAATCTTACCAAATTCCAAAACATTCTACAACATTCCAAAAAAATCGCGCAACCTTCCAGAAATCCCATACAAAATTCTTTACATTTTCACAAAACCCTACCAAATTGCAGAAACTTCCCACTAAACCTCCACCAATTTGCAAGCAATCTAAGAAAAATCTTTCAAAATTCTTCAAGTCTAGTCAAAATCCCACAAAATTCCAGAAACATCCCACCAAATTCCAGAAAAATCACACAAAATTCCACATACATCCCATCAAACTCCCTACATCTTCTCAAAACCCTACCACATTCCAGAAAAATCCCACAAAAACTTTTCCAATTTCCACTCATCCTAGAAAAATCCCTCAAAATTCTTCAAGTCTCTTTAAAATCTTACCAAATTCCAGAACATTCCACAACATTCCAAAAAAATCGCACAACCTTCCAGAAACCTCCTACAAAATTCTTTACAATTTCACAAAACCCTACCAAATTGCAGAAACTTCCCACTAAACCTCCACCAATTTGCACACAATCTAAGAAAAATCTTTCAAAATTCTTCAAGTCTCCTCAAAATCTCACCAAATTCCAGAACATTCCACAACATTTCAAAGAAATCGCACAACATTCCAGAAACCTCCCACAAAATTCTTTACATTTTCACAAAACTCCACCAAATTCCAGAAACATCCCACAAAATCTCCACTAATTTCCACACAATATAAGAAAAATACCTCAAAATTCTTCATGTCCCCTCAAAGTCTTTCGAAATTCCACAAACTTCCCACACAATTCCCTAAATATTCTCAAAACCCTTCCAAATTCCAGAAACATCCCACAAAAACTCTTCCTATTTCCAAAAATTCCACAAACATCCCACAAAATTCCAGAAAAATCTTCTCAAAACCCTACCAAATTCCAGAAATATCCCACAAAATCTTGACAAATTTCCACACAATCAAAAAAAAACCCTCAAAATTCTTCATGTCTCCTCAAAGTCTTTCAAATTCCAGAAACATCCCACAAAATCTCCAAAAATTTCCACACAATTTAAGAAAAATGCTTCAAAATGCTTCATGTCTCCTCAAAGTCAAAAACCTTAAAAATTTCCACACATCATCGAAAAATCCCTCAAAATTCTTCAAGTCTCTTTAAAATCTTACCAAATTCCAAAACATTCTACAACATTCCAAAAAAATCGCGCAACCTTCCAGAAATCTCATACAAAATTCTTTACATTTTCACAAAACCCTACCAAATTCCAGAAACTTCCCACTAAACCTCCACCAATTTGCAAGCAATCTAAGAAAAATCTTTCAAAATTCTTCAAGTCTAGTCAAAATCCCACAAAATTCCAGAAACATCCCACCAAATTCCAGAAAAATCACACAAAATTCCACATACATCCCGTCAAACTCCCTAAATCTTATCAAAATTTTACCACATTCCAGAAAAATCCCACAAAAACTTTTCCAATTTCCAGTCATCCTAGAAAAATCCCTCAAAATTCTTCAAGTCTCTTTAAAATCTTACCAAATTACAGAACATTCCACAACATTCCAAAAAAATCGCACAACCTTCCAGAAACCTCCTACAAAATTCTTTACAATTTCACAAAACCCTACCAAATTCCAGAAACTTCCCACTAAACCTCCACCAATTTGCACACAATCTAAGAAAAATCTTTCAAAATTCTTCAAGTCTCCTCAAAATCTCACCAAATTCCAGAACATTCCACAACATTTCAAAGAAATCGCACAACATTCCAGAAACCTCCCACAAAATTCTTTACATTTTCACAAAACTCCACCAAATTCCAGAAACATCCCACAAAATCTCCACAAATTTCCACACAATATAAGAAAAATACCTCAAAATTCTTCATGTCCCCTCAGTCTTTCGAAATTCCACAAACTTCCCACACAATTCCCTAAATATTCTCAAAACCCTTCCAAATTCCAGAAACATCTCACAAAATTCTAGAAAAATCTTCGCAAAACCCTACCAAATTCCAGAAACTTCCCACAAAAACTTTCCAAATTTCCACACATCCTAGAATATTCCCTCAAAATTCTTCAAGTCTCCTCAAAATCACACCAAATTCCAGAACATTCCACAACATTTCAAAGAAATCGCACAACATTCCAGAAACCTCCCACAAAATTCTTTACATTTTCACAAAACTCCACCAAATTCCAGAAACATCCCACAAAATCTCCACAAATTTCCACACAATCTAAGAAAAATACCTCAAAATTCTTCATGTCTCCTCAAAGTCTTTTGAAATTCCACAAACATCCCACACAATTCCACAAACATCCCAACAAACTCCTTAAACCTTCTCAAAGCCCTACCAAATTCCAGAAACATCTCACACAATTCTCGAAAAATCTTCTCAAAACCCCACCAAATTCCAGAAACTTCCCACAAAAACTTTCCAAATTTCCACACATCCTAGAAAATTCCCTCAAAATTCTTCAAGTCTCCTCAAAATCTCACCAAATTCCAGAACATTCCACAACATTTCAAAGAAATCGCACAACATTCCAGAAACCTCCCACAAAATTCTTTACATTTTCGCAAAACTCCACCAAATTCCAGAAACATCCCACAAAATCTCCACAAATTTCCACACAATATAAGAAAAATACCTCAAAATTCTTCATGTCCCCTCAAAGTCTTTCGAAATTCCACAAACTTCCCACACAATTCCCTAAATATTCTCAAAACCCTTCCAGATTCCAGAAACATCCCACAAAAACTCTTCCTATTTCCAAAAATTCCACAAACATCCCACAAAATTCCAGAAAAATCTTTTCAAAACCCTACCAAATTCCAGAAATATCCCACAAAATCTTGACAAATTTCCACACAATCAAAAAAAACCCCTCAAAATTCTTCATGTCTCTCCAAAGTCTTTCAAATTCCAGAAACATCCCACAAAATCTCCAAAAATTTCCACACAATTTAAGAAAAATGCTTCAAAATGCTTCATGTCTCCTCAAAGTCAAAAACCTTAAAAATTTCCACACATCATCGAAAAATCCCTCAAAATTCTTCAAGTCTCTTTAAAATCTTACCAAATTCCAAAACATTCTACAACATTCCAAAAAAATCGCGCAACCTTCCAGAAATCCCATACAAAATTCTTTACATTTTCACAAAACCCTACCAAATTGCAGAAACTTCCCACTAAACCTCCACCAATTTGCAAGCAATCTAAGAAAAATCTTTCAAAATTCTTCACGTCTAGTCAAAATCCCACAAAATTCCAGAAACATCCCACCAAATTCCAGAAAAATCACACAAAATTCCACATACATCCCATCAAACTCCCTACATCTTCTCAAAACCCTACCAAATTCCAGAAAAATCCCACAAAAACTTTTCCAATTTCCACTCATCCTAGAAAAATCCCTCAAAATTCTTCAAGTCTCTTTCAAATCTCACCAAATTCCAGAACATTCCACAACATTCCAAAAAAAGCGCACAACCTTCTAGAAACCTCCTACAAAATTCTTTACAATTTCACAAAACGCTACCAAATTGCAGAAACTTCCCACTAAACCTCCACCAATTTGCACACAATCTAAGAAAAATCTTTCAAAATTCTTCAAGTCTAGTAAAAATCCCACAAAATTCCAGAAACATCCCACCAAATTCCAGAAAAATCACACAAAATTCCACATACATCCCATCAAACTCCCTACATCTTCTCAAAACCCTACCAAATTCCAGAAAAATCCCACAAAAACTTTTCCAATTTCCAGTCATCCTAGAAAAATCCCTCAAAATTCTTCAAGTCTCTTTAAAATCTTACCAAATTACAGAACATTCCACAACATTCCAAAAAAATCGCACAACCTTCCAGAAACCTCCTACAAAATTCTTTACAATTTCACAAAACCCTACCAAATTCCAGAAACTTCCCACTAAACCTCCACCAATTTGCACACAATCTAAGAAAAATCTTTCAAAATTCTTCAAGTCTCCTCAAAATCTCACCAAATTCCAGAACATTCCACAACATTTCAAAGAAATCGCACAACATTCCAGAAACCTCCCACAAAATTCTTTACATTTTCACAAAACTCCACCAAATTCCAGAAACATCCCACAAAATCTCCACTAATTTCCACACAATCTAAGAAAAATACCTCAAAATTCTTCATGTCTCCTCAAAGTCTTTTGAAATTCCACAAACATCCCACACAATTCCACAAACATCCCAACAAACTCCTTAAACCTTCTCAAAGCCCTACCAAATTCCAGAAACATCTCACACAATTCTCGAAAAATCTTCTCAAAACCCCACCAAATTCCAGAAACTTCCCACAAAAACTTTCCAAATTTCCACACATCCTAGAAAATTCCCTCAAAATTCTTCAAGTCTCCTCAAAATCTCACCAAATTCTAGAACATTCCACAACATTTCAAAGAAATCGCACAACATTCCAGAAACCTCCCACAAAATTCTTTACATTTTCGCAAAACTCCACCAAATTCCAGAAACATCCCACAAAATCTCCACAAATTTCCACACAATATAAGAAAAATACCTCAAAATTCTTCATGTCCCCTCAAAGTCTTTCGAAATTCCACAAACTTCCCACACAATTCCCTAAATATTCTCAAAACCCTTCCAAATTCCAGAAACATCTCACAAAATTCTAGAAAAATCTTCGCAAAACCCTACCAAATTCCAGAAACTTCCCACAAAAACTTTCCAAATTTCCACACATCCTAGAATATTCCCTCAAAATTCTTCAAGTCTCCTCAAAATCACACCAAATTCCAGAACATTCCACAACATTTCAAAGAAATCGCACAACATTCCAGAAACCTCCCACAAAATTCTTTACATTTTCACAAAACTCCACCAAATTCCAGAAACATCCCACAAAATCTCCACTAATTTCCACACAATCTAAGAAAAATACCTCAAAATTCTTCATGTCTCCTCAAAGTCTTTTGAAATACCACAAACATCCCACACAATTCCACAAACATCCCAACAAACTCCTTAAACCTTCTCAAAGCCCTACCAAATTCCAGAAACATCTCACACAATTCTCGAAAAATCTTCTCAAAACCCCACCAAATTCCAGAAACTTCCCACAAAAACTTTCCAAATTTCCACACATCCTAGAAAATTCCCTCAAAATTCTTCAAGTCTCCTCAAAATCTCACCAAATTCCAGAACATTCCACAACATTTCAAAGAAATCGCACAACATTCCAGAAACCTCCCACAAAATTCTTTACATTTTCGCAAAACTCCACCAAATTCCAGAAACATCCCACAAAATCTCCACAAATTTCCACACAATATAAGAAAAATACCTCAAAATTCTTCATGTCCCCTCAAAGTCTTTCGAAATTCCACAAACTTCCCACACAATTCCCTAAATATTCTCAAAACCCTTCCAGATTCCAGAAACATCCCACAAAAACTCTTCCTATTTCCAAAAATTCCACAAACATCCCACAAAATTCCAGTAAAATCTTTTCAAAACCCTACCAAATTCCAGAAATATCCCACAAAATCTTGACAAATTTCCACACAATCAAAAAAAACCCCTCAAAATTCTTCATGTCTCTCCAAAGTCTTTCAAATTCCAGAAACATCCCACAAAATCTCCAAAAATTTCCACACAATTTAAGAAAAATGCTTCAAAATGCTTCATGTCTCCTCAAAGTCAAAAACCTTAAAAATTTCCACACATCATCGAAAAATCCCTCAAAATTCTTCAAGTCTCTTTAAAATCTTACCAAATTCCAAAACATTCTACAACATTCCAAAAAAATCGCGCAACCTTCCAGAAATCCCATACAAAATTCTTTACATTTTCACAAAACCCTACCAAATTGCAGAAACTTCCCACTAAACCTCCACCAATTTGCAAGCAATCTAAGAAAAATCTTTCAAAATTCTTCACGTCTAGTCAAAATCCCACAAAATTCCAGAAACATCCCACCAAATTCCAGAAAAATCACACAAAATTCCACATACATCCCATCAAACTCCCTACATCTTCTCAAAACCCTACCAAATTCCAGAAAAATCCCACAAAAACTTTTCCAATTTCCACTCATCCTAGAAAAATCCCTCAAAATTCTTCAAGTCTCTTTCAAATCTCACCAAATTCCAGAACATTCCACAACATTCCAAAAAAAGCGCACAACCTTCTAGAAACCTCCTACAAAATTCTTTACAATTTCACAAAACGCTACCAAATTGCAGAAACTTCCCACTAAACCTCCACCAATTTGCACACAATCTAAGAAAAATCTTTCAAAATTCTTCAAGTCTAGTAAAAATCCCACAAAATTCCAGAAACATCCCACCAAATTCCAGAAAAATCACACAAAATTCCACATACATCCCATCAAACTCCCTAAATCTTCTCAAAACCCTACCAAATTCCAGAAACTTTGCACAAAACCTCCTCCATTTTTCACACAAGCTAAGAAAAATACCTCAGAATGCTTCACGTCTCTTCAGTCTACCAAATTCCAGAAACATCCCACAAAATCTCCTCCAATTTGCAAGCGTTCTAAAAAAAATCTTTCAAAATTCTTCAAGTTTAGTCAAAATCCCACAAAATTCCACAAACATCCCAAAAAATTCCACAAACATCCCAACAAACTCCTTAAACCTTCTCAAAGCCCTACCAAATTCCAGAAACATCTCACACAATTCTCGAAAAATCTTCTCAAAACCCCACCAAATTCCAGAAACTTCCCACAAAAACTTTCCAAATTTCCACACATCCTAGAAAATTCCCTCAAAATTCTTCAAGTCTCCTCAAAATCTCACCAAATTCCAGAACATTCCACAACATTTCAAAGAAATCGCACAACATTCCAGAAACCTCCCACAAAATTCTTTACATTTTCACAAAACTCCACCAAATTCCAGAAACATCCCACAAAATCTCCACTAATTTCCACACAATATAAGAAAAATACCTCAAAATTCTTCATGTCCCCTCAAAGTCTTTCGAAATTCCACAAACTTCCCACACAATTCCCTAAATATTCTCAAAACCCTTCCAAATTCCAGAAACATCCCACAAAAACTCTTCCTATTTCCAAAAATTCCACAAACATCCCACAAAATTCCAGAAAAATCTTCTCAAAACCCTACCAAATTCCAGAAATATCCCACAAAATCTTGACAAATTTCCACACAATCACAAAAAAACACCTCAAAATTCTTCATGTCTCCTCAAAGTCTTTCAAATTCCAGAAACATCCCACAAAATCTCCAAAAATTTCCACACAATTTAAGAAAAATGCTTCAAAATGCTTCATGTCTCCTCAAAGTCAAAAACCTTTAAAATTTCCACACATCATCGAAAAATCCCTCAAAATTCTTCAAGTCTCTTTAAAATCTTACCAAATTCCAAAACATTCTACAACATTCCAAAAAAATCGCGCAACCTTCCAGAAATCTCATACAAAATTCTTTACATTTTCACAAAACCCTACCAAATTGCAGAAACTTCCCACTAAACCTCCACCAATTTGCAAGCAATCTAAGAAAAATCTTTCAAAATTCTTCAAGTCTAGTCAAAATCCCACAAAATTCCAGAAACATCCCACCAAATTCCAGAAAAATCACACAAAATTCCACATACATCCCGTCAAACTCCCTAAATCTTATCAAAATTTTACCACATTCCAGAAAAATCCCACAAAAACTTTTCCAATTTCCAGTCATCCTAGAAAAATCCCTCAAAATTCTTCAAGTCTCTTTAAAATCTTACCAAATTACAGAACATTCCACAACATTCCAAAAAAATCGCACAACCTTCCAGAAACCTCCTACAAAATTCTTTACAATTTCACAAAACCCTACCAAATTGCAGAAACTTCCCACTAAACCTCCACCAATTTGCACACAATCTAAGAAAAATCTTTCAAAATTCTTCAAGTCTCCTCAAAATCTCACCAAATTCCAGAACATTCCACAACATTTCAAAGAAATCGCACAACATTCCAGAAACCTCCCACAAAATTCTTTACATTTTCACAAAACTCCACCAAATTCCAGAAACATCCCACAAAATCTCCACAAATTTCCACACAATATAAGAAAAATACCTCAAAATTCTTCATGTCCCCTCAAAGTCTTTCGAAATTCCACAAACTTCCCACACAATTCCCTAAATATTCTCAAAACCCTTCCAAATTCCAGAAACATCCCACAAAAACTCTTCCTATTTCCAAAAATTCCACAAACATCCCACAAAATTCCAGAAAAATCTTCTCAAAACCCTACCAAATTCCAGAAATATCCCACAAAATCTTGACAAATTTCCACACAATCACAAAAAAACACCTCAAAATTCTTCATGTCTCCTCAAAGTCTTTCAAATTCCAGAAACATCCCACAAAATCTCCAAAAATTTCCACACAATTTAAGAAAAATGCTTCAAAATGCTTCATGTCTCCTCAAAGTCAAAAACCTTAAAAATTTCCACACATCATCGAAAAATCCCTCAAAATTCTTCAAGTCTCTTTAAAATCTTACCAAATTCCAAAACATTCTACAACATTCCAAAAAAATCGCGCAACCTTCCAGAAATCTCATACAAAATTCTTTACATTTTCACAAAACCCTACCAAATTCCAGAAACTTCCCACTAAACCTCCACCAATTTGCAAGCAATCTAAGAAAAATCTTTCAAAATTCTTCAAGTCTAGTCAAAATCCCACAAAATTCCAGAAACATCCCACCAAATTCCAGAAAAATCACACAAAATTCCACATACATCCCGTCAAACTCCCTAAATCTTATCAAAATTTTACCACATTCCAGAAAAATCCCACAAAAACTTTTCCAATTTCCAGTCATCCTAGAAAAATCCCTCAAAATTCTTCAAGTCTCTTTAAAATCTTACCAAATTACAGAACATTCCACAACATTCCAAAAAAATCGCACAACCTTCCAGAAACCTCCTACAAAATTCTTTACAATTTCACAAAACCCTACCAAATTGCAGAAACGTCCCACTAAACCTCCACCAATTTGCACACAATCTAAGAAAAATCTTTCAAAATTCTTCAAGTCTCCTCAAAATCTCACCAAATTCCAGAACATTCCACAACATTTCAAAGAAATCGCACAACATTCCAGAAACCTCCCACAAAATTCTTTACATTTTCACAAAACTCCACCAAATTCCAGAAACATCCCACAAAATCTCCACTAATTTCCACACAATCTAAGAAAAATACCTCAAAATTCTTCATGTCTCCTCAAAGTCTTTTGAAATTCCACAAACATCCCACACAATTCCACAAACATCCCAACAAACTCCTTAAACCTTCTCAAAGCCCTACCAAATTCCAGAAACATCTCACACAATTCTCGAAAAATCTTCTCAAAACCCCACCAAATTCCAGAAACTTCCCACAAAAACTTTCCAAATTTCCACACATCCTAGAAAATTCCCTCAAAATTCTTCAAGTCTCCTCAAAATCTCACCAAATTCTAGAACATTCCACAACATTTCAAAGAAATCGCACAACATTCCAGAAACCTCCCACAAAATTCTTTACATTTTCGCAAAACTCCACCAAATTCCAGAAACATCCCACAAAATCTCCACAAATTTCCACACAATATAAGAAAAATACCTCAAAATTCTTCATGTCCCCTCAAAGTCTTTCGAAATTCCACAAACTTCCCACACAATTCCCTAAATATTCTCAAAACCCTACCAAATTCCAGAAACATCTCACAAAATTCTAGAAAAATCTTCGCAAAACCCTACCAAATTCCAGAAACTTCCCACAAAAACTTTCCAAATTTCCACACATCCTAGAATATTCCCTCAAAATTCTTCAAGTCTCCTCAAAATCTCACCAAATTCCAGAACATTCCACAACATTTCAAAGAAATCGCACAACATTCCAGAAACCTCCCACAAAATTCTTTACATTTTCACAAAACTCCACCAAATTCCAGAAACATCCCACAAAATCTCCACTAATTTCCACACAATCTAAGAAAAATACCTCAAAATTCTTCATGTCTCCTCAAAGTCTTTTGAAATACCACAAACATCCCACACAATTCCACAAACATCCCAACAAACTCCTTAAACCTTCTCAAAGCCCTACCAAATTCCAGAAACATCTCACACAATTCTCGAAAAATCTTCTCAAAACCCCACCAAATTCCAGAAACTTCCCACAAAAACTTTCCAAATTTCCACACATCCTAGAAAATTCCCTCAAAATTCTTCAAGTCTCCTCAAAATCTCACCAAATTCCAGAACATTCCACAACATTTCAAAGAAATCGCACAACATTCCAGAAACCTCCCACAAAATTCTTTACATTTTCGCAAAACTCCACCAAATTCCAGAAACATCCCACAAAATCTCCACAAATTTCCACACAATATAAGAAAAATACCTCAAAATTCTTCATGTCCCCTCAAAGTCTTTCGAAATTCCACAAACTTCCCACACAATTCCCTAAATATTCTCAAAACCCTTCCAAATTCCAGAAACATCCCACAAAAACTCTTCCTATTTCCAAAAATTCCACAAACATCCCACAAAATTCCAGAAAAATCTTCTCAAAACCCTACCAAATTCCAGAAATATCCCACAAAATCTTGACAAATTTCCACACAATCAAAAAAAAACCCTCAAAATTCTTCATGTCTCCTCAAAGTCTTTCAAATTCCAGAAACATCCCACAACATCTCCAAAAATTTCCACACAATTTAAGAAAAATGCTTCAAAATGCTTCATGTCTCCTCAAAGTCAAAAACCTTAAAAATTTCCACACATCATCGAAAAATCCCTCAAAATTCTTCAAGTCTCTTTAAAATCTTACCAAATTCCAAAACATTCTACAACATTCCAAAAAAATCGCGCAACCTTCCAGAAATCTCATACAAAATTCTTTACATTTTCACAAAACCCTACCAAATTGCAGAAACTTCCCACTAAACCTCCACCAATTTGCAAGCAATCTAAGAAAAATCTTTCAAAATTCTTCAAGTCTAGTCAAAATCCCACAAAATTCCAGAAACATCCCACCAAATTCCAGAAAAATCACACAAAATTCCACATACATCCCATCAAACTCCCTACATCTTCTCAAAACCCTACCACATTCCAGAAAAATCCCACAAAAACTTTTCCAATTTCCACTCATCCTAGAAAAATCCCTCAAAATTCTTCAAGTCTCTTTAAAATCTTACCAAATTCCAGAACATTCCACAACATTCCAAAAAAATCGCACAACCTTCCAGAAACCTCCTACAAAATTCTTTACAATTTCACAAAACCCTACCAAATTGCAGAAACTTCCCGCTAAACCTCCACCAATTTGCACACAATCTAAGAAAAATCTTTCAAAATTCTTCAAGTCTAGTCAAAATCCCACAAAATTCCAGAAACATCCCACCAAATTCCAGAAAAATCACACAAAATTCCACATACATCCCATCAAACTCCCTAAATCTTCTCAAAACCCTACCAAATTCCAGAAACTTTGCACAAAACCTCCTCCATTTTGCACACAAGCTAAGAAAAATACCTCAAAATGCTTCACGTCTCTTCAGTCTACCAAATTCCAGAAACATCCCACAAAATCTCCTCCAATTTGCAAGCGTTCTAAAAAAAATCTTTCAAAATTCTTCAAGTTTAGTCAAAATCCCAAAAATTCCACAAACATCCCAAAAAATTCCACAAACATCCCAACAAACTCCTTAAACCTTCTCAAAGCCCTACCAAATTCCAGAAACATCTCACACAATTCTCGAAAAATCTTCTCAAAACCCCACCAAATTCCAGAAACTTCCCACAAAAACTTTCCAAATTTCCACACATCCTAGAAAATTCCCTCAAAATTCTTCAAGTCCCCTCAAAATCTCACCAAATTCCAGAACATTCCACAACATTTCAAAGAAATCGCACAACATTCCAGAAACCTCCCACAAAATTCTTTACATTTTCGCAAAACTCCACCAAATTCCAGAAACATCCCACAAAATCTCCACAAATTTCCACACAATATAAGAAAAATACCTCAAAATTCTTCATGTCCCCTCAAAGTCTTTCGAAATTCCACAAACATCCCACACAATTCCCAAATCTTCTCAAAACCCTTCCAAATTCCAGAAACATCCCACACTCTTCCTATTTCCAAAAATTCCACAAACATCCCACAAAATTCCAGAAAAATCTTTTCAAAACCCTACCAAATTCCAGAAATATCCCACAAAATCTTGACAAATTTCCACACAATCAAAAAAAAACCCTCAAAATTCTTCATGTCTCCTCAAAGTCTTTCAAATTCCAGAAACATCCCACAAAATCTCCAAAAATTTCCACACAATTTAAGAAAAATACTTCAAAATGCTTCATGTCTCCTCAAAGTCAAAAACCTTAAAAATTTCCACACATCATCGAAAAATCCCTCAAAATTCTTCAAGTCTCTTCAAAATCTTACCAAATTCCAAAACATTCTACAACATTCCAAAAAAATCGCGCAACCTTCCAGAAATCTCATACAAAATTCTTTACATTTTCACAAAACCCTACCAAATTCCAGAAACTTCCCACTAAACCTCCACCAATTTGCAAGCAATCTAAGAAAAATCTTTCAAAATTCTTCACGTCTAGTCAAAATCCCACAAAATTCAAGAAACATCCCACCAAATTCCAGAAAAATCACACAAAATTCCACATACATCCCAACAAACTCCCTAAATCTTCTCAAAACCCTACCAAATTCCAGAAACTTCGCACAAAACCTCCTCCATTTTGCACACAAGCTAAGAAAAATACCTCAAAATGCTTCACGTCTCTTCAGTCTACCAAATTCCAGAAACATCCCACAAAATCTCCTCCAATTTCCAAGCGATCTAAAAAAATCTTTCAAAATTCTTCAAGTCTAGTCAAAATCCCACAAAATATCACAAACATCCCAAAAAATTCCACAAACATCCCAACAAACTCCCTAAGTCTTATCAAAACCCTACCAAATTCCAGAAACATCTCACAAAATTCTAGAAAAATCTTCTCAAAACCCTACCAAATTCCAGAAACTTCCCACAAAAACATTCCAAATTTCCACACATCCTAGAAAATTCCCTCAAAATTCTTCAAGTCTCCTCAAAATCTCACCAAATTCCAGAACATTCCACAACATTTCAAAGAAATCGCACAACATTCCAGAAACCTCCCACAAAATTCTTTACATTTTCGCAAAACTCCACCAAATTCCAGAAACATCCCACAAAATCTCCACAAATTTCCACACAATATAAGAAAAATACCTCAAAATTCTTCATGTCCCCTCAAAGTCTTTCGAAATTCCACAAACTTCCCACACAATTCCCTAAATATTCTCAAAACCCTTCCAAATTCCAGAAACATCCCACAAAAACTCTTCCTATTTCCAAAAATTCCACAAACATCCCACAAAATTCCAGAAAAATCTTCTCAAAACCCTACCAAATTCCAGAAATATCCCACAAAATCTTGACAAATTTCCACACAATCACAAAAAAACACCTCAAAATTCTTCATGTCTCCTCAAAGTCTTTCAAATTCCAGAAACATCCCACAAAATCTCCAAAAATTTCCACACAATTTAAGAAAAATGCTTCAAAATGCTTCATGTCTCCTCAAAGTCAAAAACCTTAAAAATTTCCACACATCATCGAAAAATCCCTCAAAATTCTTCAAGTCTCTTTAAAATCTTACCAAATTCCAAAACATTCTACAACATTCCAAAAAAATCGCGCAACCTTCCAGAAATCTCATACAAAATTCTTTACATTTTCACAAAACCCTACCAAATTCCAGAAACTTCCCACTAAACCTCCACCAATTTGCAAGCAATCTAAGAAAAATCTTTCAAAATTCTTCAAGTCTAGTCAAAATCCCACAAAATTCCAGAAACATCCCACCAAATTCCAGAAAAATCACACAAAATTCCACATACATCCCGTCAAACTCCCTAAATCTTATCAAAATTTTACCACATTCCAGAAAAATCCCACAAAAACTTTTCCAATTTCCAGTCATCCTAGAAAAATCCCTCAAAATTCTTCAAGTCTCTTTAAAATCTTACCAAATTACAGAACATTCCACAACATTCCAAAAAAATCGCACAACCTTCCAGAAACCTCCTACAAAATTCTTTACAATTTCACAAAACCCTACCAAATTGCAGAAACTTCCCACTAAACCTCCACCAATTTGCACACAATCTAAGAAAAATCTTTCAAAATTCTTCAAGTCTCCTCAAAATCTCACCAAATTCCAGAACATTCCACAACATTTCAAAGAAATCGCACAACATTCCAGAAACCTCCCACAAAATTCTTTACATTTTCACAAAACTCCACCAAATTCCAGAAACATCCCACAAAATCTCCACTAATTTCCACACAATCTAAGAAAAATACCTCAAAATTCTTCATGTCTCCTCAAAGTCTTTTGAAATTCCACAAACATCCCACACAATTCCACAAACATCCCAACAAACTCCTTAAACCTTCTCAAAGCCCTACCAAATTCCAGAAACATCTCACACAATTCTCGAAAAATCTTCTCAAAACCCCACCAAATTCCAGAAACTTCCCACAAAAACTTTCCAAATTTCCACACATCCTAGAAAATTCCCTCAAAATTCTTCAAGTCTCCTCAAAATCTCACCAAATTCTAGAACATTCCACAACATTTCAAAGAAATCGCACAACATTCCAGAAACCTCCCACAAAATTCTTTACATTTTCACAAAACTCCACCAAATTCCAGAAACATCCCACAAAATCTCCACAAATTTCCACACAATATAAGAAAAATACCTCAAAATTCTTCATGTCCCCTCAAAGTCTTTCGAAATTCCACAAACTTCCCACACAATTCCCTAAATATTCTCAAAACCCTTCCAAATTCCAGAAACATCCCACAAAAACTCTTCCTATTTCCAAAAATTCCACAAACATCCCACAAAATTCCAGAAAAATCTTCTCAAAACCCTACCAAATTCCAGAAATATCCCACAAAATCTTGACAAATTTCCACACAATCACAAAAAAACACCTCAAAATTCTTCATGTCTCCTCAAAGTCTTTCAAATTCCAGAAACATCCCACAAAATCTCCAAAAATTTCCACACAATTTAAGAAAAATGCTTCAAAATGCTTCATGTCTCCTCAAAGTCAAAAACCTTAAAAATTTCCACACATCATCGAAAAATCCCTCAAAATTCTTCAAGTCTCTTTAAAATCTTACCAAATTCCAAAACATTCTACAACATTCCAAAAAAATCGCGCAACCTTCCAGAAATCTCATACAAAATTCTTTACATTTTCACAAAACCCTACCAAATTCCAGAAACTTCCCACTAAACCTCCACCAATTTGCAAGCAATCTAAGAAAAATCTTTCAAAATTCTTCAAGTCTAGTCAAAATCCCACAAAATTCCAGAAACATCCCACCAAATTCCAGAAAAATCACACAAAATTCCACATACATCCCGTCAAACTCCCTAAATCTTATCAAAATTTTACCACATTCCAGAAAAATCCCACAAAAACTTTTCCAATTTCCAGTCATCCTAGAAAAATCCCTCAAAATTCTTCAAGTCTCTTTAAAATCTTACCAAATTACAGAACATTCCACAACATTCCAAAAAAATCGCACAACCTTCCAGAAACCTCCTACAAAATTCTTTACAATTTCACAAAACCCTACCAAATTCCAGAAACTTCCCACTAAACCTCCACCAATTTGCACACAATCTAAGAAAAATCTTTCAAAATTCTTCAAGTCTCCTCAAAATCTCACCAAATTCCAGAACATTCCACAACATTTCAAAGAAATCGCACAACATTCCAGAAACCTCCCACAAAATTCTTTACATTTTCACAAAACTCCACCAAATTCCAGAAACATCCCACAAAATCTCCACTAATTTCCACACAATCTAAGAAAAATACCTCAAAATTCTTCATGTCTCCTCAAAGTCTTTTGAAATTCCACAAACATCCCACACAATTCCACAAACATCCCAACAAACTCCTTAAACCTTCTCAAAGCCCTACCAAATTCCAGAAACATCTCACACAATTCTCGAAAAATCTTCTCAAAACCCCACCAAATTCCAGAAACTTCCCACAAAAACTTTCCAAATTTCCACACATCCCAAAAAATTCCCTCAAAATTCTTCAAGTCTCCTCAAAATCTCACCAAATTCTAGAACATTCCACAACATTTCAAAGAAATCGCACAACATTCCAGAAACCTCCCACAAAATTCTTTACATTTTCGCAAAACTCCACCAAATTCCAGAAACATCCCACAAAATCTCCACAAATTTCCACACAATATAAGAAAAATACCTCAAAATTCTTCATGTCCCCTCAAAGTCTTTCGAAATTCCACAAACTTCCCACACAATTCCCTAAATATTCTCAAAACCCTACCAAATTCCAGAAACATCTCACAAAATTCTAGAAAAATCTTCGCAAAACCCTACCAAATTCCAGAAACTTCCCACAAAAACTTTCCAAATTTCCACACATCCTAGAATATTCCCTCAAAATTCTTCAAGTCTCCTCAAAATCTCACCAAATTCCAGAACATTCCACAACATTTCAAAGAAATCGCACAACATTCCAGAAACCTCCCACAAAATTCTTTACATTTTCACAAAACTCCACCAAATTCCAGAAACATCCCACAAAATCTCCACAAATTTCCACACAATCTAAGAAAAATACCTCAAAATTCTTCATGTCTCCTCAAAGTCTTTTGAAATTCCACAAACATCCCACACAATTCCACAAACATCCCAACAAACTCCTTAAACCTTCTCAAAGCCCTACCAAATTCCAGAAACATCTCACACAATTCTCGAAAAATCTTCTCAAAACCCCACCAAATTCCAGAAACTTCCCACAAAAACTTTCCAAATTTCCACACATCCTAGAAAATTCCCTCAAAATTCTTCAAGTCTCCTCAAAATCTCACCAAATTCCAGAACATTCCACAACATTTCAAAGAAATCGCACAACATTCCAGAAACCTCCCACAAAATTCTTTACATTTTCGCAAAACTCCACCAAATTCCAGAAACATCCCACAAAATCTCCACAAATTTCCACACAATATAAGAAAAATACCTCAAAATTCTTCATGTCCCCTCAAAGTCTTTCGAAATTCCACAAACTTCCCACACAATTCCCTAAATATTCTCAAAACCCTTCCAAATTCCAGAAACATCCCACAAAAACTCTTCCTATTTCCAAAAATTCCACAAACATCCCACAAAATTCCAGAAAAATCTTCTCAAAACCCTACCAAATTCCAGAAATATCCCACAAAATCTTGACAAATTTCCACACAATCAAAAAAAAACCCTCAAAATTCTTCATGTCTCCTCAAAGTCTTTCAAATTCCAGAAACATCCCACAAAATCTCCAAAAATTTCCACACAATTTAAGAAAAATGCTTCAAAATGCTTCATGTCTCCTCAAAGTCAAAAACCTTAAAAATTTCCACACATCATCGAAAAATCCCTCAAAATTCTTCAAGTCTCTTTAAAATCTTACCAAATTCCAAAACATTCTACAACATTCCAAAAAAATCGCGCAACCTTCCAGAAATCTCATACAAAATTCTTTACATTTTCACAAAACCCTACCAAATTGCAGAAACTTCCCACTAAACCTCCACCAATTTGCAAGCAATCTAAGAAAAATCTTTCAAAATTCTTCAAGTCTAGTCAAAATCCCACAAAATTCCAGAAACATCCCACCAAATTCCAGAAAAATCACACAAAATTCCACATACATCCCGTCAAACTCCCTAAATCTTATCAAAATTTTACCACATTCCAGAAAAATCCCACAAAAACTTTTCCAATTTCCAGTCATCCTAGAAAAATCCCTCAAAATTCTTCAAGTCTCTTTAAAAACTTACCAAATTACAGAACATTCCACAACATTCCAAAAAAATCGCACAACCTTCCAGAAACCTCCTACAAAATTCTTTACAATTTCACAAAACGCTACCAAATTGCAGAAACTTCCCACTAAACCTCCACCAATTTGCACACAATCTAAGAAAAATCTTTCAAAATTCTTCAAGTCTCCTCAAAATCTCACCAAATTCCAGAACATTCCACAACATTTCAAAGAAATCGCACAACATTCCAGAAACCTCCCACAAAATTCTTTACATTTTCACAAAACTCCACCAAATTCCAGAAACATCCCACAAAATCTCCACTAATTTCCACACAATATAAGAAAAATACCTCAAAATTCTTCATGTCCCCTCAAAGTCTTTCGAAATTCCACAAACTTCCCACACAATTCCCTAAATATTCTCAAAACCCTTCCAAATTCCAGAAACATCCCACAAAAACTCTTCCTATTTCCAAAAATTCCACAAACATCCCACAAAATTCCAGAAAAATCTTCTCAAAACCCTACCAAATTCCAGAAATATCCCACAAAATCTTGACAAATTTCCACACAATCACAAAAAAACACCTCAAAATTCTTCATGTCTCCTCAAAGTCTTTCAAATTCCAGAAACATCCCACAAAATCTCCAAAAATTTCCACACAATTTAAGAAAAATGCTTCAAAATGCTTCATGTCTCCTCAAAGTCAAAAACCTTAAAAATTTCCACACATCATCGAAAAATCCCTCAAAATTCTTCAAGTCTCTTTAAAATCTTACCAAATTCCAAAACATTCTACAACATTCCAAAAAAATCGCGCAACCTTCCAGAAATCTCATACAAAATTCTTTACATTTTCACAAAACCCTACCAAATTGCAGAAACTTCCCACTAAACCTCCACCAATTTGCAAGCAATCTAAGAAAAATCTTTCAAAATTCTTCAAGTCTAGTCAAAATCCCACAAAATTCCAGAAACATCCCACCAAATTCCAGAAAAATCACACAAAATTCCACATACATCCCATCAAACTCCCTACATCTTCTCAAAACCCTACCACATTCCAGAAAAATCCCACAAAAACTTTTCCAATTTCCACTCATCCTAGAAAAATCCCTCAAAATTCTTCAAGTCTCTTTAAAATCTTACCAAATTCCAGAACATTCCACAACATTCCAAAAAAATCGCACAACCTTCCAGAAACCTCCTACAAAATTCTTTACAATTTCACAAAACCCTACCAAATTGCAGAAACTTCCCGCTAAACCTCCACCAATTTGCACACAATCTAAGAAAAATCTTTCAAAATTCTTCAAGTCTAGTCAAAATCCCACAAAATTCCAGAAACATCCCACCAAATTCCAGAAAAATCACACAAAATTCCACATACATCCCATCAAACTCCCTAAATCTTCTCAAAACCCTACCAAATTCCAGAAACTTTGCACAAAACCTCCTCCATTTTACACACAAGCTAAGAAAAATACCTCAGAATGCTTCACGTCTCTTCAGTCTACCAAATTCCAGAAACATCCCACAAAATCTCCTCCAATTTGCAAGCGTTCTAAAAAAAATCTTTCAAAATTCTTCAAGTTTAGTCAAAATCCCAAAAATTCCACAAACATCCCAAAAAATTCCACAAACATCCCAACAAACTCCTTAAACCTTCTCAAAGCCCTACCAAATTCCAGAAACATCTCACACAATTCTCGAAAAATCTTCTCAAAACCCCACCAAATTCCAGAAACTTCCCACAAAAACTTTCCAAATTTCCACACATCCTAGAAAATTCCCTCAAAATTCTTCAAGTCCCCTCAAAATCTCACCAAATTCCAGAACATTCCACAACATTTCAAAGAAATCGCACAACATTCCAGAAACCTCCCACAAAATTCTTTACATTTTCGCAAAACTCCACCAAATTCCAGAAACATCCCACAAAATCTCCACAAATTTCCACACAATATAAGAAAAATACCTCAAAATTCTTCATGTCCCCTCAAAGTCTTTCGAAATTCCACAAACATCCCACACAATTCCCAAATCTTCTCAAAACCCTTCCAAATTCCAGAAACATCCCACACTCTTCCTATTTCCAAAAATTCCACAAACATCCCACAAAATTCCAGTAAAATCTTTTCAAAACCCTACCAAATTCCAGAAATATCCCACAAAATCTTGACAAATTTCCACACAATCAAAAAAAAACCCTCAAAATTCTTCATGTCTCCTCAAAGTCTTTCAAATTCCAGAAACATCCCACAAAATCTCCAAAAATTTCCACACAATTTAAGAAAAATACTTCAAAATGCTTCATGTCTCCTCAAAGTCAAAAACCTTAAAAATTTCCACACATCATCGAAAAATCCCTCAAAATTCTTCAAGTCTCTTTAAAATCTTACCAAATTCCAAAACATTCTACAACATTCCAAAAAAATCGCGCAACCTTCCAGAAATCTCATACAAAATTCTTTACATTTTCACAAAACCCTACCAAATTCCAGAAACTTCCCACTAAACCTCCACCAATTTGCAAGCAATCTAAGAAAAATCTTTCAAAATTCTTCACGTCTAGTCAAAATCCCACAAAATTCAAGAAACATCCCACCAAATTCCAGAAAAATCACAGAAAATTCCACATACATCCCAACAAACTCCCTAAATCTTCTCAAAACCCTACCAAATTCCAGAAACTTCACACAAAACCTCCTCCATTTTGCACACAAGCTAAGAAAAATACCTCAAAATGCTTCACGTCTCTTCAGTCTACCAAATTCCAGAAACATCCCACAAAATCTCCTCCAATTTCCAAGCGATCTAAAAAAATCTTTCAAAATTCTTCAAGTCTAGTCAAAATCCCACAAAATATCACAAACATCCCAAAAAATTCCACAAACATCCCAACAAACTCCCTAAGTCTTATCAAAACCCTACCAAATTCCAGAAACATCTCACAAAATTCTAGAAAAATCTTCTCAAAACCCTACCAAATTCCAGAAACTTCCCACAAAAACATTCCAAATTTCCACACATCCTAGAAAATTCCCTCAAAATTCTTCAAGTCTCCTCAAAATCTCACCAAATTCCAGAACATTCCACAACATTTCAAAGAAATCGCACAACATTCCAGAAACCTCCCACAAAATTCTTTACATTTTCGCAAAACTCCACCAAATTCCAGAAACATCCCACAAAATCTCCACAAATTTCCACACAATATAAGAAAAATACCTCAAAATTCTTCATGTCCCCTCAAAGTCTTTCGAAATTCCACAAACTTCCCACACAATTCCCTAAATATTCTCAAAACCCTTCCAAATTCCAGAAACATCCCACAAAAACTCTTCCTATTTCCAAAAATTCCACAAACATCCCACAAAATTCCAGAAAAATCTTCTCAAAACCCTACCAAATTCCAGAAATATCCCACAAAATCTTGACAAATTTCCACACAATCACAAAAAAACACCTCAAAATTCTTCATGTCTCCTCAAAGTCTTTCAAATTCCAGAAACATCCCACAAAATCTCCAAAAATTTCCACACAATTTAAGAAAAATGCTTCAAAATGCTTCATGTCTCCTCAAAGTCAAAAACCTTAAAAATTTCCACACATCATCGAAAAATCCCTCAAAATTCTTCAAGTCTCTTTAAAATCTAACCAAATTCCAAAACATTCTACAACATTCCAAAAAAATCGCGCAACCTTCCAGAAATCTCATACAAAATTCTTTACATTTTCACAAAACCCTACCAAATTCCAGAAACTTCCCACTAAACCTCCACCAATTTGCAAGCAATCTAAGAAAAATCTTTCAAAATTCTTCAAGTCTAGTCAAAATCCCACAAAATTCCAGAAACATCCCACCAAATTCCAGAAAAATCACACAAAATTCCACATACATCCCGTCAAACTCCCTAAATCTTATCAAAATTTTACCACATTCCAGAAAAATCCCACAAAAACTTTTCCAATTTCCAGTCATCCTAGAAAAATCCCTCAAAATTCTTCAAGTCTCTTTAAAATCTTACCAAATTACAGAACATTCCACAACATTCCAAAAAAATCGCACAACCTTCCAGAAACCTCCTACAAAATTCTTTACAATTTCACAAAACCCTACCAAATTGCAGAAACTTCCCACTAAACCTCCACCAATTTGCACACAATCTAAGAAAAATCTTTCAAAATTCTTCAAGTCTCCTCAAAATCTCACCAAATTCCAGAACATTCCACAACATTTCAAAGAAATCGCACAACATTCCAGAAACCTCCCACAAAATTCTTTACATTTTCACAAAACTCCACCAAATTCCAGAAACATCCCACAAAATCTCCACTAATTTCCACACAATCTAAGAAAAATACCTCAAAATTCTTCATGTCTCCTCAAAGTCTTTTGAAATTCCACAAACATCCCACACAATTCCACAAACATCCCAACAAACTCCTTAAACCTTCTCAAAGCCCTACCAAATTCCAGAAACATCTCACACAATTCTCGAAAAATCTTCTCAAAACCCCACCAAATTCCAGAAACTTCCCACAAAAACTTTCCAAATTTCCACACATCCTAGAAAATTCCCTCAAAATTCTTCAAGTCTCCTCAAAATCTCACCAAATTCTAGAACATTCCACAACATTTCAAAGAAATCGCACAACATTCCAGAAACCTCCCACAAAATTCTTTACATTTTCACAAAACTCCACCAAATTCCAGAAACATCCCACAAAATCTCCACAAATTTCCACACAATATAAGAAAAATACCTCAAAATTCTTCATGTCCCCTCAAAGTCTTTCGAAATTCCACAAACTTCCCACACAATTCCCTAAATATTCTCAAAACCCTTCCAAATTCCAGAAACATCCCACAAAAACTCTTCCTATTTCCAAAAATTCCACAAACATCCCACAAAATTCCAGAAAAATCTTCTCAAAACCCTACCAAATTCCAGAAATATCCCACAAAATCTTGACAAATTTCCACACAATCACAAAAAAACACCTCAAAATTCTTCATGTCTCCTCAAAGTCTTTCAAATTCCAGAAACATCCCACAAAATCTCCAAAAATTTCCACACAATTTAAGAAAAATGCTTCAAAATGCTTCATGTCTCCTCAAAGTCAAAAACCTTAAAAATTTCCACACATCATCGAAAAATCCCTCAAAATTCTTCAAGTCTCTTTAAAATCTTACCAAATTCCAAAACATTCTACAACATTCCAAAAAAATCGCGCAACCTTCCAGAAATCTCATACAAAATTCTTTACATTTTCACAAAACCCTACCAAATTCCAGAAACTTCCCACTAAACCTCCACCAATTTGCAAGCAATCTAAGAAAAATCTTTCAAAATTCTTCAAGTCTAGTCAAAATCCCACAAAATTCCAGAAACATCCCACCAAATTCCAGAAAAATCACACAAAATTCCACATACATCCCGTCAAACTCCCTAAATCTTATCAAAATTTTACCACATTCCAGAAAAATCCCACAAAAACTTTTCCAATTTCCAGTCATCCTAGAAAAATCCCTCAAAATTCTTCAAGTCTCTTTAAAATCTTACCAAATTACAGAACATTCCACAACATTCCAAAAAAATCGCACAACCTTCCAGAAACCTCCTACAAAATTCTTTACAATTTCACAAAACCCTACCAAATTCCAGAAACTTCCCACTAAACCTCCACCAATTTGCACACAATCTAAGAAAAATCTTTCAAAATTCTTCAAGTCTCCTCAAAATCTCACCAAATTCCAGAACATTCCACAACATTTCAAAGAAATCGCACAACATTCCAGAAACCTCCCACAAAATTCTTTACATTTTCACAAAACTCCACCAAATTCCAGAAACATCCCACAAAATCTCCACTAATTTCCACACAATCTAAGAAAAATACCTCAAAATTCTTCATGTCTCCTCAAAGTCTTTTGAAATTCCACAAACATCCCACACAATTCCACAAACATCCCAACAAACTCCTTAAACCTTCTCAAAGCCCTACCAAATTCCAGAAACATCTCACACAATTCTCGAAAAATCTTCTCAAAACCCCACCAAATTCCAGAAACTTCCCACAAAAACTTTCCAAATTTCCACACATCCCAAAAAATTCCCTCAAAATTCTTCAAGTCTCCTCAAAATCTCACCAAATTCTAGAACATTCCACAACATTTCAAAGAAATCGCACAACATTCCAGAAACCTCCCACAAAATTCTTTACATTTTCGCAAAACTCCACCAAATTCCAGAAACATCCCACAAAATCTCCACAAATTTCCACACAATATAAGAAAAATACCTCAAAATTCTTCATGTCCCCTCAAAGTCTTTCGAAATTCCACAAACTTCCCACACAATTCCCTAAATATTCTCAAAACCCTACCAAATTCCAGAAACATCTCACAAAATTCTAGAAAAATCTTCGCAAAACCCTACCAAATTCCAGAAACTTCCCACAAAAACTTTCCAAATTTCCACACATCCTAGAATATTCCCTCAAAATTCTTCAAGTCTCCTCAAAATCTCACCAAATTCCAGAACATTCCACAACATTTCAAAGAAATCGCACAACATTCCAGAAACCTCCCACAAAATTCTTTACATTTTCACAAAACTCCACCAAATTCCAGAAACATCCCACAAAATCTCCACAAATTTCCACACAATCTAAGAAAAATACCTCAAAATTCTTCATGTCTCCTCAAAGTCTTTTGAAATTCCACAAACATCCCACACAATTCCACAAACATCCCAACAAACTCCTTAAACCTTCTCAAAGCCCTACCAAATTCCAGAAACATCTCACACAATTCTCGAAAAATCTTCTCAAAACCCCACCAAATTCCAGAAACTTCCCACAAAAACTTTCCAAATTTCCACACATCCTAGAAAATTCCCTCAAAATTCTTCAAGTCTCCTCAAAATCTCACCAAATTCCAGAACATTCCACAACATTTCAAAGAAATCGCACAACATTCCAGAAACCTCCCACAAAATTCTTTACATTTTCGCAAAACTCCACCAAATTCCAGAAACATCCCACAAAATCTCCACAAATTTCCACACAATATAAGAAAAATACCTCAAAATTCTTCATGTCCCCTCAAAGTCTTTCGAAATTCCACAAACTTCCCACACAATTCCCTAAATATTCTCAAAACCCTTCCAAATTCCAGAAACATCCCACAAAAACTCTTCCTATTTCCAAAAATTCCACAAACATCCCACAAAATTCCAGAAAAATCTTCTCAAAACCCTACCAAATTCCAGAAATATCCCACAAAATCTTGACAAATTTCCACAAAATCAAAAAAAAACCCTCAAAATTCTTCATGTCTCCTCAAAGTCTTTCAAATTCCAGAAACATCCCACAAAATCTCCAAAAATTTCCACACAATTTAAGAAAAATGCTTCAAAATGCTTCATGTCTCCTCAAAGTCAAAAACCTTAAAAATTTCCACACATCATCGAAAAATCCCTCAAAATTCTTCAAGTCTCTTTAAAATCTTACCAAATTCCAAAACATTCTACAACATTCCAAAAAAATCGCGCAACCTTCCAGAAATCTCATACAAAATTCTTTACATTTTCACAAAACCCTACCAAATTCCAGAAACTTCCCACTAAACCTCCACCAATTTGCAAGCAATCTAAGAAAAATCTTTCAAAATTCTTCAAGTCTAGTCAAAATCCCACAAAATTCCAGAAACATCCCACCAAATTCCAGAAAAATCACACAAAATTCCACATACATCCCGTCAAACTCCCTAAATCTTATCAAAATTTTACCACATTCCAGAAAAATCCCACAAAAACTTTTCCAATTTCCAGTCATCCTAGAAAAATCCCTCAAAATTCTTCAAGTCTCTTTAAAATCTTACCAAATTACAGAACATTCCACAACATTCCAAAAAAATCGCACAACCTTCCAGAAACCTCCTACAAAATTCTTTACAATTTCACAAAACCCTACCAAATTCCAGAAACTTCCCACTAAACCTCCACCAATTTGCACACAATCTAAGAAAAATCTTTCAAAATTCTTCAAGTCTCCTCAAAATCTCACCAAATTCCAGAACATTCCACAACATTTCAAAGAAATCGCACAACATTCCAGAAACCTCCCACAAAATTCTTTACATTTTCACAAAACTCCACCAAATTCCAGAAACATCCCACAAAATCTCCACTAATTTCCACACAATATAAGAAAAATACCTCAAAATTCTTCATGTCCCCTCAAAGTCTTTCGAAATTCCACAAACTTCCCACACAATTCCCTAAATATTCTCAAAACCCTTCCAAATTCCAGAAACATCCCACAAAAACTCTTCCTATTTCCAAAAATTCCACAAACATCCCACAAAATTCCAGAAAAATCTTCTCAAAACCCTACCAAATTCCAGAAATATCCCACAAAATCTTGACAAATTTCCACACAATCACAAAAAAACACCTCAAAATTCTTCATGTCTCCTCAAAGTCTTTCAAATTCCAGAAACATCCCACAAAATCTCCAAAAATTTCCACACAATTTAAGAAAAATGCTTCAAAATGCTTCATGTCTCCTCAAAGTCAAAAACCTTAAAAATTTCCACACATCATCGAAAAATCCCTCAAAATTCTTCAAGTCTCTTTAAAATCTTACCAAATTCCAAAACATTCTACAACATTCCAAAAAAATCGCGCAACCTTCCAGAAATCTCATACAAAATTCTTTACATTTTCACAAAACCCTACCAAATTCCAGAAACTTCCCACTAAACCTCCACCAATTTGCAAGCAATCTAAGAAAAATCTTTCAAAATTCTTCAAGTCTAGTCAAAATCCCACAAAATTCCAGAAACATCCCACCAAATTCCAGAAAAATCACACAAAATTCCACATACATCCCATCAAACTCCCTACATCTTCTCAAAACCCTACCACATTCCAGAAAAATCCCACAAAAACTTTTCCAATTTCCAGTCATCCTAGAAAAATCCCTCAAAATTCTTCAAGTCTCTTTAAAATCTTACCAAATTCCAGAACATTCCACAACATTCCAAAAAAATCGCACAACCTTCCAGAAACCTCCTACAAAATTCTTTACAATTTCACAAAACCCTACCAAATTGCAGAAACTTCCCGCTAAACCTCCACCAATTTGCACACAATCTAAGAAAAATCTTTCAAAATTCTTCAAGTCTAGTCAAAATCCCACAAAATTCCAGAAACATCCCACCAAATTCCAGAAAAATCACACAAAATTCCACATACATCCCATCAAACTCCCTAAATCTTCTCAAAACCCTACCAAATTCCAGAAACTTTGCACAAAACCTCCTCCATTTTACACACAAGCTAAGAAAAATACCTCAGAATGCTTCACGTCTCTTCAGTCTACCAAATTCCAGAAACATCCCACAAAATCTCCTCCAATTTGCAAGCGTTCTAAAAAAAATCTTTCAAAATTCTTCAAGTTTAGTCAAAATCCCAAAAATTCCACAAACATCCCAAAAAATTCCACAAACATCCCAACAAACTCCTTAAACCTTCTCAAAGCCCTACCAAATTCCAGAAACATCTCACACAATTCTCGAAAAATCTTCTCAAAACCCCACCAAATTCCAGAAACTTCCCACAAAAACTTTCCAAATTTCCACACATCCTAGAAAATTCCCTCAAAATTCTTCAAGTCCCCTCAAAATCTCACCAAATTCCAGAACATTCCACAACATTTCAAAGAAATCGCACAACATTCCAGAAACCTCCCACAAAATTCTTTACATTTTCGCAAAACTCCACCAAATTCCAGAAACATCCCACAAAATCTCCACAAATTTCCACACAATATAAGAAAAATACCTCAAAATTCTTCATGTCCCCTCAAAGTCTTTCGAAATTCCACAAACATCCCACACAATTCCCAAATCTTCTCAAAACCCTTCCAAATTCCAGAAACATCCCACACTCTTCCTATTTCCAAAAATTCCACAAACATCCCACAAAATTCCAGTAAAATCTTTTCAAAACCCTACCAAATTCCAGAAATATCCCACAAAATCTTGACAAATTTCCACACAATCAAAAAAAAACCCTCAAAATTCTTCATGTCTCCTCAAAGTCTTTCAAATTCCAGAAACATCCCACAAAATCTCCAAAAATTTCCACACAATTTAAGAAAAATACTTCAAAATGCTTCATGTCTCCTCAAAGTCAAAAACCTTAAAAATTTCCACACATCATCGAAAAATCCCTCAAAATTCTTCAAGTCTCTTTAAAATCTTACCAAATTCCAAAACATTCTACAACATTCCAAAAAAATCGCGCAACCTTCCAGAAATCTCATACAAAATTCTTTACATTTTCACAAAACCCTACCAAATTCCAGAAACTTCCCACTAAACCTCCACCAATTTGCAAGCAATCTAAGAAAAATCTTTCAAAATTCTTCACGTCTAGTCAAAATCCCACAAAATTCAAGAAACATCCCACCAAATTCCAGAAAAATCACAGAAAATTCCACATACATCCCAACAAACTCCCTAAATCTTCTCAAAACCCTACCAAATTCCAGAAACTTCACACAAAACCTCCTCCATTTTGCACACAAGCTAAGAAAAATACCTCAAAATGCTTCACGTCTCTTCAGTCTACCAAATTCCAGAAACATCCCACAAAATCTCCTCCAATTTCCAAGCGATCTAAAAAAATCTTTCAAAATTCTTCAAGTCTAGTCAAAATCCCACAAAATATCACAAACATCCCAAAAAATTCCACAAACATCCCAACAAACTCCCTAAGTCTTATCAAAACCCTACCAAATTCCAGAAACATCTCACAAAATTCTAGAAAAATCTTCTCAAAACCCTACCAAATTCCAGAAACTTCCCACAAAAACATTCCAAATTTCCACACATCCTAGAAAATTCCCTCAAAATTCTTCAAGTCTCCTCAAAATCTCACCAAATTCCAGAACATTCCACAACATTTCAAAGAAATCGCACAACATTCCAGAAACCTCCCACAAAATTCTTTACATTTTCACAAAACTCCACCAAATTCCAGAAACATCCCACAAAATCTCCACAAATTTCCACACAATATCAGAAAAATACCTCAAAATTCTTCATGTCCCCTCAAAGTCTTTCGAAATTCCACAAACTTCCCACACAATTCCCTAAATATTCTCAAAACCCTTCCAAATTCCAGAAACATCCCACAAAAACTCTTCCTATTTCCAAAAATTCCACAAACATCCCACAAAATTCCAGAAAAATCTTCTCAAAACCCTACCAAATTCCAGAAATATCCCACAAAATCTTGACAAATTTCCACACAATCACAAAAAAACACCTCAAAATTCTTCATGTCTCCTCAAAGTCATTCAAATTCCAGAAACATCCCACAAAATCTCCAAAAATTTCCACACAATTTAAGAAAAATGCTTCAAAATGCTTCATGTCTCCTCAAAGTCAAAAACCTTAAAAATTTCCACACATCATCGAAAAATCCCTCAAAATTCTTCAAGTCTCTTTAAAATCTTACCAAATTCCAAAACATTCTACAACATTCCAAAAAAATCGCGCAACCTTCCAGAAATCTCATACAAAATTCTTTACATTTTCACAAAACCCTACCAAATTCCAGAAACTTCCCACTAAACCTCCACCAATTTGCAAGCAATCTAAGAAAAATCTTTCAAAATTCTTCAAGTCTAGTCAAAATCCCACAAAATTCCAGAAACATCCCACCAAATTCCAGAAAAATCACACAAAATTCCACATACATCCCGTCAAACTCCCTAAATCTTATCAAAATTTTACCACATTCCAGAAAAATCCCACAAAAACTTTTCCAATTTCCAGTCATCCTAGAAAAATCCCTCAAAATTCTTCAAGTCTCTTTAAAATCTTACCAAATTACAGAACATTCCACAACATTCCAAAAAAATCGCACAACCTTCCAGAAACCTCCTACAAAATTCTTTACAATTTCACAAAACCCTACCAAATTCCAGAAACTTCCCACTAAACCTCCACCAATTTGCACACAATCTAAGAAAAATCTTTCAAAATTCTTCAAGTCTCCTCAAAATCTCACCAAATTCCAGAACATTCCACAACATTTCAAAGAAATCGCACAACATTCCAGAAACCTCCCACAAAATTCTTTACATTTTCGCAAAACTCCACCAAATTCCAGAAACATCCCACAAAATCTCCACAGATTTCCACACAATATAAGAAAAATACCTCAAAATTCTTCATGTCCCCTCAAAGTCTTTCGAAATTCCACAAACATCCCACACAATTCCCAAATCTTCTCAAAACCCTTCCAAATTCCAGAAACATCCCACACTCTTCCTATTTCCAAAAATTCCACAAACATCCCACAAAATTCCAGTAAAATCTTTTCAAAACCCTACCAAATTCCAGAAATATCCCACAAAATCTTGACAAATTTCCACACAATCAAAAAAAAACCCTCAAAATTCTTCATGTCTCCTCAAAGTCTTTCAAATTCCAGAAACATCCCACAAAATCTCCAAAAATTTCCACACAATTTAAGAAAAATACTTCAAAATGCTTCATGTCTCCTCAAAGTCAAAAACCTTAAAAATTTCCACACATCATCGAAAAATCCCTCAAAATTCTTCAAGTCTCTTCAAAATCTTACCAAATTCCAAAACATTCTACAACATTCCAAAAAAATCGCGCAACCTTCCAGAAATCTCATACAAAATTCTTTACATTTTCACAAAACCCTACCAAATTCCAGAAACTTCCCACTAAACCTCCACCAATTTGCAAGCAATCTAAGAAAAATCTTTCAAAATTCTTCACGTCTAGTCAAAATCCCACAAAATTCAAGAAACATCCCACCAAATTCCAGAAAAATCACAGAAAATTCCACATACATCCCAACAAACTCCCTAAATCTTCTCAAAACCCTACCAAATTCCAGAAACTTCACACAAAACCTCCTCCATTTTGCACACAAGCTAAGAAAAATACCTCAAAATGCTTCACGTCTCTTCAGTCTACCAAATTCCAGAAACATCCCACAAAATCTCCTCCAATTTCCAAGCGATCTAAAAAAATCTTTCAAAATTCTTCAAGTCTAGTCAAAATCCCACAAAATATCACAAACATCCCAAAAAATTCCACAAACATCCCAACAAACTCCCTAAGTCTTATCAAAACCCTACCAAATTCCAGAAACATCTCACAAAATTCTAGAAAAATCTTCTCAAAACCCTACCAAATTCCAGAAACTTCCCACAAAAACATTCCAAATTTCCACACATCCTAGAAAATTCCCTCAAAATTCTTCAAGTCTCCTCAAAATCTCACCAAATTCCAGAACATTCCACAACATTTCAAAGAAATCGCACAACATTCCAGAAACCTCCCACAAAATTCTTTACATTTTCACAAAACTCCACCAAATTCCAGAAACATCCCACAAAATCTCCACAAATTTCCACACAATATAAGAAAAATACCTCAAAATTCTTCATGTCCCCTCAAAGTCTTTCGAAATTCCACAAACTTCCCACACAATTCCCTAAATATTCTCAAAACCCTTCCAAATTCCAGAAACATCCCACAAAAACTCTTCCTATTTCCAAAAATTCCACAAACATCCCACAAAATTCCAGAAAAATCTTCTCAAAACCCTACCAAATTCCAGAAATATCCCACAAAATCTTGACAAATTTCCACACAATCACAAAAAAACACCTCAAAATTCTTCATGTCTCCTCAAAGTCTTTCAAATTCCAGAAACATCCCACAAAATCTCCAAAAATTTCCACACAATTTAAGAAAAATGCTTCAAAATGCTTCATGTCTCCTCAAAGTCAAAAACCTTAAAAATTTCCACACATCATCGAAAAATCCCTCAAAATTCTTCAAGTCTCTTTAAAATCTTACCAAATTCCAAAACATTCTACAACATTCCAAAAAAATCGCGCAACCTTCCAGAAATCTCATACAAAATTCTTTACATTTTCACAAAACCCTACCAAATTCCAGAAACTTCCCACTAAACCTCCACCAATTTGCAAGCAATCTAAGAAAAATCTTTCAAAATTCTTCAAGTCTAGTCAAAATCCCACAAAATTCCAGAAACATCCCACCAAATTCCAGAAAAATCACACAAAATTCCACATACATCCCGTCAAACTCCCTAAATCTTATCAAAATTTTACCACATTCCAGAAAAATCCCACAAAAACTTTTCCAATTTCCAGTCATCCTAGAAAAATCCCTCAAAATTCTTCAAGTCTCTTTAAAATCTTACCAAATTACAGAACATTCCACAACATTCCAAAAAAATCGCACAACCTTCCAGAAACCTCCTACAAAATTCTTTACAATTTCACAAAACCCTACCAAATTCCAGAAACTTCCCACTAAACCTCCACCAATTTGCACACAATCTAAGAAAAATCTTTCAAAATTCTTCAAGTCTCCTCAAAATCTCACCAAATTCCAGAACATTCCACAACATTTCAAAGAAATCGCACAACATTCCAGAAACCTCCCACAAAATTCTTTACATTTTCACAAAACTCCACCAAATTCCAGAAACATCCCACAAAATCTCCACTAATTTCCACACAATCTAAGAAAAATACCTCAAAATTCTTCATGTCTCCTCAAAGTCTTTTGAAATTCCACAAACATCCCACACAATTCCACAAACATCCCAACAAACTCCTTAAACCTTCTCAAAGCCCTACCAAATTCCAGAAACATCTCACACAATTCTCGAAAAATCTTCTCAAAACCCCACCAAATTCCAGAAACTTCCCACAAAAACTTTCCAAATTTCCACACATCCTAGAAAATTCCCTCAAAATTCTTCAAGTCTCCTCAAAATCTCACCAAATTCTAGAACATTCCACAACATTTCAAAGAAATCGCACAACATTCCAGAAACCTCCCACAAAATTCTTTACATTTTCGCAAAACTCCACCAAATTCCAGAAACATCCCACAAAATCTCCACAAATTTCCACACAATATAAGAAAAATACCTCAAAATTCTTCATGTCCCCTCAAAGTCTTTCGAAATTCCACAAACTTCCCACACAATTCCCTAAATATTCTCAAAACCCTACCAAATTCCAGAAACATCTCACAAAATTCTAGAAAAATCTTCGCAAAACCCTACCAAATTCCAGAAACTTCCCACAAAAACTTTCCAAATTTCCACACATCCTAGAATATTCCCTCAAAATTCTTCAAGTCTCCTCAAAATCTCACCAAATTCCAGAACATTCCACAACATTTCAAAGAAATCGCACAACATTCCAGAAACCTCCCACAAAATTCTTTACATTTTCACAAAACTCCACCAAATTCCAGAAACATCCCACAAAATCTCCACAAATTTCCACACAATCTAAGAAAAATACCTCAAAATTCTTCATGTCTCCTCAAAGTCTTTTGAAATTCCACAAACATCCCACACAATTCCACAAACATCCCAACAAACTCCTTAAACCTTCTCAAAGCCCTACCAAATTCCAGAAACATCTCACACAATTCTCGAAAAATCTTCTCAAAACCCCACCAAATTCCAGAAACTTCCCACAAAAACTTTCCAAATTTCCACACATCCTAGAAAATTCCCTCAAAATTCTTCAAGTCTCCTCAAAATCTCACCAAATTCCAGAACATTCCACAACATTTCAAAGAAATCGCACAACATTCCAGAAACCTCCCACAAAATTCTTTACATTTTCACAAAACTCCACCAAATTCCAGAAACATCCCACAAAATCTCCACAAATTTCCACACAATATAAGAAAAATACCTCAAAATTCTTCATGTCCCCTCAAAGTCTTTCGAAATTCCACAAACTTCCCACACAATTCCCTAAATATTCTCAAAACCCTTCCAAATTCCAGAAACATCCCACAAAAACTCTTCCTATTTCCAAAAATTCCACAAACATCCCACAAAATTCCAGAAAAATCTTCTCAAAACCCTACCAAATTCCAGAAATATCCCACAAAATCTTGACAAATTTCCACACAATCAAAAAAAAACCCTCAAAATTCTTCATGTCTCCTCAAAGTCTTTCAAATTCCAGAAACATCCCACAAAATCTCCAAAAATTTCCACACAATTTAAGAAAAATGCTTCAAAATGCTTCATGTCTCCTCAAAGTCAAAAACCTTAAAAATTTCCACACATCATCGAAAAATCCCTCAAAATTCTTCAAGTCTCTTTAAAATCTTACCAAATTCCAAAACATTCTACAACATTCCAAAAAAATCGCGCAACCTTCCAGAAATCTCATACAAAATTCTTTACATTTTCACAAAACCCTACCAAATTCCAGAAACTTCCCACTAAACCTCCACCAATTTGCAAGCAATCTAAGAAAAATCTTTCAAAATTCTTCAAGTCTAGTCAAAATCCCAAAAAATTCCAGAAACATCCCACCAAATTCCAGAAAAATCACACAAAATTCCACATACATCCCGTCAAACTCCCTAAATCTTATCAAAATTTTACCACATTCCAGAAAAATCCCACAAAAACTTTTCCAATTTCCAGTCATCCTAGAAAAATCCCTCAAAATTCTTCAAGTCTCTTTAAAATCTTACCAAATTACAGAACATTCCACAACATTCCAAAAAAATCGCACAACCTTCCAGAAACCTCCTACAAAATTCTTTACAATTTCACAAAACCCTACCAAATTCCAGAAACTTCCCACTAAACCTCCACCAATTTGCACACAATCTAAGAAAAATCTTTCAAAATTCTTCAAGTCTCCTCAAAATCTCACCAAATTCCAGAACATTCCACAACATTTCAAAGAAATCGCACAACATTCCAGAAACCTCCCACAAAATTCTTTACATTTTCACAAAACTCCACCAAATTCCAGAAACATCCCACAAAATCTCCACAAATTTCCACACAATATAAGAAAAATACCTCAAAATTCTTCATGTCCCCTCAAAGTCTTTCGAAATTCCACAAACTTCCCACACAATTCCCTAAATATTCTCAAAACCCTTCCAAATTCCAGAAACATCCCACAAAAACTCTTCCTATTTCCAAAAATTCCACAAACATCCCACAAAATTCCAGAAAAATCTTCTCAAAACCCTACCAAATTCCAGAAATATCCCACAAAATCTTGACAAATTTCCACACAATCACAAAAAAACACCTCAAAATTCTTCATGTCTCCTCAAAGTCTTTCAAATTCCAGAAACATCCCACAAAATCTCCAAAAATTTCCACACAATTTAAGAAAAATGCTTCAAAATGCTTCATGTCTCCTCAAAGTCAAAAACCTTAAAAATTTCCACACATCATCGAAAAATCCCTCAAAATTCTTCAAGTCTCTTTAAAATCTTACCAAATTCCAAAACATTCTACAACATTCCAAAAAAATCGCGCAACCTTCCAGAAATCTCATACAAAATTCTTTACATTTTCACAAAACCCTACCAAATTCCAGAAACTTCCCACTAAACCTCCACCAATTTGCAAGCAATCTAAGAAAAATCTTTAAAAATTCTTCAAGTCTAGTCAAAATCCCACAAAATTCCAGAAACATCCCACCAAATTCCAGAAAAATCACACAAAATTCCACATACATCCCGTCAAACTCCCTAAATCTTATCAAAATTTTACCACATTCCAGAAAAATCCCACAAAAACTTTTCCAATTTCCAGTCATCCTAGAAAAATCCCTCAAAATTCTTCAAGTCTCTTTAAAATCTTACCAAATTACAGAACATTCCACAACATTCCAAAAAAATCGCACAACCTTCCAGAAACCTCCTACAAAATTCTTTACAATTTCACAAAACCCTACCAAATTCCAGAAACTTCCCACTAAACCTCCACCAATTTGCACACAATCTAAGAAAAATCTTTCAAAATTCTTCAAGTCTCCTCAAAATCTCACCAAATTCCAGAACATTCCACAACATTTCAAAGAAATCGCACAACATTCCAGAAACCTCCCACAAAATTCTTTACATTTTCACAAAACTCCACCAAATTCCAGAAACATCCCACAAAATCTCCACTAATTTCCACACAATCTAAGAAAAATACCTCAAAATTCTTCATGTCTCCTCAAAGTCTTTTGAAATTCCACAAACATCCCACACAATTCCACAAACATCCCAACAAACTCCTTAAACCTTCTCAAAGCCCTACCAAATTCCAGAAACATCTCACACAATTCTCGAAAAATCTTCTCAAAACCCCACCAAATTCCAGAAACTTCCCACAAAAACATTCCAAATTTCCACACATCCTAGAAAATTCCCTCAAAATTCTTCAAGTCTCCTCAAAATCTCACCAAATTCTAGAACATTCCACAACATTTCAAAGAAATCGCACAACATTCCAGAAACCTCCCACAAAATTCTTTACATTTTCGCAAAACTCCACCAAATTCCAGAAACATCCCACAAAATCTCCACAAATTTCCACACAATATAAGAAAAATACCTCAAAATTCTTCATGTCCCCTCAAAGTCTTTCGAAATTCCACAAACTTCCCACACAATTCCCTAAATATTCTCAAAACCCTACCAAATTCCAGAAACATCTCACAAAATTCTAGAAAAATCTTCGCAAAACCCTACCAAATTCCAGAAACTTCCCACAAAAACTTTCCAAATTTCCACACATCCTAGAATATTCCCTCAAAATTCTTCAAGTCTCCTCAAAATCTCACCAAATTCCAGAACATTCCACAACATTTCAAAGAAATCGCACAACATTCCAGAAACCTCCCACAAAATTCTTTACATTTTCACAAAACTCCACCAAATTCCAGAAACATCCCACAAAATCTCCACAAATTTCCACACAATCTAAGAAAAATACCTCAAAATTCTTCATGTCTCCTCAAAGTCTTTTGAAATTCCACAAACATCCCACACAATTCCACAAACATCCCAACAAACTCCTTAAACCTTCTCAAAGCCCTACCAAATTCCAGAAACATCTCACACAATTCTCGAAAAATCTTCTCAAAACCCCACCAAATTCCAGAAACTTCCCACAAAAACTTTCCAAATTTCCACACATCCTAGAAAATTCCCTCAAAATTCTTCAAGTCTCCTCAAAATCTCACCAAATTCCAGAACATTCCACAACATTTCAAAGAAATCGCACAACATTCCAGAAACCTCCCACAAAATTCTTTACATTTTCGCAAAACTCCACCAAATTCCAGAAACATCCCACAAAATCTCCACAAATTTCCACACAATATAAGAAAAATACCTCAAAATTCTTCATGTCCCCTCAAAGTCTTTCGAAATTCCACAAACTTCCCACACAATTCCCTAAATATTCTCAAAACCCTTCCAAATTCCAGAAACATCCCACAAAAACTCTTCCTATTTCCAAAAATTCCACAAACATCCCACAAAATTCCAGAAAAATCTTCTCAAAACCCTACCAAATTCCAGAAATATCCCACAAAATCTTGACAAATTTCCACACAATCAAAAAAAAACCCTCAAAATTCTTCATGTCTCCTCAAAGTCTTTCAAATTCCAGAAACATCCCACAAAATCTCCAAAAATTTCCACACAATTTAAGAAAAATGCTTCAAAATGCTTCATGTCTCCTCAAAGTCAAAAACCTTAAAAATTTCCACACATCATCGAAAAATCCCTCAAAATTCTTCAAGTCTCTTTAAAATCTTACCAAATTCCAAAACATTCTACAACATTCCAAAAAAATCGCGCAACCTTCCAGAAATCTCATACAAAATTCTTTACATTTTCACAAAACCCTACCAAATTCCAGAAACTTCCCACTAAACCTCCACCAATTTGCAAGCAATCTAAGAAAAATCTTTCAAAATTCTTCAAGTCTAGTCAAAATCCCACAAAATTCCAGAAACATCCCACCAAATTCCAGAAAAATCACACAAAATTCCACATACATCCCGTCAAACTCCCTAAATCTTATCAAAATTTTACCACATTCCAGAAAAATCCCACAAAAACTTTTCCAATTTCCAGTCATCCTAGAAAAATCCCTCAAAATTCTTCAAGTCTCTTTAAAATCTTACCAAATTCCAGAACATTCCACAACATTCCAAAAAAATCGCACAACCTTCCAGAAACCTCCTACAAAATTCTTTACAATTTCACAAAACCCTACCAAATTCCAGAAACTTCCCACTAAACCTCCACCAATTTGCACACAATCTAAGAAAAATCTTTCAAAATTCTTCAAGTCTCCTCAAAATCTCACCAAATTCCAGAACATTCCACAACATTTCAAAGAAATCGCACAACATTCCAGAAACCTCCCACAAAATTCTTTACATTTTCACAAAACTCCACCAAATTCCAGAAACATCCCACAAAATCTCCACAAATTTCCACACAATATAAGAAAAATACCTCAAAATTCTTCATGTCCCCTCAAAGTCTTTCGAAATTCCACAAACTTCCCACACAATTCCCTAAATATTCTCAAAACCCTTCCAAATTCCAGAAACATCCCACAAAAACTCTTCCTATTTCCAAAAATTCCACAAACATCCCACAAAATTCCAGAAAAATCTTCTCAAAACCCTACCAAATTCCAGAAATATCCCACAAAATCTTGACAAATTTCCACACAATCACAAAAAAACACCTCAAAATTCTTCATGTCTCCTCAAAGTCTTTCAAATTCCAGAAACATCCCACAAAATCTCCAAAAATTTCCACACAATTTAAGAAAAATGCTTCAAAATGCTTCATGTCTCCTCAAAGTCAAAAACCTTAAAAATTTCCACACATCATCGAAAAATCCCTCAAAATTCTTCAAGTCTCTTTAAAATCTTACCAAATTCCAAAACATTCTACAACATTCCAAAAAAATCGCGCAACCTTCCAGAAATCTCATACAAAATTCTTTACATTTTCACAAAACCCTACCAAATTCCAGAAACTTCCCACTAAACCTCCACCAATTTGCAAGCAATCTAAGAAAAATCTTTCAAAATTCTTCAAGTCTAGTCAAAATCCCACAAAATTCCAGAAACATCCCACCAAATTCCAGAAAAATCACACAAAATTCCACATACATCCCGTCAAACTCCCTAAATCTTATCAAAATTTTACCACATTCCAGAAAAATCCCACAAAAACTTTTCCAATTTCCAGTCATCCTAGAAAAATCCCTCAAAATTCTTCAAGTCTCTTTAAAATCTTACCAAATTACAGAACATTCCACAACATTCCAAAAAAATCGCACAACCTTCCAGAAACCTCCTACAAAATTCTTTACAATTTCACAAAACCCTACCAAATTCCAGAAACTTCCCACTAAACCTCCACCAATTTGCACACAATCTAAGAAAAATCTTTCAAAATTCTTCAAGTCTCCTCAAAATCTCACCAAATTCCAGAACATTCCACAACATTTCAAAGAAATCGCACAACATTCCAGAAACCTCCCACAAAATTCTTTACATTTTCACAAAACTCCACCAAATTCCAGAAACATCCCACAAAATCTCCACAAATTTCCACACAATATAAGAAAAATACCTCAAAATTCTTCATGTCCCCTCAAAGTCTTTCGAAATTCCACAAACTTCCCACACAATTCCCTAAATATTCTCAAAACCCTTCCAAATTCCAGAAACATCCCACAAAAACTCTTCCTATTTCCAAAAATTCCACAAACATCCCACAAAATTCCAGAAAAATCTTCTCAAAACCCTACCAAATTCCAGAAATATCCCACAAAATCTTGACAAATTTCCACACAATCACAAAAAAACACCTCAAAATTCTTCATGTCTCCTCAAAGTCTTTCAAATTCCAGAAACATCCCACAAAATCTCCAAAAATTTCCACACAATTTAAGAAAAATGCTTCAAAATGCTTCATGTCTCCTCAAAGTCAAAAACCTTAAAAATTTCCACACATCATCGAAAAATCCCTCAAAATTCTTCAAGTCTCTTTAAAATCTTACCAAATTCCAAAACATTCTACAACATTCCAAAAAAATCGCGCAACCTTCCAGAAATCTCATACAAAATTCTTTACATTTTCACAAAACCCTACCAAATTCCAGAAACTTCCCACTAAACCTCCACCAATTTGCAAGCAATCTAAGAAAAATCTTTCAAAATTCTTCAAGTCTAGTCAAAATCCCACAAAATTCCAGAAACATCCCACCAAATTCCAGAAAAATCACACAAAATTCCACATACATCCCGTCAAACTCCCTAAATCTTATCAAAATTTTACCACATTCCAGAAAAATCCCACAAAAACTTTTCCAATTTCCAGTCATCCTAGAAAAATCCCTCAAAATTCTTCAAGTCTCTTTAAAATCTTACCAAATTACAGAACATTCCACAACATTCCAAAAAAATCGCACAACCTTCCAGAAACCTCCTACAAAATTCTTTACAATTTCACAAAACCCTACCAAATTCCAGAAACTTCCCACTAAACCTCCACCAATTTGCACACAATCTAAGAAAAATCTTTCAAAATTCTTCAAGTCTCCTCAAAATCTCACCAAATTCCAGAACATTCCACAACATTTCAAAGAAATCGCACAACATTCCAGAAACCTCCCACAAAATTCTTTACATTTTCACAAAACTCCACCAAATTCCAGAAACATCCCACAAAATCTCCACTAATTTCCACACAATCTAAGAAAAATACCTCAAAATTCTTCATGTCTCCTCAAAGTCTTTTGAAATTCCACAAACATCCCACACAATTCCACAAACATCCCAACAAACTCCTTAAACCTTCTCAAAGCCCTACCAAATTCCAGAAACATCTCACACAATTCTCGAAAAATCTTCTCAAAACCCCACCAAATTCCAGAAACTTCCCACAAAAACTTTCCAAATTTCCACACATCCTAGAAAATTCCCTCAAAATTCTTCAAGTCTCCTCAAAATCTCACCAAATTCTAGAACATTCCACAACATTTCAAAGAAATCGCACAACATTCCAGAAACCTCCCACAAAATTCTTTACATTTTCGCAAAACTCCACCAAATTCCAGAAACATCCCACAAAATCTCCACAAATTTCCACACAATATAAGAAAAATACCTCAAAATTCTTCATGTCCCCTCAAAGTCTTTCGAAATTCCACAAACTTCCCACACAATTCCCTAAATATTCTCAAAACCCTACCAAATTCCAGAAACATCTCACAAAATTCTAGAAAAATCTTCGCAAAACCCTACCAAATTCCAGAAACTTCCCACAAAAACTTTCCAAATTTCCACACATCCTAGAATATTCCCTCAAAATTCTTCAAGTCTCCTCAAAATCTCACCAAATTCCAGAACATTCCACAACATTTCAAAGAAATCGCACAACATTCCAGAAACCTCCCACAAAATTCTTTACATTTTCACAAAACTCCACCAAATTCCAGAAACATCCCACAAAATCTCCACAAATTTCCACACAATCTAAGAAAAATACCTCAAAATTCTTCATGTCTCCTCAAAGTCTTTTGAAATTCCACAAACATCCCACACAATTCCACAAACATCCCAACAAACTCCTTAAACCTTCTCAAAGCCCTACCAAATTCCAGAAACATCTCACACAATTCTCGAAAAATCTTCTCAAAACCCCACCAAATTCCAGAAACTTCCCACAAAAACTTTCCAAATTTCCACACATCCTAGAAAATTCCCTCAAAATTCTTCAAGTCTCCTCAAAATCTCACCAAATTCCAGAACATTCCACAACATTTCAAAGAAATCGCACAACATTCCAGAAACCTCCCACAAAATTCTTTACATTTTCGCAAAACTCCACCAAATTCCAGAAACATCCCACAAAATCTCCACAAATTTCCACACAATATAAGAAAAATACCTCAAAATTCTTCATGTCCCCTCAAAGTCTTTCGAAATTCCACAAACTTCCCACACAATTCCCTAAATATTCTCAAAACCCTTCCAAATTCCAGAAACATCCCACAAAAACTCTTCCTATTTCCAAAAATTCCACAAACATCCCACAAAATTCCAGAAAAATCTTCTCAAAACCCTACCAAATTCCAGAAATATCCCACAAAATCTTGACAAATTTCCACACAATCAAAAAAAAACCCTCAAAATTCTTCATGTCTCCTCAAAGTCTTTCAAATTCCAGAAACATCCCACAAAATCTCCAAAAATTTCCACACAATTTAAGAAAAATGCTTCAAAATGCTTCATGTCTCCTCAAAGTCAAAAACCTTAAAAATTTCCACACATCATCGAAAAATCCCTCAAAATTCTTCAAGTCTCTTTAAAATCTTACCAAATTCCAAAACATTCTACAACATTCCAAAAAAATCGCGCAACCTTCCAGAAATCTCATACAAAATTCTTTACATTTTCACAAAACCCTACCAAATTCCAGAAACTTCCCACTAAACCTCCACCAATTTGCAAGCAATCTAAGAAAAATCTTTCAAAATTCTTCAAGTCTAGTCAAAATCCCACAAAATTCCAGAAACATCCCACCAAATTCCAGAAAAATCACACAAAATTCCACATACATCCCGTCAAACTCCCTAAATCTTATCAAAATTTTACCACATTCCAGAAAAATCCCACAAAAACTTTTCCAATTTCCACTCATCCTAGAAAAATCCCTCAAAATTCTTCAAGTCTCTTTAAAATCTTACCAAATTACAGAACATTCCACAACATTCCAAAAAAATCGCACAACCTTCCAGAAACCTCCTACAAAATTCTTTACAATTTCACAAAACCCTACCAAATTCCAGAAACTTCCCACTAAACCTCCACCAATTTGCACACAATCTAAGAAAAATCTTTCAAAATTCTTCAAGTCTCCTCAAAATCTCACCAAATTCCAGAACATTCCACAACATTTCAAAGAAATCGCACAACATTCCAGAAACCTCCCACAAAATTCTTTACATTTTCACAAAACTCCACCAAATTCCAGAAACATCCCACAAAATCTCCACAAATTTCCACACAATATAAGAAAAATACCTCAAAATTCTTCATGTCCCCTCAAAGTCTTTCGAAATTCCACAAACTTCCCACACAATTCCCTAAATATTCTCAAAACCCTTCCAAATTCCAGAAACATCCCACAAAAACTCTTCCTATTTCCAAAAATTCCACAAACATCCCACAAAATTCCAGAAAAATCTTCTCAAAACCCTACCAAATTCCAGAAATATCCCACAAAATCTTGACAAATTTCCACACAATCACAAAAAAACACCTCAAAATTCTTCATGTCTCCTCAAAGTCTTTCAAATTCCAGAAACATCCCACAAAATCTCCAAAAATTTCCACACAATTTAAGAAAAATGCTTCAAAATGCTTCATGTCTCCTCAAAGTCAAAAACCTTAAAAATTTCCACACATCATCGAAAAATCCCTCAAAATTCTTCAAGTCTCTTTAAAATCTTACCAAATTCCAAAACATTCTACAACATTCCAAAAAAATCGCGCAACCTTCCAGAAATCTCATACAAAATTCTTTACATTTTCACAAAACCCTACCAAATTCCAGAAACTTCCCACTAAACCTCCACCAATTTGCACACAATCTAAGAAAAATCTTTCAAAATTCTTCAAGTCTCCTCAAAATCTCACCAAATTCCAGAACATTCCACAACATTTCAAAGAAATCGCACAACATTCCAGAAACCTCCCACAAAATTCTTTACATTTTCACAAAACTCCACCAAATTCCAGAAACATCCCACAAAATCTCCACTAATTTCCACACAATCTAAGAAAAATACCTCAAAATTCTTCATGTCTCCTCAAAGTCTTTTGAAATTCCACAAACATCCCACACAATTCCACAAACATCCCAACAAACTCCTTAAACCTTCTCAAAGCCCTACCAAATTCCAGAAACATCTCACACAATTCTCGAAAAATCTTCACAAAACCCCACCAAATTCCAGAAACTTCCCACAAAAACTTTCCAAATTTCCACACATCCTAGAAAATTCCCTCAAAATTCTTCAAGTCTCCTCAAAATCTCACCAAATTCTAGAACATTCCACAACATTTCAAAGAAATCGCACAACATTCCAGAAACCTCCCACAAAATTCTTTACATTTTCGCAAAACTCCACCAAATTCCAGAAACATCCCACAAAATCTCCACAAATTTCCACACAATATAAGAAAAATACCTCAAAATTCTTCATGTCCCCTCAAAGTCTTTCGAAATTCCACAAACTTCCCACACAATTCCCTAAATATTCTCAAAACCCTACCAAATTCCAGAAACATCTCACAAAATTCTAGAAAAATCTTCGCAAAACCCTACCAAATTCCAGAAACTTCCCACAAAAACTTTCCAAATTTCCACACATCCTAGAATATTCCCTCAAAATTCTTCAAGTCTCCTCAAAATCTCACCAAATTCCAGAACATTCCACAACATTTCAAAGAAATCGCACAACATTCCAGAAACCTCCCACAAAATTCTTTACATTTTCACAAAACTCCACCAAATTCCAGAAACATCCCACAAAATCTCCACAAATTTCCACACAATCTAAGAAAAATACCTCAAAATTCTTCATGTCTCCTGAAAGTCTTTTGAAATTCCACAAACATCCCACACAATTCCACAAACATCCCAACAAACTCCTTAAACCTTCTCAAAGCCCTACCAAATTCCAGAAACATCTCACACAATTCTCGAAAAATCTTCTCAAAACCCCACCAAATTCCAGAAACTTCCCACAAAAACTTTCCAAATTTCCACACATCCTAGAAAATTCCCTCAAAATTCTTCAAGTCTCCTCAAAATCTCACCAAATTCCAGAACATTCCACAACATTTCAAAGAAATCGCACAACATTCCAGAAACCTCCCACAAAATTCTTTACATTTTCGCAAAACTCCACCAAATTCCAGAAACATCCCACAAAATCTCCACAAATTTCCACACAATATAAGAAAAATACCTCAAAATTCTTCATGTCCCCTCAAAGTCTTTCGAAATTCCACAAACTTCCCACACAATTCCCTAAATATTCTCAAAACCCTTCCAAATTCCAGAAACATCCCACAAAAACTCTTCCTATTTCCAAAAATTCCACAAACATCCCACAAAATTCCAGAAAAATCTTCTCAAAACCCTACCAAATTCCAGAAATATCCCACAAAATCTTGACAAATTTCCACACAATCAAAAAAAAACCCTCAAAATTCTTCATGTCTCCTCAAAGTCTTTCAAATTCCAGAAACATCCCACAAAATCTCCAAAAATTTCCACACAATTTAAGAAAAATGCTTCAAAATGCTTCATGTCTCCTCAAAGTCAAAAACCTTAAAAATTTCCACACATCATCGAAAAATCCCTCAAAATTCTTCAAGTCTCTTTAAAATCTTACCAAATTCCAAAACATTCTACAACATTCCAAAAAAATCGCGCAACCTTCCAGAAATCTCATACAAAATTCTTTACATTTTCACAAAACCCTACCAAATTCCAGAAACTTCCCACTAAACCTCCACCAATTTGCAAGCAATCTAAGAAAAATCTTTCAAAATTCTTCAAGTCTAGTCAAAATCCCACAAAATTCCAGAAACATCCCACCAAATTCCAGAAAAATCACACAAAATTCCACATACATCCCGTCAAACTCCCTAAATCTTATCAAAATTTTACCACATTCCAGAAAAATCCCACAAAAACTTTTCCAATTTCCACTCATCCTAGAAAAATCCCTCAAAATTCTTCAAGTCTCTTTAAAATCTTACCAAATTACAGAACATTCCACAACATTCCAAAAAAATCGCACAACCTTCCAGAAACCTCCTACAAAATTCTTTACAATTTCACAAAACCCTACCAAATTCCAGAAACTTCCCACTAAACCTCCACCAATTTGCACACAATCTAAGAAAAATCTTTCAAAATTCTTCAAGTCTCCTCAAAATCTCACCAAATTCCAGAACATTCCACAACATTTCAAAGAAATCGCACAACATTCCAGAAACCTCCCACAAAATTCTTTACATTTTCACAAAACTCCACCAAATTCCAGAAACATCCCACAAAATCTCCACAAATTTCCACACAATATAAGAAAAATACCTCAAAATTCTTCATGTCCCCTCAAAGTCTTTCGAAATTCCACAAACTTCCCACACAATTCCCTAAATATTCTCAAAACCCTTCCAAATTCCAGAAACATCCCACAAAAACTCTTCCTATTTCCAAAAATTCCACAAACATCCCACAAAATTCCAGAAAAATCTTCTCAAAACCCTACCAAATTCCAGAAATATCCCACAAAATCTTGACAAATTTCCACACAATCACAAAAAAACACCTCAAAATTCTTCATGTCTCCTCAAAGTCTTTCAAATTCCAGAAACATCCCACAAAATCTCCAAAAATTTCCACACAATTTAAGAAAAATGCTTCAAAATGCTTCATGTCTCCTCAAAGTCAAAAACCTTAAAAATTTCCACACATCATCGAAAAATCCCTCAAAATTCTTCAAGTCTCTTTAAAATCTTACCAAATTCCAAAACATTCTACAACATTCCAAAAAAATCGCGCAACCTTCCAGAAATCTCATACAAAATTCTTTACATTTTCACAAAACCCTACCAAATTCCAGAAACTTCCCACTAAACCTCCACCAATTTGCACACAATCTAAGAAAAATCTTTCAAAATTCTTCAAGTCTCCTCAAAATCTCACCAAATTCCAGAACATTCCACAACATTTCAAAGAAATCGCACAACATTCCAGAAACCTCCCACAAAATTCTTTACATTTTCACAAAACTCCACCAAATTCCAGAAACATCCCACAAAATCTCCACAAATTTCCACACAATCTAAGAAAAATACCTCAAAATTCTTCATGTCTCCTCAAAGTCTTTTGAAATTCCACAAACATCCCACACAATTCCACAAACATCCCAACAAACTCCTTAAACCTTCTCAAAGCCCTACCAAATTCCAGAAACATCTCACACAATTCTCGAAAAATCTTCACAAAACCCCACCAAATTCCAGAAACTTCCCACAAAAACTTTCCAAATTTCCACACATCCTAGAAAATTCCCTCAAAATTCTTCAAGTCTCCTCAAAATCTCACCAAATTCTAGAACATTCCACAACATTTCAAAGAAATCGCACAACATTCCAGAAACCTCCCACAAAATTCTTTACATTTTCGCAAAACTCCACCAAATTCCAGAAACATCCCACAAAATCTCCACAAATTTCCACACAATATAAGAAAAATACCTCAAAATTCTTCATGTCCCCTCAAAGTCTTTCGAAATTCCACAAACTTCCCACACAATTCCCTAAATATTCTCAAAACCCTACCAAATTCCAGAAACATCTCACAAAATTCTAGAAAAATCTTCGCAAAACCCTACCAAATTCCAGAAACTTCCCACAAAAACTTTCCAAATTTCCACACATCCTAGAATATTCCCTCAAAATTCTTCAAGTCTCCTCAAAATCTCACCAAATTCCAGAACATTCCACAACATTTCAAAGAAATCGCACAACATTCCAGAAACCTCCCACAAAATTCTTTACATTTTCACAAAACTCCACCAAATTCCAGAAACATCCCACAAAATCTCCACAAATTTCCACACAATCTAAGAAAAATACCTCAAAATTCTTCATGTCTCCTCAAAGTCTTTTGAAATTCCACAAACATCCCACACAATTCCACAAACATCCCAACAAACTCCTTAAACCTTCTCAAAGCCCTACCAAATTCCAGAAACATCTCACACAATTCTCGAAAAATCTTCTCAAAACCCCACCAAATTCCAGAAACTTCCCACAAAAACTTTCCAAATTTCCACACATCCTAGAAAATTCCCTCAAAATTCTTCAAGTCTCCTCAAAATCTCACCAAATTCCAGAACATTCCACAACATTTCAAAGAAATCGCACAACATTCCAGAAACCTCCCACAAAATTCTTTACATTTTCGCAAAACTCCACCAAATTCCAGAAACATCCCACAAAATCTCCACAAATTTCCACACAATATAAGAAAAATACCTCAAAATTCTTCATGTCCCCTCAAAGTCTTTCAAAATTCCACAAACTTCCCACACAATTCCCTAAATATTCTCAAAACCCTTCCAAATTTTAGAAACATCCCACAAAAACTCTTCCTATTTCCAAAAATTCCACAAACATCCCACAAAATTCCAGAAAAATCTTTTCAAAACCCTACCAAATTCCAGAAATATCCCACAAAATCTTGACAAATTTCCACACAATCAAAAAAAACCCCTCAAAATTCGTCATGTCTCCTCAAAGTCTTTCAAATTCCAGAAACATCCCACAAAATCTCCAAAAATTTCCACACAATTTAAGAAAAATGCTTCAAAACGCTTCATGTCTCCTCAAAGTCAAAAACCTTAAAAATTTCCACACATCATTGAAAAATCCCTCAAAATTCTTCAAGTCTCTTTAAAATCTTACCAAATTCCAAAACATTCTACAACATTCCAAAAAAATCGCGCAACCTTCCAGAAATCTCATACAAAATTCTTTACATTTTCACAAAACCCTACCAAATTGCAGAAACTTCCCACTAAACCTCCACCAATTTGCAAGCAATCTAAGAAAAATCTTTCAAAATTCTTCAAGTCTAGTCAAAATCCCACAAAATTCAAGAAACATCCCACCAAATTCCAGAAAAATCACACAAAATTCCACATACATCCCATCAAACTCCCTACATCTTCTCAAAACCCTACCACATTCCAGAAAAATCCCACAAAAACTTTTCCAATTTCCACTCATCCTAGAAAAATCCCTCAAAATTCTTCAAGTCTCTTTAAAATCTTACCAAATTCCAGAACATTCCACAACATTCCAAAAAAATCGCACAACCTTCAAGAAACCTCCTACAAAATTCTTTACAATTTCACAAAACCCTACCAAATTGCAGAAACTTCCCGCTAAACCTCCACCAATTTGCACACAATCTAAGAAAAATCTTTCAAAATTCTTCAAGTCTAGTCAAAATCCCACAAAATTCCAGAAACATCCCACCAAATTCCAGAAAAATCACACAAAATTCCACATACATCCCATCAAACTCCCTAAATTTTCTCAAAACCCTACCAAATTCCAGAAACTTTGCACAAAACCTCCTCCATTTTACACACAAGCTAAGAAAAATACCTCAGAATGCTTCACGTCTCTTCAGTCTACCAAATTCCAGAAACATCCCACAAAATCTCCTCCAATTTGCAAGCGTTCTAAAAAAAATCTTTCAAAATTCTTCAAGTCTAGTCAAAATCCCAAAAATTCCACAAACATCCCAAAAAATTCCACAAACATCCCAACAAACTCCTTAAACCTTCTCAAAGCCCTACCAAATTCCAGAAACATCTCACACAATTCTCGAAAAATCTTCTCAAAACCCCACCAAATTCCAGAAACTTCCCACAAAAACTTTCCAAATTTCCACACATCCTAGAAAATTCCCTCAAAATTCTTCAAGTCTCCTCAAAATCTCACCAAATTCCAGAACATTCCACAACATTTCAAAGAAATCGCACAACATTCCAGAAACCTCCCACAAAATTCTTTACATTTTCGCAAAACTCCACCAAATTCCAGAAACATCCCACAAAATCTCCACAAATTTCCACACAATATAAGAAAAATACCTCAAAATTCTTCATGTCCCCTCAAAGTCTTTCGAAATTCCACAAACATCCCACACAATTCCCTAAATATTCTCAAAACCCTTCCAAATTCCAGAAACATCCCACACTCTTCCTATTTCCAAAAATTCCACAAACATCCCACAAAATTCCAGTAAAATCTTTTCAAAACCCTACCAAATTCCAGAAATATCCCACAAAATCTTGACAAATTTCCACACAATCAAAAAAAAACCCTCAAAATTCTTCATGTCTCCTCAAAGTCTTTCAAATTCCAGAAACATCCCACAAAATCTCCAAAAATTTCCACACAATTTAAGAAAAATACTTCAAAATGCTTCATGTCTCCTCAAAGTCAAAAACCTTAAAAATTTCCACACATCATCGAAAAATCCCTCAAAATTCTTCAAGTCTCTTTAAAATCTTACCAAATTCCAAAACATTCTACAACATTCCAAAAAAATCGCGCAACCTTCCAGAAATCTCATACAAAATTCTTTACATTTTCACAAAACCCTACCAAATTCCAGAAACTTCCCACTAAACCTCCACCAATTTGCAAGCAATCTAAGAAAAATCTTTCAAAATTCTTCACGTCTAGTCAAAATCCCACAAAATTCAAGAAACATCCCACCAAATTCCAGAAAAATCACACAAAATTCCACATACATCCCAACAAACTCCCTAAATCTTCTCAAAACCCTACCAAATTCCAGAAACTTCGCACAAAACCTCCTCCATTTTGCACACAAGCTAAGAAAAATACCTCAAAATGCTTCACGTCTCTTCAGTCTACCAAATTCCAGAAACATCCCACAAAATCTCCTCCAATTTCCAAGCGATCTAAAAAAATCTTTCAAAATTCTTCAAGTCTAGTCAAAATCCCACAAAATATCACAAACATCCCAAAAAATTCCACAAACATCCCAACAAACTCCCTAAGTCTTATCAAAACCCTACCAAATTCCAGAAACATCTCACAAAATTCTAGAAAAATCTTCTCAAAACCCTACCAAATTCCAGAAACTTCCCACAAAAACTTTCCAAATTTCCACACATCCTAGAATATTCCCTCAAAATTCTTCAAGTCTCCTCAAAATCTCACCAAATTCCAGAACATTCCACAACATTTCAAAGAAATCGCACAACATTCCAGAAACCTCCCACAAAATTCTTTACATTTTCACAAAACTCCACCAAATTCCAGAAACATCCCACAAAATCTCCACAAATTTCCACACAATATAAGAAAAATACCTCAAAATTCTTCATGTCCCCTCAAAGTCTTTCGAAATTCCACAAACTTCCCACACAATTCCCTAAATATTCTCAAAACCCTTCCAAATTCCAGAAACATCCCACAAAAACTCTTCCTATTTCCAAAAATTCCACAAACATCCCACAAAATTTCAGAAAAATCTTCTCAAAACCCTACCAAATTCCAGAAATATCCCACAAAATCTTGACAAATTTCCACACAATCACAAAAAAACACCTCAAAATTCTTCATGTCTCCTCAAAGTCTTTCAAATTCCAGAAACATCCCACAAAATCTCCAAAAATTTCCACACAATTTAAGAAAAATGCTTCAAAATGCTTCATGTCTCCTCAAAGTCAAAAACCTTAAAAATTTCCACACATCATCGAAAAATCCCTCAAAATTCTTCAAGTCTCTTTAAAATCTTACCAAATTCCAAAACATTCTACAACATTCCAAAAAAATCGCGCAACCTTCCAGAAATCTCATACAAAATTCTTTACATTTTCACAAAACCCTACCAAATTCCAGAAACTTCCCACTAAACCTCCACCAATTTGCAAGCAATCTAAGAAAAATCTTTCAAAATTCTTCAAGTCTAGTCAAAATCCCACAAAATTCCAGAAACATCCCACCAAATTCCAGAAAAATCACACAAAATTCCACATACATCCCATCAAACTCCCTAAATCTTATCAAAATTTTACCACATTCCAGAAAAATCCCACAAAAACTTTTCCAATTTCCAGTCATCCTAGAAAAATCCCTCAAAATTCTTCAAGTCTCTTTAAAATCTTACCAAATTACAGAACATTCCACAACATTCCAAAAAAATCGCACAACCTTCCAGAAACCTCCTACAAAATTCTTTACAATTTCACAAAACCCTACCAAATTCCAGAAACTTCCCACTAAACCTCCACCAATTTGCACACAATCTAAGAAAAATCTTTCAAAATTCTTCAAGTCTCCTCAAAATCTCACCAAATTCCAGAACATTCCACAACATTTCAAAGAAATCGCACAACATTCCAGAAACCTCCCACAAAATTCTTTACATTTTCACAAAACTCCACCAAATTCCAGAAACATCCCACAAAATCTCCACTAATTTCCACACAATCTAAGAAAAATACCTCAAAATTCTTCATGTCTCCTCAAAGTCTTTTGAAATTCCACAAACATCCCACACAATTCCACAAACATCCCAACAAACTCCTTAAACCTTCTCAAAGCCCTACCAAATTCCAGAAACATCTCACACAATTCTCGAAAAATCTTCTCAAAACCCCACCAAATTCCAGAAACTTCCCACAAAAACTTTCCAAATTTCCACACATCCTAGAAAATTCCCTCAAAATTCTTCAAGTCTCCTCAAAATCTCACCAAATTCTAGAACATTCCACAACATTTCAAAGAAATCGCACAACATTCCAGAAACCTCCCACAAAATTCTTTACATTTTCGCAAAACTCCACCAAATTCCAGAAACATCCCACAAAATCTCCACAAATTTCCACACAATATAAGAAAAATACCTCAAAATTCTTCATGTCCCCTCAAAGTCTTTCGAAATTCCACAAACTTCCCACACAATTCCCTAAATATTCTCAAAACCCTACCAAATTCCAGAAACATCTCACAAAATTCTAGAAAAATCTTCGCAAAACCCCACCAAATTCCAGAAACTTCCCACAAAAACTTTCCAAATTTCCACACATCCTAGAAAATTCCCTCAAAATTCTTCAAGTCTCCTCAAAATCTCACCAAATTCCAGAACATTCCACAACATTTCAAAGAAATCGCACAACATTCCAGAAACCTCCCACAAAATTCTTTACATTTTCGCAAAACTCCACCAAATTCCAGAAACATCCCACAAAATCTCCACAAATTTCCACACAATATAAGAAAAATACCTCAAAATTCTTCATGTCCCCTCAAAGTCTTTCGAAATTCCACAAACTTCCCACACAATTCCCTAAATATTCTCAAAACCCTTCCAAATTCCAGAAACATCCCACAAAAACTCTTCCTATTTCCAAAAATTCCACAAACATCCCACAAAATTCCAGAAAAATCTTCTCAAAACCCTACCAAATTCCAGAAATATCCCACAAAATCTTGACAAATTTCCACACAATCAAAAAAAAACCCTCAAAATTCTTCATGTCTCCTCAAAGTCTTTCAAATTCCAGAAACATCCCACAAAATCTCCAAAAATTTCCACACAATTTAAGAAAAATGCTTCAAAATGCTTCATGTCTCCTCAAAGTCAAAAACCTTAAAAATTTCCACACATCATCGAAAAATCCCTCAAAATTCTTCAAGTCTCTTTAAAATCTTACCAAATTCCAAAACATTCTACAACATTCCAAAAAAATCGCGCAACCTTCCAGAAATCTCATACAAAATTCTTTACATTTTCACAAAACCCTACCAAATTCCAGAAACTTCCCACTAAACCTCCACCAATTTGCAAGCAATCTAAGAAAAATCTTTCAAAATTCTTCAAGTCTAGTCAAAATCCCACAAAATTCCAGAAACATCCCACCAAATTCCAGAAAAATCACACAAAATTCCACATACATCCCGTCAAACTCCCTAAATCTTATCAAAATTTTACCACATTCCAGAAAAATCCCACAAAAACTTTTCCAATTTCCACTCATCCTAGAAAAATCCCTCAAAATTCTTCAAGTCTCTTTAAAATCTTACCAAATTACAGAACATTCCACAACATTCCAAAAAAATCGCACAACCTTCCAGAAACCTCCTACAAAATTCTTTACAATTTCACAAAACCCTACCAAATTCCAGAAACTTCCCACTAAACCTCCACCAATTTGCACACAATCTAAGAAAAATCTTTCAAAATTCTTCAAGTCTCCTCAAAATCTCACCAAATTCCAGAACATTCCACAACATTTCAAAGAAATCGCACAACATTCCAGAAACCTCCCACAAAATTCTTTACATTTTCACAAAACTCCACCAAATTCCAGAAACATCCCACAAAATCTCCACAAATTTCCACACAATATAAGAAAAATACCTCAAAATTCTTCATGTCCCCTCAAAGTCTTTCGAAATTCCACAAACTTCCCACACAATTCCCTAAATATTCTCAAAACCCTTCCAAATTCCAGAAACATCCCACAAAAACTCTTCCTATTTCCAAAAATTCCACAAACATCCCACAAAATTCCAGAAAAATCTTCTCAAAACCCTACCAAATTCCAGAAATATCCCACAAAATCTTGACAAATTTCCACACAATCACAAAAAAACACCTCAAAATTCTTCATGTCTCCTCAAAGTCTTTCAAATTCCAGAAACATCCCACAAAATCTCCAAAAATTTCCACACAATTTAAGAAAAATGCTTCAAAATGCTTCATGTCTCCTCAAAGTCAAAAACCTTAAAAATTTCCACACATCATCGAAAAATCCCTCAAAATTCTTCAAGTCTCTTTAAAATCTTACCAAATTCCAAAACATTCTACAACATTCCAAAAAAATCGCGCAACCTTCCAGAAATCTCATACAAAATTCTTTACATTTTCACAAAACCCTACCAAATTCCAGAAACTTCCCACTAAACCTCCACCAATTTGCACACAATCTAAGAAAAATCTTTCAAAATTCTTCAAGTCTCCTCAAAATCTCACCAAATTCCAGAACATTCCACAACATTTCAAAGAAATCGCACAACATTCCAGAAACCTCCCACAAAATTCTTTACATTTTCACAAAACTCCACCAAATTCCAGAAACATCCCACAAAATCTCCACTAATTTCCACACAATCTAAGAAAAATACCTCAAAATTCTTCATGTCTCCTCAAAGTCTTTTGAAATTCCACAAACATCCCACACAATTCCACAAACATCCCAACAAACTCCTTAAACCTTCTCAAAGCCCTACCAAATTCCAGAAACATCTCACACAATTCTCGAAAAATCTTCACAAAACCCCACCAAATTCCAGAAACTTCCCACAAAAACTTTCCAAATTTCCACACATCCTAGAAAATTCCCTCAAAATTCTTCAAGTCTCCTCAAAATCTCACCAAATTCTAGAACATTCCACAACATTTCAAAGAAATCGCACAACATTCCAGAAACCTCCCACAAAATTCTTTACATTTTCGCAAAACTCCACCAAATTCCAGAAACATCCCACAAAATCTCCACAAATTTCCACACAATATAAGAAAAATACCTCAAAATTCTTCATGTCCCCTCAAAGTCTTTCGAAATTCCACAAACTTCCCACACAATTCCCTAAATATTCTCAAAACCCTACCAAATTCCAGAAACATCTCACAAAATTCTAGAAAAATCTTCGCAAAACCCTACCAAATTCCAGAAACTTCCCACAAAAACTTTCCAAATTTCCACACATCCTAGAATATTCCCTCAAAATTCTTCAAGTCTCCTCAAAATCTCACCAAATTCCAGAACATTCCACAACATTTCAAAGAAATCGCACAACATTCCAGAAACCTCCCACAAAATTCTTTACATTTTCACAAAACTCCACCAAATTCCAGAAACATCCCACAAAATCTCCACAAATTTCCACACAATCTAAGAAAAATACCTCAAAATTCTTCATGTCTCCTCAAAGTCTTTTGAAATTCCACAAACATCCCACACAATTCCACAAACATCCCAACAAACTCCTTAAACCTTCTCAAAGCCCTACCAAATTCCAGAAACATCTCACACAATTCTCGAAAAATCTTCTCAAAACCCCACCAAATTCCAGAAACTTCCCACAAAAACTTTCCAAATTTCCACACATCCTAGAAAATTCCCTCAAAATTCTTCAAGTCTCCTCAAAATCTCACCAAATTCCAGAACATTCCACAACATTTCAAAGAAATCGCACAACATTCCAGAAACCTCCCACAAAATTCTTTACATTTTCGCAAAACTCCACCAAATTCCAGAAACATCCCACAAAATCTCCACAAATTTCCACACAATATAAGAAAAATACCTCAAAATTCTTCATGTCCCCTCAAAGTCTTTCAAAATTCCACAAACTTCCCACACAATTCCCTAAATATTCTCAAAACCCTTCCAAATTTTAGAAACATCCCACAAAAACTCTTCCTATTTCCAAAAATTCCACAAACATCCCACAAAATTCCAGAAAAATCTTTTCAAAACCCTACCAAATTCCAGAAATATCCCACAAAATCTTGACAAATTTCCACACAATCAAAAAAAACCCCTCAAAATTCGTCATGTCTCCTCAAAGTCTTTCAAATTCCAGAAACATCCCACAAAATCTCCAAAAATTTCCACACAATTTAAGAAAAATGCTTCAAAACGCTTCATGTCTCCTCAAAGTCAAAAACCTTAAAAATTTCCACACATCATTGAAAAATCCCTCAAAATTCTTCAAGTCTCTTTAAAATCTTACCAAATTCCAAAACATTCTACAACATTCCAAAAAAATCGCGCAACCTTCCAGAAATCTCATACAAAATTCTTTACATTTTCACAAAACCCTACCAAATTGCAGAAACTTCCCACTAAACCTCCACCAATTTGCAAGCAATCTAAGAAAAATCTTTCAAAATTCTTCAAGTCTAGTCAAAATCCCACAAAATTCAAGAAACATCCCACCAAATTCCAGAAAAATCACACAAAATTCCACATACATCCCATCAAACTCCCTACATCTTCTCAAAACCCTACCACATTCCAGAAAAATCCCACAAAAACTTTTCCAATTTCCACTCATCCTAGAAAAATCCCTCAAAATTCTTCAAGTCTCTTTAAAATCTTACCAAATTCCAGAACATTCCACAACATTCCAAAAAAATCGCACAACCTTCCAGAAACCTCCTACAAAATTCTTTACAATTTCACAAAACCCTACCAAATTGCAGAAACTTCCCGCTAAACCTCCACCAATTTGCACACAATCTAAGAAAAATCTTTCAAAATTCTTCAAGTCTAGTCAAAATCCCACAAAATTCCAGAAACATCCCACCAAATTCCAGAAAAATCACACAAAATTCCACATACATCCCATCAAACTCCCTAAATTTTCTCAAAACCCTACCAAATTCCAGAAACTTTGCACAAAACCTCCTCCATTTTACACACAAGCTAAGAAAAATACCTCAGAATGCTTCACGTCTCTTCAGTCTACCAAATTCCAGAAACATCCCACAAAATCTCCTCCAATTTGCAAGCGTTCTAAAAAAAATCTTTCAAAATTCTTCAAGTTTAGTCAAAATCCCACAAAATTCCACAAACATCCCAAAAAATTCCACAAACATCCCAACAAACTCCTTAAACCTTCTCAAAGCCCTACCAAATTCCAGAAACATCTCACACAATTCTCGAAAAATCTTCTCAAAACCCCACCAAATTCCAGAAACTTCCCACAAAAACTTTCCAAATTTCCACACATCCTAGAAAATTCCCTCAAAATTCTTCAAGTCTCCTCAAAATCTCACCAAATTCCAGAACATTCCACAACATTTCAAAGAAATCGCACAACATTCCAGAAACCTCCCACAAAATTCTTTACATTTTCGCAAAACTCCACCAAATTCCAGAAACATCCCACAAAATCTCCACAAATTTCCACACAATATAAGAAAAATACCTCAAAATTCTTCATGTCCCCTCAAAGTCTTTCGAAATTCCACAAACATCCCACACAATTCCCTAAATATTCTCAAAACCCTTCCAAATTCCAGAAACATCCCACACTCTTCCTATTTCCAAAAATTCCACAAACATCCCACAAAATTCCAGTAAAATCTTTTCAAAACCCTACCAAATTCCAGAAATATCCCACAAAATCTTGACAAATTTCCACACAATCAAAAAAAAACCCTCAAAATTCTTCATGTCTCCTCAAAGTCTTTCAAATTCCAGAAACATCCCACAAAATCTCCAAAAATTTCCACACAATTTAAGAAAAATACTTCAAAATGCTTCATGTCTCCTCAAAGTCAAAAACCTTAAAAATTTCCACACATCATCGAAAAATCCCTCAAAATTCTTCAAGTCTCTTTAAAATCTTACCAAATTCCAAAACATTCTACAACATTCCAAAAAAATCGCGCAACCTTCCAGAAATCTCATACAAAATTCTTTACATTTTCACAAAACCCTACCAAATTCCAGAAACTTCCCACTAAACCTCCACCAATTTGCAAGCAATCTAAGAAAAATCTTTCAAAATTCTTCACGTCTAGTCAAAATCCCACAAAATTCAAGAAACATCCCACCAAATTCCAGAAAAATCACACAAAATTCCACATACATCCCAACAAACTCCCTAAATCTTCTCAAAACCCTACCAAATTCCAGAAACTTCGCACAAAACCTCCTCCATTTTGCACACAAGCTAAGAAAAATACCTCAAAATGCTTCACGTCTCTTCAGTCTACCAAATTCCAGAAACATCCCACAAAATCTCCTCCAATTTCCAAGCGATCTAAAAAAATCTTTCAAAATTCTTCAAGTCTAGTCAAAATCCCACAAAATATCACAAACATCCCAAAAAATTCCACAAACATCCCAACAAACTCCCTAAGTCTTATCAAAACCCTACCAAATTCCAGAAACATCTCACAAAATTCTAGAAAAATCTTCTCAAAACCCTACCAAATTCCAGAAACTTCCCACAAAAACTTTCCAAATTTCCACACATCCTAGAATATTCCCTCAAAATTCTTCAAGTCTCCTCAAAATCTCACCAAATTCCAGAACATTCCACAACATTTCAAAGAAATCGCACAACATTCCAGAAACCTCCCACAAAATTCTTTACATTTTCACAAAACTCCACCAAATTCCAGAAACATCCCACAAAATCTCCACAAATTTCCACACAATATAAGAAAAATACCTCAAAATTCTTCATGTCCCCTCAAAGTCTTTCGAAATTCCACAAACTTCCCACACAATTCCCTAAATATTCTCAAAACCCTTCCAAATTCCAGAAACATCCCACAAAAACTCTTCCTATTTCCAAAAATTCCACAAACATCCCACAAAATTCCAGAAAAATCTTCTCAAAACCCTACCAAATTCCAGAAATATCCCACAAAATCTTGACAAATTTCCACACAATCACAAAAAAACACCTCAAAATTCTTCATGTCTCCTCAAAGTCTTTCAAATTCCAGAAACATCCCACAAAATCTCCAAAAATTTCCACACAATTTAAGAAAAATGCTTCAAAATGCTTCATGTCTCCTCAAAGTCAAAAACCTTAAAAATTTCCACACATCATCGAAAAATCCCTCAAAATTCTTCAAGTCTCTTTAAAATCTTACCAAATTCCAAAACATTCTACAACATTCCAAAAAAATCGCGCAACCTTCCAGAAATCTCATACAAAATTCTTTACATTTTCACAAAACCCTACCAAATTCCAGAAACTTCCCACTAAACCTCCACCAATTTGCAAGCAATCTAAGAAAAATCTTTACAAATTCTTCAAGTCTAGTCAAAATCCCACAAAATTCCAGAAACATCCCACCAAATTCCAGAAAAATCACACAAAATTCCACATACATCCCGTCAAACTCCCTAAATATTATCAAAATTTTACCACATTCCAGAAAAATCCCACAAAAACTTTTCCAATTTCCAGTCATCCTAGAAAAATCCCTCAAAATTCTTCAAGTCTCTTTAAAATCTTACCAAATTACAGAACATTCCACAACATTCCAAAAAAATCGCACAACCTTCCAGAAACCTCCTACAAAATTCTTTACAATTTCACAAAACCCTACCAAATTCCAGAAACTTCCCACTAAACCTCCACCAATTTGCACACAATCTAAGAAAAATCTTTCAAAATTCTTCAAGTCTCCTCAAAATCTCACCAAATTCCAGAACATTCCACAACATTTCAAAGAAATCGCACAACATTCCAGAAACCTCCCACAAAATTCTTTACATTTTCACAAAACTCCACCAAATTCCAGAAACATCCCACAAAATCTCCACTAATTTCCACACAATCTAAGAAAAATACCTCAAAATTCTTCATGTCTCCTCAAAGTCTTTTGAAATTCCACAAACATCCCACACAATTCCACAAACATCCCAACAAACTCCTTAAACCTTCTCAAAGCCCTACCAAATTCCAGAAACATCTCACACAATTCTCGAAAAATCTTCTCAAAACCCCACCAAATTCCAGAAACTTCCCACAAAAACTTTCCAAATTTCCACACATCCTAGAAAATTCCCTCAAAATTCTTCAAGTCTCCTCAAAATCTCACCAAATTCTAGAACATTCCACAACATTTCAAAGAAATCGCACAACATTCCAGAAACCTCCCACAAAATTCTTTACATTTTCGCAAAACTCCACCAAATTCCAGAAACATCCCACAAAATCTCCACAAATTTCCACACAATATAAGAAAAATACCTCAAAATTCTTCATGTCCCCTCAAAGTCTTTCGAAATTCCACAAACTTCCCACACAATTCCCTAAATATTCTCAAAACCCTACCAAATTCCAGAAACATCTCACAAAATTCTAGAAAAATCTTCGCAAAACCCTACCAAATTCCAGAAACTTCCCATAAAAACTTTCCAAATTTCCACACATCCTAGAATATTCCCTCAAAATTCTTCAAGTCTCCTCAAAATCTCACCAAATTCCAGAACATTCCACAACATTTCAAAGAAATCGCACAACATTCCAGAAACCTCCCACAAAATTCTTTACATTTTCACAAAACTCCACCAAATTCCAGAAACATCCCACAAAATCTCCACAAATTTCCACACAATCTAAGAAAAATACCTCAAAATTCTTCATGTCTCCTCAAAGTCTTTTGAAATTCCACAAACATCCCACACAATTCCACAAACATCCCAACAAACTCCTTAAACCTTCTCAAAGCCCTACCAAATTCCAGAAACATCTCACACAATTCTCGAAAAATCTTCTCAAAACCCCACCAAATTCCAGAAACTTCCCACAAAAACTTTCCAAATTTCCACACATCCTAGAAAATTCCCTCAAAATTCTTCAAGTCTCCTCAAAATCTCACCAAATTCCAGAACATTCCACAACATTTCAAAGAAATCGCACAACATTCCAGAAACCTCCCACAAAATTCTTTACATTTTCGCAAAACTCCACCAAATTCCAGAAACATCCCACAAAATCTCCACAAATTTCCACACAATATAAGAAAAATACCTCAAAATTCTTCATGTCCCCTCAAAGTCTTTCAAAATTCCACAAACTTCCCACACAATTCCCTAAATATTCTCAAAACCCTTCCAAATTTTAGAAACATCCCACAAAAACTCTTCCTATTTCCAAAAATTCCACAAACATCCCACAAAATTCCAGAAAAATCTTTTCAAAACCCTACCAAATTCCAGAAATATCCCACAAAATCTTGACAAATTTCCACACAATCAAAAAAAACCCCTCAAAATTCGTCATGTCTCCTCAAAGTCTTTCAAATTCCAGAAACATCCCACAAAATCTCCAAAAATTTCCACACAATTTAAGAAAAATGCTTCAAAACGCTTCATGTCTCCTCAAAGTCAAAAACCTTAAAAATTTCCACACATCATTGAAAAATCCCTCAAAATTCTTCAAGTCTCTTTAAAATCTTACCAAATTCCAAAACATTCTACAACATTCCAAAAAAATCGCGCAACCTTCCAGAAATCTCATACAAAATTCTTTACATTTTCACAAAACCCTACCAAATTGCAGAAACTTCCCACTAAACCTCCACCAATTTGCAAGCAATCTAAGAAAAATCTTTCAAAATTCTTCAAGTCTAGTCAAAATCCCACAAAATTCAAGAAACATCCCACCAAATTCCAGAAAAATCACACAAAATTCCACATACATCCCATCAAACTCCCTACATCTTCTCAAAACCCTACCACATTCCAGAAAAATCCCACAAAAACTTTTCCAATTTCCACTCATCCTAGAAAAATCCCTCAAAATTCTTCAAGTCTCTTTAAAATCTTACCAAATTCCAGAACATTCCACAACATTCCAAAAAAATCGCACAACCTTCCAGAAACCTCCTACAAAATTCTTTACAATTTCACAAAACCCTACCAAATTGCAGAAACTTCCCGCTAAACCTCCACCAATTTGCACACAATCTAAGAAAAATCTTTCAAAATTCTTCAAGTCTAGTCAAAATCCCACAAAATTCCAGAAACATCCCACCAAATTCCAGAAAAATCACACAAAATTCCACATACATCCCATCAAACTCCCTAAATTTTCTCAAAACCCTACCAAATTCCAGAAACTTTGCACAAAACCTCCTCCATTTTACACACAAGCTAAGAAAAATACCTCAGAATGCTTCACGTCTCTTCAGTCTACCAAATTCCAGAAACATCCCACAAAATCTCCTCCAATTTGCAAGCGTTCTAAAAAAAATCTTTCAAAATTCTTCAAGTTTAGTCAAAATCCCACAAAATTCCACAAACATCCCAAAAAATTCCACAAACATCCCAACAAACTCCTTAAACCTTCTCAAAGCCCTACCAAATTCCAGAAACATCTCACACAATTCTCGAAAAATCTTCTCAAAACCCCACCAAATTCCAGAAACTTCCCACAAAAACTTTCCAAATTTCCACACATCCTAGAAAATTCCCTCAAAATTCTTCAAGTCTCCTCAAAATCTCACCAAATTCCAGAACATTCCACAACATTTCAAAGAAATCGCACAACATTCCAGAAACCTCCCACAAAATTCTTTACATTTTCGCAAAACTCCACCAAATTCCAGAAACATCCCACAAAATCTCCACAAATTTCCACACAATATAAGAAAAATACCTCAAAATTCTTCATGTCCCCTCAAAGTCTTTCGAAATTCCACAAACATCCCACACAATTCCCTAAATATTCTCAAAACCCTTCCAAATTCCAGAAACATCCCACACTCTTCCTATTTCCAAAAATTCCACAAACATCCCACAAAATTCCAGTAAAATCTTTTCAAAACCCTACCAAATTCCAGAAATATCCCACAAAATCTTGACAAATTTCCACACAATCAAAAAAAAACCCTCAAAATTCTTCATGTCTCCTCAAAGTCTTTCAAATTCCAGAAACATCCCACAAAATCTCCAAAAATTTCCACACAATTTAAGAAAAATACTTCAAAATGCTTCATGTCTCCTCAAAGTCAAAAACCTTAAAAATTTCCACACATCATCGAAAAATCCCTCAAAATTCTTCAAGTCTCTTTAAAATCTTACCAAATTCCAAAACATTCTACAACATTCCAAAAAAATCGCGCAACCTTCCAGAAATCTCATACAAAATTCTTTACATTTTCACAAAACCCTACCAAATTCCAGAAACTTCCCACTAAACCTCCACCAATTTGCAAGCAATCTAAGAAAAATCTTTCAAAATTCTTCACGTCTAGTCAAAATCCCACAAAATTCAAGAAACATCCCACCAAATTCCAGAAAAATCACACAAAATTCCACATACATCCCAACAAACTCCCTAAATCTTCTCAAAACCCTACCAAATTCCAGAAACTTCGCACAAAACCTCCTCCATTTTGCACACAAGCTAAGAAAAATACCTCAAAATGCTTCACGTCTCTTCAGTCTACCAAATTCCAGAAACATCCCACAAAATCTCCTCCAATTTCCAAGCGATCTAAAAAAATCTTTCAAAATTCTTCAAGTCTAGTCAAAATCCCACAAAATATCACAAACATCCCAAAAAATTCCACAAACATCCCAACAAACTCCCTAAGTCTTATCAAAACCCTACCAAATTCCAGAAACATCTCACAAAATTCTAGAAAAATCTTCTCAAAACCCTACCAAATTCCAGAAACTTCCCACAAAAACTTTCCAAATTTCCACACATCCTAGAATATTCCCTCAAAATTCTTCAAGTCTCCTCAAAATCTCACCAAATTCCAGAACATTCCACAACATTTCAAAGAAATCGCACAACATTCCAGAAACCTCCCACAAAATTCTTTACATTTTCACAAAACTCCACCAAATTCCAGAAACATCCCACAAAATCTCCACAAATTTCCACACAATATAAGAAAAATACCTCAAAATTCTTCATGTCCCCTCAAAGTCTTTCGAAATTCCACAAACTTCCCACACAATTCCCTAAATATTCTCAAAACCCTTCCAAATTCCAGAAACATCCCACAAAAACTCTTCCTATTTCCAAAAATTCCACAAACATCCCACAAAATTCCAGAAAAATCTTCTCAAAACCCTACCAAATTCCAGAAATATCCCACAAAATCTTGACAAATTTCCACACAATCACAAAAAAACACCTCAAAATTCTTCATGTCTCCTCAAAGTCTTTCAAATTCCAGAAACATCCCACAAAATCTCCAAAAATTTCCACACAATTTAAGAAAAATGCTTCAAAATGCTTCATGTCTCCTCAAAGTCAAAAACCTTAAAAATTTCCACACATCATCGAAAAATCCCTCAAAATTCTTCAAGTCTCTTTAAAATCTTACCAAATTCCAAAACATTCTACAACATTCCAAAAAAATCGCGCAACCTTCCAGAAATCTCATACAAAATTCTTTACATTTTCACAAAACCCTACCAAATTCCAGAAACTTCCCACTAAACCTCCACCAATTTGCAAGCAATCTAAGAAAAATCTTTCAAAATTCTTCAAGTCTAGTCAAAATCCCACAAAATTCCAGAAACATCCCACCAAATTCCAGAAAAATCACACAAAATTCCACATACATCCCGTCAAACTCCCTAAATCTTATCAAAATTTTACCACATTCCAGAAAAATCCCACAAAAACTTTTCCAATTTCCAGTCATCCTAGAAAAATCCCTCAAAATTCTTCAAGTCTCTTTAAAATCTTACCAAATTACAGAACATTCCACAACATTCCAAAAAAATCGCACAACCTTCCAGAAACCTCCTACAAAATTCTTTACAATTTCACAAAACCCTACCAAATTCCAGAAACTTCCCACTAAACCTCCACCAATTTGCACACAATCTAAGAAAAATCTTTCAAAATTCTTCAAGTCTCCTCAAAATCTCACCAAATTCCAGAACATTCCACAACATTTCAAAGAAATCGCACAACATTCCAGAAACCTCCCACAAAATTCTTTACATTTTCACAAAACTCCACCAAATTCCAGAAACATCCCACAAAATCTCCACTAATTTCCACACAATCTAAGAAAAATACCTCAAAATTCTTCATGTCTCCTCAAAGTCTTTTGAAATTCCACAAACATCCCACACAATTCCACAAACATCCCAACAAACTCCTTAAACCTTCTCAAAGCCCTACCAAATTCCAGAAACATCTCACACAATTCTCGAAAAATCTTCTCAAAACCCCACCAAATTCCAGAAACTTCCCACAAAAACTTTCCAAATTTCCACACATCCTAGAAAATTCCCTCAAAATTCTTCAAGTCTCCTCAAAATCTCACCAAATTCTAGAACATTCCACAACATTTCAAAGAAATCGCACAACATTCCAGAAACCTCCCACAAAATTCTTTACATTTTCGCAAAACTCCACCAAATTCCAGAAACATCCCACAAAATCTCCACAAATTTCCACACAATATAAGAAAAATACCTCAAAATTCTTCATGTCCCCTCAAAGTCTTTCGAAATTCCACAAACTTCCCACACAATTCCCTAAATATTCTCAAAACCCTACCAAATTCCAGAAACATCTCACAAAATTCTAGAAAAATCTTCGCAAAACCCTACCAAATTCCAGAAACTTCCCACAAAAACTTTCCAAATTTCCACACATCCTAGAATATTCCCTCAAAATTCTTCAAGTCTCCTCAAAATCTCACCAAATTCCAGAACATTCCACAACATTTCAAAGAAATCGCACAACATTCCAGAAACCTCCCACAAAATTCTTTACATTTTCACAAAACTCCACCAAATTCCAGAAACATCCCACAAAATCTCCACAAATTTCCACACAATCTAAGAAAAATACCTCAAAATTCTTCATGTCTCCTCAAAGTCTTTTGAAATTCCACAAACATCCCACACAATTCCACAAACATCCCAACAAACTCCTTAAACCTTCTCAAAGCCCTACCAAATTCCAGAAACATCTCACACAATTCTCGAAAAATCTTCTCAAAACCCCACCAAATTCCAGAAACTTCCCACAAAAACTTTCCAAATTTCCACACATCCTAGAAAATTCCCTCAAAATTCTTCAAGTCTCCTCAAAATCTCACCAAATTCCAGAACATTCCACAACATTTCAAAGAAATCGCACAACATTCCAGAAACCTCCCACAAAATTCTTTACATTTTCGCAAAACTCCACCAAATTCCAGAAACATCCCACAAAATCTCCACAAATTTCCACACAATATAAGAAAAATACCTCAAAATTCTTCATGTCCCCTCAAAGTCTTTCGAAATTCCACAAACTTCCCACACAATTCCCTAAATATTCTCAAAACCCTTCCAAATTCCAGAAACATCCCACAAAAACTCTTCCTATTTCCAAAAATTCCACAAACATCCCACAAAATTCCAGAAAAATCTTCTCAAAACCCTACCAAATTCCAGAAATATCCCACAAAATCTTGACAAATTTCCACACAATCAAAAAAAAACCCTCAAAATTCTTCATGTCTCCTCAAAGTCTTTCAAATTCCAGAAACATCCCACAAAATCTCCAAAAATTTCCACACAATTTAAGAAAAATGCTTCAAAATGCTTCATGTCTCCTCAAAGTCAAAAACCTTAAAAATTTCCACACATCATCGAAAAATCCCTCAAAATTCTTCAAGTCTCTTTAAAATCTTACCAAATTCCAAAACATTCTACAACATTCCAAAAAAATCGCGCAACCTTCCAGAAATCTCATACAAAATTCTTTACATTTTCACAAAACCCTACCAAATTCCAGAAACTTCCCACTAAACCTCCACCAATTTGCAAGCAATCTAAGAAAAATCTTTCAAAATTCTTCAAGTCTAGTCAAAATCCCACAAAATTCCAGAAACATCCCACCAAATTCCAGAAAAATCACACAAAATTCCACATACATCCCGTCAAACTCCCTAAATCTTATCAAAATTTTACCACATTCCAGAAAAATCCCACAAAAACTTTTCCAATTTCCAGTCATCCTAGAAAAATCCCTCAAAATTCTTCAAGTCTCTTTAAAATCTTACCAAATTCCAGAACATTCCACAACATTCCAAAAAAATCGCACAACCTTCCAGAAACCTCCTACAAAATTCTTTACAATTTCACAAAACCCTACCAAATTCCAGAAACTTCCCACTAAACCTCCACCAATTTGCACACAATCTAAGAAAAATCTTTCAAAATTCTTCAAGTCTCCTCAAAATCTCACCAAATTCCAGAACATTCCACAACATTTCAAAGAAATCGCACAACATTCCAGAAACCTCCCACAAAATTCTTTACATTTTCACAAAACTCCACCAAATTCCAGAAACATCCCACAAAATCTCCACTAATTTCCACACAATCTAAGAAAAATACCTCAAAATTCTTCATGTCTCCTCAAAGTCTTTTGAAATTCCACAAACATCCCACACAATTCCACAAACATCCCAACAAACTCCTTAAACCTTCTCAAAGCCCTACCAAATTCCAGAAACATCTCACACTATTCTCGAAAAATCTTCTCAAAACCCCACCAAATTCCAGAAACTTCCCACAAAAACTTTCCAAATTTCCACACATCCTAGAAAATTCCCTCAAAATTCTTCAAGTCTCCTCAAAATCTCACCAAATTCTAGAACATTCCACAACATTTCAAAGAAATCGCACAACATTCCAGAAACCTCCCACAAAATTCTTTACATTTTCGCAAAACTCCACCAAATTCCAGAAACATCCCACAAAATCTCCACAAATTTCCACACAATATAAGAAAAATACCTCAAAATTCTTCATGTCCCCTCAAAGTCTTTCGAAATTCCACAAACTTCCCACACAATTCCCTAAATATTCTCAAAACCCTTCCAAATTCCAGAAACATCTCACAAAATTCTAGAAAAATCTTCGCAAAACCCTACCAAATTCCAGAAACTTCCCACAAAAACTTTCCAAATTTCCACACATCCTAGAATATTCCCTCAAAATTCTTCAAGTCTCCTCAAAATCTCACCAAATTCCAGAACATTCCACAACATTTCAAAGAAATCGCACAACATTCCAGAAACCTCCCACAAAATTCTTTACATTTTCGCAAAACTCCACCAAATTCCAGAAACATCCCACAAAATCTCCACTAATTTCCACACAATCTAAGAAAAATACCTCAAAATTCTTCATGTCTCCTCAAAGTCTTTTGAAATTCCACAAACATCCCACACAATTCCACAAACATCCCAACAAACTCCTTAAACCTTCTCAAAGCCCTACCAAATTCCAGAAACATCTCACACAATTCTCGAAAAATCTTCTCAAAACCCCACCAAATTCCAGAAACTTCCCACAAAAACTTTCCAAATTTCCACACATCCTAGAAAATTCCCTCAAAATTCTTCAAGTCTCCTCAAAATCTCACCAAATTCCAGAACATTCCACAACATTTCAAAGAAATCGCACAACATTCCAGAAACCTCCCACAAAATTCTTTACATTTTCGCAAAACTCCACCAAATTCCAGAAACATCCCACAAAATCTCCACAAATTTCCACACAATATAAGAAAAATACCTCAAAATTCTTCATGTCCCCTCAAAGTCTTTCGAAATTCCACAAACTTCCCACACAATTCCCTAAATATTCTCAAAACCCTTCCAAATTCCAGAAACATCCCACAAAAACTCTTCCTATTTCCAAAAATTCCACAAACATCCCACAAAATTCCAGAAAAATCTTCTCAAAACCCTACCAAATTCCAGAAATATCCCACAAAATCTTGACAAATTTCCACACAATCACAAAAAAACACCTCAAAATTCTTCATGTCTCCTCAAAGTCTTTCAAATTCCAGAAACATCCCACAAAATCTCCAAAAATTTCCACACAATTTAAGAAAAATGCTTCAAAATGCTTCATGTCTCCTCAAAGTCAAAAACCTTAAAAATTTCCACACATCATCGAAAAATCCCTCAAAATTCTTCAAGTCTCTTTAAAATCTTACCAAATTCCAAAACATTCTACAACATTCCAAAAAAATCGCGCAACCTTCCAGAAATCTCATACAAAATTCTTTACATTTTCACAAAACCCTACCAAATTCCAGAAACTTCCCACTAAACCTCCACCAATTTGCAAGCAATCTAAGAAAAATCTTTCAAAATTCTTCAAGTCTAGTCAAAATCCCACAAAATTCCAGAAACATCCCACCAAATTCCAGAAAAATCACAGAAAATTCCACATACATCCCGTCAAACTCCCTAAATCTTATCAAAATTTTACCACATTCCAGAAAAATCCCACAAAAACTTTTCCAATTTCCAGTCATCCTAGAAAAATCCCTCAAAATTCTTCAAGTCTCTTTAAAATCTTACCAAATTCCAGAACATTCCACAACATTCCAAAAAAATCGCACAACCTTCCAGAAACCTCCTACAAAATTCTTTACAATTTCACAAAACGCTACCAAATTGCAGAAACTTCCCACTAAACCTCCACCAATTTGCACACAATCTAAGAAAAATCTTTCAAAATTCTTCAAGTCTCCTCAAAATCTCACCAAATTCCAGAACATTCCACAACATTTCAAAGAAATCGCACAACATTCCAGAAACCTCCCACAAAATTCTTTACATTTTCACAAAACTCCACCAAATTCCAGAAACATCCCACAAAATCTCCACTAATTTCCACACAATCTAAGAAAAATACCTCAAAATTCTTCATGTCTCCTCAAAGTCTTTTGAAATTCCACAAACATCCCACACAATTCCACAAACATCCCAACAAACTCCTTAAACCTTCTCAAAGCCCTACCAAATTCCAGAAACATCTCACACAATTCTCGAAAAATCTTCTCAAAACCCCACCAAATTCCAGAAACTTCCCACAAAAACTTTCCAAATTTCCACACATCCTAGAAAATTCCCTCAAAATTCTTCAAGTCTCCTCAAAATCTCACCAAATTCTAGAACATTCCACAACATTTCAAAGAAATCGCACAACATTCCAGAAACCTCCCACAAAATTCTTTACATTTTCGCAAAACTCCACCAAATTCCAGAAACATCCCACAAAATCTCCACAAATTTCCACACAATATAAGAAAAATACCTCAAAATTCTTCATGTCCCCTCAAAGTCTTTCGAAATTCCACAAACTTCCCACACAATTCCCTAAATATTCTCAAAACCCTTCCAAATTCCAGAAACATCCCACAAAAACTCTTCCTATTTCCAAAAATTCCACAAACATCCCACAAAATTCCAGAAAAATCTTCTCAAAACCCTACCAAATTCCAGAAATATCCCACAAAATCTTGACAAATTTCCACACAATCAAAAAAAAACCCTCAAAATTCTTCATGTCTCCTCAAAGTCTTTCAAATTCCAGAAACATCCCACAAAATCTCCAAAAATTTCCACACAATTTAAGAAAAATGCTTCAAAACGCTTCATGTCTCCTCAAAGTCAAAAACCTTAAAAATTTCCACACATCATCGAAAAATCCCTCAAAATTCTTCAAGTCTCTTTAAAATCTTACCAAATTCCAAAACATTCTACAACATTCCAAAAAAATCGCGCAACCTTCCAGAAATCTCATACAAAATTCTTTACATTTTCACAAAACCCTACCAAATTGCAGAAACTTCCCACTAAACCTCCACCAATTTGCAAGCAATCTAAGAAAAATCTTTACAAATTCTTCAAGTCTAGTCAAAATCCCACAAAATTCCACAAACATCCCAAAAAATTCCACAAACATCCCAACAAACTCCCTAAGACTTATCAAAACCCTACCAAATTCCAGAAACATCTCACAAAATTCTAGAAAAATCTTCTCAAAACCCCACCAAATTCCAGAAACTTCCCACAAAAACATTCCAAATTTCCACACATCCTTGAAAATTCCCTCAAAATTCTTCAAGTCTCCTCAAAATCTCACCAAATTCCAGAACATTCCACAACATTTCAAAGAAATCGCACAACATTCCAGAAACCTCCCACAAAATTCTTTACATTTTCACAAAACTCCACCAAATTCCAGAAACATCCCACAAAATCTCCACAAATTTCCACACAATCTAAGGAAAATACCTCAAAATTCTTCATGTCTCCTCAAAGTCTTTTGAAATTCCACAAACATCCCACACAATTCCACAAACATCCCAACAAACTCCTTAAACCTTCTCAAAGCCCTACCAAATTCCAGAAACCTCCCACAAAATCTTTACAAATTTCCACACATCCTAGAAAATTCCCTCAAAATTCTTCAAGTCTTCTCAAAATCTCACTAAATTCCAGAACATTCCACAACATTTCAAAGAAATCGCACAACATTCCAGAAACCTCCCACAAAATTCTTTACATTTTCGCAAAACTCCACCAAATTCCAGAAACATCCCACAAAAACTCTTCCTATTTCCAAAAATTCCACAAACATCCCACAAAATTCCAGAAAAATCTTTTCAAAACCCTACCAAATTCCAGAAACATCCCACAAAATCTCCAAAAATTTCCACACAATTTAAGAAAAATGCTTCAAAACGCTTCATGTCTCCTCAAAGTCAAAAACCTTAAAAATTTCCACACATCATTGAAAAATCCCTCAAAATTCTTCAAGTCTCTTTAAAATCTTACCAAATTCCAAAACATTCTACAACATTCCAAAAAAATCGCGCAACCTTCCAGAAATCTCATACAAAATTCTTTACATTTTCACAAAACCCTACCAAATTCCAGAAACTTCCCACTAAACCTCCACCAATTTGCAAGCAATCTAAGAAAAATCTTTCAAAATTCTTCAAGTCTAGTCAAAATCCCACAAAATTCCAGAAACATCCCACCAAATTCCAGAAAAATCACACAAAATTCCACATACATCCCATCAAACTCCCTACATCTTCTCAAAACCCTACCACATTCCAGAAAAATCCCACAAAAACTTTTCCAATTTCCACTCATCCTAGAAAAATCCCTCAAAATTCTTCAAGTCTCTTTAAAATCTTACCAAATTCCAGAACATTCCACAACATTCCAAAAAAATCGCACAACCTTCCAGAAACCTCCTACAAAATTCTTTACAATTTCACAAAACCCTACCAAATTGCAGAAACTTCCCGCTAAACCTCCACCAATTTGCACACAATCTAAGAAAAATCTTTCAAAATTCTTCAAGTCTAGACAAAATCCCACAAAATTCCAGAAACATCCCACCAAATTCCAGAAAAATCACACAAAATTCCACATACATCCCAACAAACTCCCTAAATCTTCTCAAAACCCTACCAAATTCCAGAAACTTTGCACAAAACCTCCTCCATTTTGCACACAAGCTAAGAAAAATACCTCAAAATGCTTCATGTCTCTTCAGTCTACCAAATTCCAGAAACATCCCACAAAATCTCCTCCAATTTGCAAGCGTTCTAAAAAAAATCTTTCAAAATTCTTCAAGTTTAGTCAAAATCCCAAAAATTCCACAAACATCCCAAAAAATTCCACAAACATCCCAACAAACTCCTTAAACCTTCTCAAAGCCCTACCAAATTCCAGAAACATCTCACACAATTCTCGAAAAATCTTCTCAAAACCCCACCAAATTCCAGAAACTTCCCACAAAAACATTCCAAATTTCCACACATCCTAGAAAATTCCCTCAAAATTCTTCAAGTCTCCTCAAAATCTCACCAAATTCCAGAACATTCCACAACATTTCAAAGAAATCGCACAACATTCCAGAAACCTCCCACAAAATTCTTTACATTTTCGCAAAACTCCACCAAATTCCAGAAACATCCCACAAAATCTCCACAAATTTCCACACAATATAAGAAAAATACCTCAAAATTCTTCATGTCCCCTCAAAGTCTTTCGAAATTCCACAAACTTCCCACACAATTCCCTAAATATTCTCAAAACCCTTCCAAATTTTAGAAACATCCCACAAAAACTCTTCCTATTTCCAAAAATTCCACAAACATCCCACAAAATTCCAGAAAAATCTTTTCAAAACCCTACCAAATTCCAGAAATATCCCACAAAATCTTGACAAATTTCCACACAATCAAAAAAAAACCCTCAAAATTCTTCATGTCTCCTCAAAGTCTTTCAAATTCCAGAAACATCCCACAAAATCTCCAAAAATTTCCACACAATTTAAGAAAAATGCTTCAAAACGCTTCATGTCTCCTCAAAGTCAAAAACCTTAAAAATTTCCACACATCATCGAAAAATCCCTCAAAATTCTTCAAGTCTCTTTAAAATCTTACCAAATTCCAAAACATTCTACAACATTCCAAAAAAATCGCGCAACCTTCCAGAAATCTCATACAAAATTCTTTACATTTTCACAAAACCCTACCAAATTGCAGAAACTTCCCACTAAACCTCCACCAATTTGCAAGCAATCTAAGAAAAATCTTTCAAAATTCTTCAAGTCTAGTCAAAATCCCACAAAATTCCACAAACATCCCAAAAAATTCCACAAACATCCCAACAAACTCCCTAAGTCTTATCAAAACCCTACCAAATTCCAGAAACATCTCACAAAATTCTAGAAAAATCTTCTCAAAACCCCACCAAATTCCAGAAACTTCCCACAAAAACATTCCAAATTTCCACACATCCTTGAAAATTCCCTCAAAATTCTTCAAGTCTCCTCAAAATCTCACCAAATTCCAGAACATTCCACAACATTTCAAAGAAATCGCACAACATTCCAGAAACCTCCTACAAAATTCTTTACAATTTCACAAAACGCTACCAAATTCCAGAAACATCCCACAAAATCTCCACAAATTTCCACACAATCTAAGGAAAATACCTCAAAATTCTTCATGTCTCCTCAAAGTCTTTTGAAATTCCACGAACATCCCTCACAATTCCACAAACATCCCAACAAACTCCTTAAACCTTCTCAAAGCCCTACCAAATTCCAGAAACCTCCCACAAAATCTTTACAAATTTCCACACATCCTTGAAAATTCCCTCAAAATTCTTCAAGTCTTCTCAAAATCTCACTAAATTCCAGAACATTCCACAACATTTCAAAGAAATCGCACAACATTCCAGAAACCTCCCACAAAATTCTTTACATTTTCGCAAAACTCCACCAAATTCCAGAAACATCCCACAAAAACTGTTCCTATTTCCAAAAATTCCACAAACATCCCACAAAATTCCAGAAAAATCTTTTCAAAACCCTACCAAATTCCAGAAATATCCCACAAAATCTTGACAAATTTCCACACAATCAAAAAAAACCCCTCAAAATTCGTCATGTCTCCTCAAAGTCTTTCAAATTCCAGAAACATCCCACAAAATCTCCAAAAATTTCCACACAATTTAAGAAAAATGCTTCAAAACGCTTCATGTCTCCTCAAAGTCAAAAACCTTAAAAATTTCCACACATCATTGAAAAATCCCTCAAAATTCTTCAAGTCTCTTTAAAATCTTACCAAATTCCAAAACATTCTACAACATTCCAAAAAAATCGCGCAACCTTCCAGAAATCTCATACAAAATTCTTTACATTTTCACAAAACCCTACCAAATTCCAGAAACTTCCCACTAAACCTCCACCAATTTGCAAGCAATCTAAGAAAAATCTTTCAAAATTCTTCAAGTCTAGTCAAAATCCCACAAAATTCAAGAAACATCCCACCAAATTCCAGAAAAATCACACAAAATTCCACATACATCCCATCAAACTCCCTACATCTTCTCAAAACCCTACCACATTCCAGAAAAATCCCACAAAAACTTTTCCAATTTCCACTCATCCTAGAAAAATCCCTCAAAATTCTTCAAGTCTCTTTAAAATCTTACCAAATTCCAGAACATTCCACAACATTCCAAAAAAATCGCACAACCTTCCAGAAACCTCCTACAAAATTCTTTACAATTTCACAAAACCCTACCAAATTGCAGAAACTTCCCGCTAAACCTCCACCAATTTGCACACAATCTAAGAAAAATCTTTCAAAATTCTTCAAGTCTAGTCAAAATCCCACAAAATTCCAGAAACATCCCACCAAATTCCAGAAAAATCACACAAAATTCCACATACATCCCATCAAACTCCCTAAATTTTCTCAAAACCCTACCAAATTCCAGAAACTTTGCACAAAACCTCCTCCATTTTACACACAAGCTAAGAAAAATACCTCAGAATGCTTCACGTCTCTTCAGTCTACCAAATTCCAGAAACATCCCACAAAATCTCCTCCAATTTGCAAGCGTTCTAAAAAAAATCTTTCAAAATTCTTCAAGTTTAGTCAAAATCCCACAAAATTCCACAAACATCCCAAAAAATTCCACAAACATCCCAACAAACTCCTTAAACCTTCTCAAAGCCCTACCAAATTCCAGAAACATCTCACACAATTCTCGAAAAATCTTCTCAAAACCCCACCAAATTCCAGAAACTTCCCACAAAAACTTTCCAAATTTCCACACATCCTAGAAAATTCCCTCAAAATTCTTCAAGTCTCCTCAAAATCTCACCAAATTCCAGAACATTCCACAACATTTCAAAGAAATCGCACAACATTCCAGAAACCTCCCACAAAATTCTTTACATTTTCGCAAAACTCCACCAAATTCCAGAAACATCCCACAAAATCTCCACAAATTTCCACACAATATAAGAAAAATACCTCAAAATTCTTCATGTCCCCTCAAAGTCTTTCGAAATTCCACAAACTTCCCACACAATTCCCTAAATATTCTCAAAACCCTTCCAAATTCCAGAAACATCCCACAAAAACTCTTCCTATTTCCAAAAATTCCACAAACATCCCACAAAATTCCAGAAAAATCTTCTCAAAACCCTACCAAATTCCAGAAATATCCCACAAAATCTTGACAAATTTCCACACAATCAAAAAAAAACCCTCAAAATTCTTCATGTCTCCTCAAAGTCTTTCAAATTCCAGAAACATCCCACAAAATCTCCAAAAATTTCCACACAATTTAAGAAAAATACTTCAAAATGCTTCATGTCTCCTCAAAGTCAAAAACCTTAAAAATTTCCACACATCATCGAAAAATCCCTCAAAATTCTTCAAGTCTCTTTAAAATCTTACCAAATTCCAAAACATTCTACAACATTCCAAAAAAATCGCGCAACCTTCCAGAAATCTCATACAAAATTCTTTACATTTTCACAAAACCCTACCAAATTGCAGAAACTTCCCACTAAACCTCCACCAATTTGCAAGCAATCTAAGAAAAATCTTTCAAAATTCTTCACGTCTAGTCAAAATCCCACAAAATTCAAGAAACATCCCACCAAATTCCAGAAAAATCACACAAAATTCCACATACATCCCAACAAACTCCCTAAATCTTCTCAAAACCCTACCAAATTCCAGAAACTTCGCACAAAACCTCCTCCATTTTGCACACAAGCTAAGAAAAATACCTCAAAATGCTTCACGTCTCTTCAGTCTACCAAATTCCAGAAACATCCCACAAAATCTCCTCCAATTTCCAAGCGATCTAAAAAAATCTTTCAAAATTCTTCAAGTCTAGTCAAAATCCCACAAAATATCACAAACATCCCAAAAAATTCCACAAACATCCCAACAAACTCCCTAAGTCTTATCAAAACCCTACCAAATTCCAGAAACATCTCACAAAATTCTAGAAAAATCTTCTCAAAACCCTACCAAATTCCAGAAACTTCCCACAAAAACATTCCAAATTTCCACACATCCTAGAAAATTCCCTCAAAATTCTTCAAGTCTCCTCAAAATCTCACCAAATTCCAGAACATTCCACAACATTTCAAAGAAATCGCACAACATTCCAGAAACCTCCCACAAAATTCTTTACATTTTCGCAAAACTCCACCAAATTCCAGAAACATCCCACAAAATCTCCACAAATTTCCACACAATATAAGAAAAATACCTCAAAATTCTTCATGTCCCCTCAAAGTCTTTCGAAATTCCACAAACTTCCCACACAATTCCCTAAATATTCTCAAAACCCTTCCAAATTCCAGAAACATCCCACAAAAACTCTTCCTATTTCCAAAAATTCCACAAACATCCCACAAAATTCCAGAAAAATCTTCTCAAAACCCTACCAAATTCCAGAAATATCCCACAAAATCTTGACAAATTTCCACACAATCAAAAAAAAACCCTCAAAATTCTTCATGTCTCCTCAAAGTCTTTCAAATTCCAGAAACATCCCACAAAATCTCCAAAAATTTCCACACAATTTAAGAAAAATGCTTCAAAACGCTTCATGTCTCCTCAAAGTCAAAAACCTTAAAAATTTCCACACATCATCGAAAAATCCCTCAAAATTCTTCAAGTCTCTTTAAAATCTTACCAAATTCCAAAACATTCTACAACATTCCAAAAAAATCGCGCAACCTTCCAGAAATCTCATACAAAATTCTTTACATTTTCACAAAACCCTACCAAATTGCAGAAACTTCCCACTAAACCTCCACCAATTTGCAAGCAATCTAAGAAAAATCTTTACAAATTCTTCAAGTCTAGTCAAAATCCCACAAAATTCCACAAACATCCCAAAAAATTCCACAAACATCCCAACAAACTCCCTAAGACTTATCAAAACCCTACCAAATTCCAGAAACATCTCACAAAATTCTAGAAAAATCTTCTCAAAACCCCACCAAATTCCAGAAACTTCCCACAAAAACATTCCAAATTTCCACACATCCTTGAAAATTCCCTCAAAATTCTTCAAGTCTCCTCAAAATCTCACCAAATTCCAGAACATTCCACAACATTTCAAAGAAATCGCACAACATTCCAGAAACCTCCCACAAAATTCTTTACATTTTCACAAAACTCCACCAAATTCCAGAAACATCCCACAAAATCTCCACAAATTTCCACACAATCTAAGAAAAATACCTCAAAATTCTTCATGTCTCCTCAAAGTCTTTTGAAATTCCACAAACATCCCACACAATTCCACAAACATCCCAACAAACTCCTTAAACCTTCTCAAAGCCCTACCAAATTCCAGAAACCTCCCACAAAATCTTTACAAATTTCCACACATCCTAGAAAATTCCCTCAAAATTCTTCAAGTCTTCTCAAAATCTCACTAAATTCCAGAACATTCCACAACATTTCAAAGAAATCGCACAACATTCCAGAAACCTCCCACAAAATTCTTTACATTTTCGCAAAACTCCACCAAATTCCAGAAACATCCCACAAAAACTCTTCCTATTTCCAAAAATTCCACAAACATCCCACAAAATTCCAGAAAAATCTTTTCAAAACCCTACCAAATTCCAGAAACATCCCACAAAATCTCCAAAAATTTCCACACAATTTAAGAAAAATGCTTCAAAACGCTTCATGTCTCCTCAAAGTCAAAAACCTTAAAAATTTCCACACATCATTGAAAAATCCCTCAAAATTCTTCAAGTCTCTTTAAAATCTTACCAAATTCCAAAACATTCTACAACATTCCAAAAAAATCGCGCAACCTTCCAGAAATCTCATACAAAATTCTTTACATTTTCACAAAACCCTACCAAATTCCAGAAACTTCCCACTAAACCTCCACCAATTTGCAAGCAATCTAAGAAAAATCTTTCAAAATTCTTCAAGTCTAGTCAAAATCCCACAAAATTCCAGAAACATCCCACCAAATTCCAGAAAAATCACACAAAATTCCACATACATCCCATCAAACTCCCTACATCTTCTCAAAACCCTACCACATTCCAGAAAAATCCCACAAAAACTTTTCCAATTTCCACTCATCCTAGAAAAATCCCTCAAAATTCTTCAAGTCTCTTTAAAATCTTACCAAATTCCAGAACATTCCACAACATTCCAAAAAAATCGCACAACCTTCCAGAAACCTCCTACAAAATTCTTTACAATTTCACAAAACCCTACCAAATTGCAGAAACTTCCCGCTAAACCTCCACCAATTTGCACACAATCTAAGAAAAATCTTTCAAAATTCTTCAAGTCTAGACAAAATCCCACAAAATTCCAGAAACATCCCACCAAATTCCAGAAAAATCACACAAAATTCCACATACATCCCAACAAACTCCCTAAATCTTCTCAAAACCCTACCAAATTCCAGAAACTTTGCACAAAACCTCCTCCATTTTGCACACAAGCTAAGAAAAATACCTCAAAATGCTTCATGTCTCTTCAGTCTACCAAATTCCAGAAACATCCCACAAAATCTCCTCCAATTTGCAAGCGTTCTAAAAAAAATCTTTCAAAATTCTTCAAGTTTAGTCAAAATCCCAAAAATTCCACAAACATCCCAAAAAATTCCACAAACATCCCAACAAACTCCTTAAACCTTCTCAAAGCCCTACCAAATTCCAGAAACATCTCACACAATTCTCGAAAAATCTTCTCAAAACCCCACCAAATTCCAGAAACTTCCCACAAAAACTTTCCAAATTTCCACACATCCTAGAAAATTCCCTCAAAATTCTTCAAGTCTCCTCAAAATCTCACCAAATTCCAGAACATTCCACAACATTTCAAAGAAATCGCACAACATTCCAGAAACCTCCCACAAAATTCTTTACATTTTCGCAAAACTCCACCAAATTCCAGAAACATCCCACAAAATCTCCACAAATTTCCACACAATCTAAGAAAAATACCTCAAAATTCTTCATGTCCCCTCAAAGTCTTTCGAAATTCCACAAACTTCCCACACAATTCCCTAAATATTCTCAAAACCCTTCCAAATTTTAGAAACATCCCACAAAAACTCTTCCTATTTCCAAAAATTCCACAAACATCCCACAAAATTCCAGAAAAATCTTTTCAAAACCCTACCAAATTCCAGAAATATCCCACAAAATCTTGACAAATTTCCACACAATCAAAAAAAAACCCTCAAAATTCTTCATGTCTCCTCAAAGTCTTTCAAATTCCAGAAACATCCCACAAAATCTCCAAAAATTTCCACACAATTTAAGAAAAATGCTTCAAAATGCTTCATGTCTCCTCAAAGTCAAAAACCTTAAAAATTTCCACACATCATCGAAAAATCCCTCAAAATTCTTCAAGTCTCTTTAAAATCATACCAAATTCCAAAACATTCTACAACATTCCAAAAAAATCGCGCAACCTTCCAGAAATCTCATACAAAATTCTTTACATTTTCACAAAACCCTACCAAATTGCAGAAACTTCCCACTAAACCTCCACCAATTTGCAAGCAATCTAAGAAAAATCTTTCAAAATTCTTCAAGTCTAGTCAAAATCCCACAAAATTCCACAAACATCCCAAAAAATTCCACAAACATCCCAACAAACTCCCTAAGTCTTATCAAAACCCTACCAAATTCCAGAAACATCTCACAAAATTCTAGAAAAATCTTCTCAAAACCCCACCAAATTCCAGAAACTTCCCACAAAAACATTCCAAATTTCCACACATCCTTGAAAATTCCCTCAAAATTCTTCAAGTCTCCTCAAAATCTCACCAAATTCCAGAACATTCCACAACATTTCAAAGAAATCGCACAACATTCCAGAAACCTCCTACAAAATTCTTTACAATTTCACAAAACGCTACCAAATTCCAGAAACATCCCACAAAATCTCCACAAATTTCCACACAATCTAAGGAAAATACCTCAAAATTCTTCATGTCTCCTCAAAGTCTTTTGAAATTCCACGAACATCCCTCACAATTCCACAAACATCCCAACAAACTCCTTAAACCTTCTCAAAGCCCTACCAAATTCCAGAAACCTCCCACAAAATCTTTACAAATTTCCACACATCCTAGAAAATTCCCTCAAAATTCTTCAAGTCTTCTCAAAATCTCACTAAATTCCAGAACATTCCACAACATTTCAAAGAAATCGCACAACATTCCAGAAACCTCCCACAAAATTCTTTACATTTTCGCAAAACTCCACCAAATTCCAGAAACATCCCACAAAAACTGTTCCTATTTCCAAAAATTCCACAAACATCCCACAAAATTCCAGAAAAATCTTTTCAAAACCGTACCGCAGAAATATCCCACAAAATCTTGACAAATTTCCACACAATCAAAAAAAAAACCTCAAAATTCTTCATGTCTCTCCAAAGTCTTTCAAATTCCAGAAACATCCCACAAAATCTCCAAAAATTTCCACACAATTTAAGAAAAATACTTCAAAATGCTTCATGTCTCCTCAAAGTCAAAAACCTTAAAAATTTCCACACATCATCGAAAAATCCCTCAAAATTCTTCAAGTCTCTTTAAAATCTTACCAAATTCCAAAACATTCTACAACATTCCAAAAAAATCGCGCAACCTTCCAGAAATCTCATACAAAATTCTTTACATTTTCACAAAACCCTACCAAATTGCAGAAACTTCCCACTAAACCTCCACCAATTTGCAAGCAATCTAAGAAAAATCTTTCAAAATTCTTCACGTCTAGTCAAAATCCCACAAAATTCAAGAAACATCCCACCAAATTCCAGAAAAATCACAGAAAATTCCACATACATCCCAACAAACTCCCTAAATCTTCTCAAAACCCTACCAAATTCCAGAAACTTCGCACAAAACCTCCTCCATTTTGCACACAAGCTAAGAAAAATACCTCAAAATGCTTCACGTCTCTTCAGTCTACCAAATTCCAGAAACATCCCACAAAATCTCCTCCAATTTCCAAGCGATCTAAAAAAATCTTTCAAAATTCTTCAAGTCTAGTCATAATCCCACAAAATATCACAAACATCCCAAAAAATTCCACAAACATCCCAACAAACTCCCTAAGTCTTATCAAAACCCTACCAAATTCCAGAAACATCTCACAAAATTCTAGAAAAATCTTCTCAAAACCCTACCAAATTCCAGAAACTTCCCACAAAAACATTCCAAATTTCCACACATCCTAGAAAATTCCCTCAAAATTCTTCAAGTCTCCTCAAAATCTCACCAAATTCCAGAACATTCCACAACATTTCAAAGAAATCGCACAACATTCCAGAAACCTCCCACAAAATTCTTTACATTTTCACAAAACTCCACCAAATTCCAGAAACATCCCACAAAATCTCCACAAATTTCCACACAATCTAAGAAAAATACCTCAAAATTCTTCATGTCTCCTCAAAGTCTTTTGAAATTCCACAAACATCCCACACAATTCCACAAACATCCCAACAAACTCCTTAAACCTTCTCAAAGCCCTACCAAATTCCAGAAACATCTCACACAATTCTCAAAAAATCTTCTCAAAACCCCACCAAATTCCAGAAACTTCCCACAAAATATTTACAAATTTCCACACATCCTAGATAATTCCCTCAAAATTCTTCAAGTCTTCTCAAAATCTCACTAAATTCCAGAACATTCCACAACATTTCAAAAAAATCGCACAACATTCCAGAAACCTCCCACAAAATTCTTTACATTTTCGCAAAACTCCACCAAATTCCAGAAACATCCCACAAAATCTCCACAAATTTCCACACAATATAAGAAAAATACCTCAAAATTCTTCATGTCCCCTCAAAGTCTTTCGAAATTCCACAAACTTCCCACACAATTTTCTAAATATTCTCAAAACCCTTCCAGATTCCAGAAACATCCCACAAAAACTCTTCCTATTTCCAAAAATTCCACAAACATCCCACAAAATTCCAGTAAAATCTTTTCAAAACCCTACCAAATTCCAGAAATATCCCACAAAATCTTGACAAATTTCCACACAATCAAAAAAAACCCCTCAAAATTCTTCATGTCTCTCCAAAGTCTTTCAAATTCCAGAAACATCCCACAAAATCTCCAAAAATTTCCACACAATTTAAGAAAAATGCTTCAAAATGCTTCATGTCTCCTCAAAGTCAAAAACCTTAAAAATTTCCACACATCATCGAAAAATCCCTCAAAATTCTTCAAGTCTCTTTAAAATCTTACCAAATTCCAAAACATTCTACAACATTCCAAAAAAATCGCGCAACCTTCCAGAAATCTCATACAAAATTCTTTACATTTTCACAAAACCCTACCAAATTCCAGAAACTTCCCACTAAACCTCCACCAATTTGCAAGCAATCTAAGAAAAATCTTTACAAATTCTTCACGTCTAGTCAAAATCCCACAAAATTCCAGAAACATCCCACCAAATTCCAGAAAAATCACACAAAATTCCACATACATCCCATCAAACTCCCTACATCTTCTCAAAACCCTACCACATTCCAGAAAAATCCCACAAAAACTTTTCCAATTTCCACTCATCCTAGAAAAATCCCTCAAAATTCTTCAAGTCTCTTTAAAATCTCACCAAATTCCAGAACATTCCACAACATTCCAAAAAAAGCGCACAACCTTCCAGAAACCTCCTACAAAATTCTTTACAATTTCACAAAACCCTACCAAATTGCAGAAACTTCCCACTAAACCTCCACCAATTTGCACACAATCTAAGAAAAATCTTTCAAAATTCTTCAAGTCTAGTCAAAATCCCACAAAATTCCAGAAACATCCCACCAAATTCCAGAAAAATCACACAAAATTCCACATACATCCCATCAAACTCCCTAAATCTTCTCAAAACCCTACCAAATTCCAGAAACTTTGCACAAAACCTCCTCCATTTTACACACAAGCTAAGAAAAATACCTCAGAATGCTTCACGTCTCTTCAGTCTACCAAATTCCAGAAACATCCCACAAAATCTCCTCCAATTTGCAAGCGTTCTAAAAAAAATCTTTCAAAATTCTTCAAGTTTAGTCAAAATCCCACAAAATTCCACAAACATCCCAAAAAATTCCACAAACATCCCAACAAACTCCTTAAACCTTCTCAAAGCCCTACCAAATTCCAGAAACATCTCACACAATTCTCGAAAAATCTTCTCAAAACCCCACCAAATTCCAGAAACTTCCCACAAAAACTTTCCAAATTTCCACACATCCTAGAAAATTCCCTCAAAATTCTTCAAGTCTCCTCAAAATCTCACCAAATTCCAGAACATTCCACAACATTTCAAAGAAATCGCACAACATTCCAGAAACCTCCCACAAAATTCTTTACATTTTCGCAAAACTCCACCAAATTCCAGAAACATCCCACAAAATCTCCACAAATTTCCACACAATATAAGAAAAATACCTCAAAATTCTTCATGTCCCCTCAAAGTCTTTCGAAATTCCACAAACTTCCCACACAATTCCCTAAATATTCTCAAAACCCTTCCAAATTTTAGAAACATCCCACAAAAACTCTTCCTATTTCCAAAAATTCCACAAACATCCCACAAAATTCCAGAAAAATCTTTTCAAAACCCTACCAAATTCCAGAAATATCCCACAAAATCTTGACAAATTTCCACACAATCAAAAAAAACCCCTCAAAATTCGTCATGTCTCCTCAAAGTCTTTCAAATTCCAGAAACATCCCACAAAATCTCCAAAAATTTCCACACAATTTAAGAAAAATGCTTCAAAATGCTTCATGTCTCCTCAAAGTCAAAAACCTTAAAAATTTCCACACATCATTGAAAAATCCCTCAAAATTCTTCAAGTCTCTTTAAAATCTTACCAAATTCCAAAACATTCTACAACATTCCAAAAAAATCGCGCAACCTTCCAGAAATCTCATACAAAATTCTTTACATTTTCACAAAACCCTACCAAATTCCAGAAACTTCCCACTAAACCTCCACCAATTTGCAAGCAATCTAAGAAAAATCTTTCAAAATTCTTCAAGTCTAGTCAAAATCCCACAAAATTCAAGAAACATCCCACCAAATTCCAGAAAAATCACACAAAATTCCACATACATCCCATCAAACTCCCTACATCTTCTCAAAACCCTACCACATTCCAGAAAAATCCCACAAAAACTTTTCCAATTTCCACTCATCCTAGAAAAATCCCTCAAAATTCTTCAAGTCTCTTTAAAATCTTACCAAATTCCAGAACATTCCACAACATTCCAAAAAAATCGCACAACCTTCCAGAAACCTCCTACAAAATTCTTTACAATTTCACAAAACCCTACCAAATTGCAGAAACTTCCCGCTAAACCTCCACCAATTTGCACACAATCTAAGAAAAATCTTTCAAAATTCTTCAAGTCTAGTCAAAATCCCACAAAATTCCAGAAACATCCCACCAAATTCCAGAAAAATCACACAAAATTCCACATACATCCCATCAAACTCCCTAAATTTTCTCAAAACCCTACCAAATTCCAGAAACTTTGCACAAAACCTCCTCCATTTTACACACAAGCTAAGAAAAATACCTCAGAATGCTTCACGTCTCTTCAGTCTACCAAAATCCAGAAACATCCCACAAAATCTCCTCCAATTTGCAAGCGTTCTAAAAAAAATCTTTCAAAATTCTTCAAGTTTAGTCAAAATCCCACAAAATTCCACAAACATCCCAAAAAATTCCACAAACATCCCAACAAACTCCTTAAACCTTCTCAAAGCCCTACCAAATTCCAGAAACATCTCACATAATTCTCGAAAAATCTTCTCAAAACCCCACCAAATTCCAGAAACTTCCCACAAAAACTTTCCAAATTTCCACACATCCTAGAAAATTCCCTCAAAATTCTTCAAGTCTCCTCAAAATCTCACCAAATTCCAGAACATTCCACAACATTTCAAAGAAATCGCACAACATTCCAGAAACCTCCCACAAAATTCTTTACATTTTCGCAAAACTCCACCAAATTCCAGAAACATCCCACAAAATCTCCACAAATTTCCACACAATATAAGAAAAATACCTCAAAATTCTTCATGTCCCCTCAAAGTCTTTCGAAATTCCACAAACATCCCACACAATTCCCAAATCTTCTCAAAACCCTTCCAAATTCCAGAAACATCCCACAAAAACTCTTCCTATTTCCAAAAATTCCACAAATATCCCACAAAATTCCAGAAAAATCTTTTCAAAACCCTACCAAATTCCAGAAATATCCCACAAAATCTTGACAAATTTCCACACAATCAAAAAAAACCCCTCAAAATTCTTCATGTCTCCTCAAAGTCTTTCAAATTCCAGAAACATCCCACAAAATCTCCAAAAATTTCCACACAATTTAAGAAAAATACTTCAAAATGCTTCATGTCTCCTCAAAGTCAAAAACCTTAAAAATTTCCACACATCATCGAAAAATCCCTCAAAATTCTTCAAGTCTCTTTAAAATCTTACCAAATTCCAAAACATTCTACAACATTCCAAAAAAATCGCGCAACCTTCCAGAAATCTCATACAAAATTCTTTACATTTTCACAAAACCCTACCAAATTGCAGAAACTTCCCACTAAACCTCCACCAATTTGCAAGCAATCTAAGAAAAATCTTTCAAAATTCTTCACGTCTAGTCAAAATCCCACAAAATTCAAGAAACATCCCACCAAATTCCAGAAAAATCACAGAAAATTCCACATACATCCCAACAAACTCCCTAAATCTTCTCAAAACCCTACCAAATTCCAGAAACTTCGCACAAAACCTCCTCCATTTTGCACACAAGCTAAGAAAAATACCTCAAAATGCTTCACGTCTCTTCAGTCTACCAAATTCCAGAAACATCCCACAAAATCTCCTCCAATTTCCAAGCGATCTAAAAAAATCTTTCAAAATTCTTCAAGTCTAGTCAAAATCCCACAAAATATCACAAACATCCCAAAAAATTCCACAAACATCCCAACAAACTCCCTAAGTCTTATCAAAACCCTACCAAATTCCAGAAACATCTCACAAAATTCTAGAAAAATCTTCTCAAAACCCTACCAAATTCCAGAAACTTCCCACAAAAACATTCCAAATTTCCACACATCCTAGAAAATTCCCTCAAAATTCTTCAAGTCTCCTCAAAATCTCACCAAATTCCAGAACATTCCACAACATTTCAAAGAAATCGCACAACATTCCAGAAACCTCCCACAAAATTCTTTACATTTTCACAAAACTCCACCAAATTCCAGAAACATCCCACAAAATCTCCACAAATTTCCACACAATCTAAGAAAAATACCTCAAAATTCTTCATGTCTCCTCAAAGTCTTTTGAAATTCCACAAACATCCCACACAATTCCACAAACATCCCAACAAACTCCTTAAACCTTCTCAAAGCCCTACCAAATTCCAGAAACATCTCACACAATTCTCAAAAAATCTTCTCAAAACCCCACCAAATTCCAGAAACTTCCCACAAAATATTTACAAATTTCCACACATCCTAGATAATTCCCTCAAAATTCTTCAAGTCTTCTCAAAATCTCACTAAATTCCAGAACATTCCACAACATTTCAAAAAAATCGCACAACATTCCAGAAACCTCCCACAAAATTCTTTACATTTTCGCAAAACTCCACCAAATTCCAGAAACATCCCACAAAATCTCCACAAATTTCCACACAATATAAGAAAAATACCTCAAAATTCTTCATGTCCCCTCAAAGTCTTTCGAAATTCCACAAACTTCCCACACAATTCCCTAAATATTCTCAAAACCCTTCCAGATTCCAGAAACATCCCACAAAAACTCTTCCTATTTCCAAAAATTCCACAAACATCCCACAAAATTCCAGTAAAATCTTTTCAAAACCCTACCAAATTCCAGAAATATCCCACAAAATCTTGACAAATTTCCACACAATCAAAAAAAACCCCTCAAAATTCTTCATGTCTCTCCAAAGTCTTTCAAATTCCAGAAACATCCCACAAAATCTCCAAAAATTTCCACACAATTTAAGAAAAATGCTTCAAAATGCTTCATGTCTCCTCAAAGTCAAAAACCTTAAAAATTTCCACACATCATCGAAAAATCCCTCAAAATTCTTCAAGTCTCTTTAAAATCTTACCAAATTCCAAAACATTCTACAACATTCCAAAAAAATCGCGCAACCTTCCAGAAATCTCATACAAAATTCTTTACATTTTCACAAAACCCTACCAAATTGCAGAAACTTCCCACTAAACCTCCACCAATTTGCAAGCAATCTAAGAAAAATCTTTACAAATTCTTCACGTCTAGTCAAAATCCCACAAAATTCCAGAAACATCCCACCAAATTCCAGAAAAATCACACAAAATTCCACATACATCCCATCAAACTCCCTACATCTTCTCAAAACCCTACCACATTCCAGAAAAATCCCACAAAAACTTTTCCAATTTCCACTCATCCTAGAAAAATCCCTCAAAATTCTTCAAGTCTCTTTAAAATCTCACCAAATTCCAGAACATTCCACAACATTCCAAAAAAAGCGCACAACCTTCCAGAAACCTCCTACAAAATTCTTTACAATTTCACAAAACGCTACCAAATTGCAGAAACTTCCCACTAAACCTCCACCAATTTGCACACAATCTAAGAAAAATCTTTCAAAATTCTTCAAGTCTAGTCAAAATCCCACAAAATTCCAGAAACATCCCACCAAATTCCAGAAAAATCACACAAAATTCCACATATATCCCATCAAACTCCCTAAATCTTCTCAAAACCCTACCAAATTCCAGAAACTTTGCACAAAACCTCCTCCATTTTACACACAAGCTAAGAAAAATACCTCAGAATGCTTCACGTCTCTTCAGTCTACCAAATTCCAGAAACATCCCACAAAATCTCCTCCAATTTGCAAGCGTTCTAAAAAAAATCTTTCAAAATTCTTCAAGTTTAGTCAAAATCCCACAAAATTCCACAAACATCCCAAAAAATTCCACAAACATCCCAACAAACTCCTTAAACCTTCTCAAAGCCCTACCAAATTCCAGAAACATCTCACACAATTCTCGAAAAATCTTCTCAAAACCCCACCAAATTCCAGAAACTTCCCACAAAAACTTTCCAAATTTCCACACATCCTAGAAAATTCCCTCAAAATTCTTCAAGTCTCCTCAAAATCTCACCAAATTCCAGAACATTCCACAACATTTCAAAGAAATCGCACAACATTCCAGAAACCTCCCACAAAATTCTTTACATTTTCGCAAAACTCCACCAAATTCCAGAAACATCCCACAAAATCTCCACAAATTTCCACACAATATAAGAAAAATACCTCAAAATTCTTCATGTCCCCTCAAAGTCTTTCGAAATTCCACAAACTTCCCACACAATTCCCTAAATATTCTCAAAACCCTTCCAAATTCCAGAAACATCCCACAAAAACTCTTCCAATTTCCAAAAATTCCACAAACATCCCACAAAATTCCAGAAAAATCTTCTCAAAACCCTACCAAATTCCAGAAATATCCCACAAAATCTTGACAAATTTCCACACAATCACAAAAAAACACCTCAAAATTCTTCATGTCTCCTCAAAGTCTTTCAAATTCCAGAAACATCCCACAAAATCTCCAAAAATTTCCACTCAATTTAAGAAAAATGCTTCAAAATGCTTCATGTCTCCTCAAAGTCAAAAACCTTAAAAATTTCCACACATCATCGAAAAATCCCTCAAAATTCTTCAAGTCTCTTTAAAATCTTACCAAATTCCAAAACATTCTACAACATTCCAAAAAAATCGCGCAACCTTCCAGAAATCTCATACAAAATTCTTTACATTTTCACAAAACCCTACCAAATTGCAGAAACTTCCCACTAAACCTCCACCAATTTGCAAGCAATCTAAGAAAAATCTTTCAAAATTCTTCAAGTCTAGTCAAAATCCCACAAAATTCCAGAAACATCCCACCAAATTCCAGAAAAATCACACAAAATTCCACATACATCCCATCAAACTCCCTACATCTTCTCAAAACTCTACCACATTCCAGAAACTTTGCACAAAAACTTTTCCAATTTCCACTCATCCTAGAAAAATCCCTCAAAATTCTTCAAGTCTCTTTAAAATCTTACCAAATTCCAGAACATTCCACAACATTCCAAAAAAATCGCACAACCTTCCAGAAACCTCCTACAAAATTCTTTACAATTTCACAAAACGCTACCAAATTGCAGAAACTTCCCACTAAACCTCCACCAATTTGCACACAATCTAAGAAAAATCTTTCAAAATTCTTCAAGTCTCCTCAAAATCTCACCAAATTCCAGAACATTCCACAACATTTCAAAGAAATCGCACAACATTCCAGAAACCTCCCACAAAATTCTTTACATTTTCACAAAACTCCACCAAATTCCAGAAACATCCCACAAAATCTCCACTAATTTCCACACAATCTAAGAAAAATACCTCAAAATTCTTCATGTCTCCTCAAAGTCTTTTGAAATTCCACAAACATCCCACACAATTCCACAAACATCCCAACAAACTCCTTAAACCTTCTCAAAGCCCTACCAAATTCCAGAAACATCTCACACAATTCTCGAAAAATCTTCTCAAAACCCCACCAAATTCCAGAAACTTCCCACAAAAACTTTCCAAATTTCCACACATCCTAGAAAATTCCCTCAAAATTCTTCAAGTCTCCTCAAAATCTCACCAAATTCCAGAACATTCCACAACATTTCAAAGAAATCGCACAACATTCCAGAAACCTCCCACAAAATTCTTTACATTTTCGCAAAACTCCACCAAATTCCAGAAACATCCCACAAAATCTCCACAAATTTCCACACAATATAAGAAAAATACCTCAAAATTCTTCATGTCCCCTCAAAGTCTTTCGAAATTCCACAAACTTCCCACACAATTCCCTAAATATTCTCAAAACCCTACCAAATTCCAGAAACATCTCACACAATTCTCGAAAAATCTTCGCAAAACCCCACCAAATTCCAGAAACTTCCCACAAAAACTTTCCAAATTTCCACACATCCTAGAAAATTCCCTCAAAATTCTTCAAGTCTCCTCAAATCTCACCAAATTCCAGAACATTCCACAACATTTCAAAGAAATCGCACAACATTCCAGAAACCTCCCACAAAATTCTTTACATTTTCGCAAAACTCCACCAAATTCCAGAAACATCCCACAAAATCTCCACAAATTTCCACACAATATAAGAAAAATACCTCAAAATTCTTCATGTCCCCTCAAAGTCATTCGAAATTCCACAAACTTCCCACACAATTCCCTAAATATTCTCAAAACCCTTCCAAATTTTAGAAACATCCCACAAAAACTCTTCCTATTTCCAAAAATTCCACAAACATCCCACAAAATTCCAGAAAAATCTTTTCAAAACCCTACCAAATTCCAGAAATATCCCACAAAATCTTGACAAATTTCCACACAATCAAAAAAAACCCCTCATAATTCTTCGTCTCCTCAAAGTCTTTCAAATTCCAGAAACATCCCACAAAATCTCCAAAAATTTCCACACAATTTAAGAAAAATGCTTCAAAATGCTTCATGTCTCCTCAAAGTCAAAAACCTTAAAAATTTCCACACATCATCGAAAAATCCCTCAAAATTCTTCAAGTCTCTTTAAAATCTTACCAAATTCCAAAACATTCTACAACATTCCAAAAAAATCGCGCAACCTTCCAGAAATCTCATACAAAATTCTTTACATTTTCACAAAACCCTACCAAATTGCAGAAACTTCCCACTAAACCTCCACCAATTTGCAAGCAATCTAAGAAAAATCTTTCAAAATTCTTCAAGTCTAGTCAAAATCCCACAAAATTCCACAAACATCCCAAAAAATTCCACAAACATCCCAACAAACTCCCTAAGTCTTATCAAAACCCTACCAAATTCCAGAAACATCTCACAAAATTCTAGAAAAATCTTCTCAAAACCCTACCAAATTCCAGAAACTTCCCACAAAGACATTCCAAATTTCCACACATCCTAGAAAATTCCCTCAAAATTCTTCAAATCTCCTCAAAATCTCACCAAATTCCAGAACATTCCACAACATTTCAAAGAAATCGCACAACATTCCAGAAACCTCCCACAAAATTCTTTACATTTTCACAAAACTCCACCAAATTCCAGAAACATCCCACAAAATCTCCACAAATTTCCACACAATCTAAGGAAAATACCTCATAATTTTTCATGTCTCCTCAAAGTCTTTTGAAATTCCACGAACATCCCTCACAATTCCACAAACATCCCAACAAACTCCTTAAACCTTCTCAAAGCCCTACCAAATTCCAGAAACCTCCCACAAAATCTTTACAAATTTCCACACATCCTAGAAAATTCCCTCAAAATTCTTCAAGTCTTCTCAAAATCTCACTAAATTCCAGAACATTCCACAACATTTCAAAGAAATCGCACAACATTCCAGAAACCTCCCACAAATTTCTTTACATTTTCGCAAAACTCCACCAAATTCCAGAAACATCCCACAAAAACTCTTCCTATTTCCAAAAATTCCACAAACATCCCACAAAATTCCAGAAAAATCTTTTCAAAACCCTACCAAATTCCAGAAATATCCCACAAAATCTTGACAAATTTCCACACAATCAAAAAAAAACCCTCAAAATTCGTCATGTCTCTCCAAAGTCTTTCAAATTCCAGAAACATCCCACAAAATCTCCAAAAATTTCCACACAATTTAAGAAAAATGCTTCAAAACGCTTCATGTCTCCTCAAAGTCAAAAACCTTAAAAATTTCCACACATCATCGAAAAATCCCTCAAAATTCTTCAAGTCTCTTTAAAATCTTACCAAATTCCAAAACATTCTACAACATTCCAAAAAAATCGCGCAACCTTCCAGAAATCTCATACAAAATTCTTTACATTTTCACAAAACCCTACCAAATTGCAGAAACTTCCCACTAAACCTCCACCAATTTGCAAGCAATCTAAGAAAAATCTTTCAAAATTCTTCAAGTCTAGTCAAAATCCCACAAAATTCCAGAAACATCCCACCAAATTCCAGAAAAATCACACAAAATTCCACATACATCCCAACAAACTCCCTAAATCTTCTCAAAACCCTACCAAATTCCAGAAACTTTGCACAAAACCTCCTCCATTTTACACACAAGCAAAGAAAAATACCTCAAAATACTTCACGTCTCTTCAGTCTACCAAATTCCAGAAACATCCCACAAAATCTCCACAAATTTGCAAGCGATCTAAAAAAATCTTTCAAAATTCTTCAAGTCTAGTCAAAATCCCACAAAATTTCACAAACATCCCAAAAAATTCCACAAACATCCCAACAAACTCCCTAAGTCTTATCAAAACCCTACCAAATTCCAGAAACATCTCACAAAATTCTAGAAAAACCTTCTCAAAACCCTACCAAATTCCAGAAACTTCCCACAAAAACATTCCAAATTTCCACACATCCTAGAAAATTCCCTCAAAATTCTTCAAGTCTCCTCAAAATCTCACCAAATTCCAGAACATTCCACAACATTTCAAAGAAATCGCACAACATTCCAGAAACCTCCCACAAAATTCTTTACATTTTAACAAAACTCCACCAAATTCCAGAAACATCCCACAAAATCTCCACAAATTTCCACACAATCTAAGGAAAATACCTCAAAATTCTTCATGTCTCCTCAAAGTCTTTTGAAATTCCACGAACATCCCTCACAATTCCACAAACATCCCAACAAACTCCTTAAACCTTCTCAAAGCCCTACCAAATTCCAGAAACTTCCCACAAAATCTTTACAAATTTCCACACATCCTAGAAAATTCCCTCAAAATTCTTCAAGTCTTCTCAAAATCTCACTAAATTCCAGAACATTCCACAACATTTCAAAGAAATCGCACAACATTCCAGAAACCTCCCACAAAATTCTTTACATTTTCGCAAAACTCCACCAAATTCCAGAAACATCCCACAAAATCTCTTCCTATTTCCAAAAATTCCACAAACATCCCACAAAATTCCAGAAAAATCTTTTCAAAACCCTACCAAATTCCAGAAATATCCCACAAAATCTTGACAAATTTCCACACAATCAAAAAAAACCCCTCAAAATTCTTCATGTCTCCTCAAAGTCTTTCAAATTCCAGAAACATCCCACAAAATCTCCAAAAATTTCCACACAATTTAAGAAAAATGCTTCAAAACGCTTCATGTCTCCTCAAAGTCAAAAACCTTAAAAATTTCCACACATCATCGAAAAATCCCTCAAAATTCTTCAAGTCTCTTTAAAATCTTACCAAATTCCAAAACATTCTACAACATTCCAAAAAAATCGCGCAACCTTCCAGAAATCTCATACAAAATTCTTTACATTTTCACAGAACCCTACCAAATTGCAGAAACTTCCCACTAAACCTCCACCAATTTGCAAGCAATCTAAGAAAAATCTTTCAAAATTCTTCACGTCTAGTCAAAATCCCACAAAATTCCAGAAACATCCCACCAAATTCCAGAAAAATCACACAAAATTCCACATACATCCCATCAAACTCCCTACATCTTCTCAAAACCCTACCACATTCCAGAAAAATCCCACAAAAACTTTTCCAATTTCCACTCATCCTAGAAAAATCCCTCAAAATTCTTCAAGTCTCTTTAAAATCTTACCAAATTCCAAAACATTCTACAACATTCCAAAAAAATCGCGCAACCTTCCAGAAATCTCATACAAAATTCTTTACATTTTCACAAAACCCTACCAAATTGCAGAAACTTCCCACTAAACCTCCACCAATTTGCACACAATCTAAGAAAAATCTTTCAAAATTCTTCAAGTCTAGTCAAAATCCCACAAAATTCCAGAAACATCCCACCAAATTCCAGAAAAATCACACAAAATTCCACATACATCCCAACAAACTCCCTAAATCTTCTCAAAACCCTACCAAATTCCAGAAACTTTGCACAAAACCTCCTCCATTTTACACACAAGCAAAGAAAAATACCTCAAAATACTTCACGTCTCTTCAGTCTACCAAATTCCAGAAACATCCCACAAAATCTCCACAAATTTGCAAGCGATCTAAAAAAATCTTTCAAAATTCTTCAAGTCTAGTCAAAATCCCACAAAATTTCACAAACATCCCAAAAAATTCCACAAACATCCCAACAAACTCCCTAAGTCTTATCAAAACCCTACCAAATTCCAGAAACATCTCACAAAATTCTAGAAAAACCTTCTCAAAACCCTACCAAATTCCAGAAACTTCCCACAAAAACATTCCAAATTTCCACACATCCTAGAAAATTCCCTCAAAATTCTTCAAGTCTCCTCAAAATCTCACCAAATTCCAGAACATTCCACAACATTTCAAAGAAATCGCACAACATTCCAGAAACCTCCCACAAAATTCTTTACATTTTCACAAAACTCCACCAAATTCCAGAAACATCCCACAAAATCTCCACAAATTTCCACACAATCTAAGGAAAATACCTCAAAATTCTTCATGTCTCCTCAAAGTCTTTTGAAATTCCACGAACATCCCTCACAATTCCACAAACATCCCAACAAACTCCTTAAACCTTCTCAAAGCCCTACCAAATTCCAGAAACTTCCCACAAAATCTTTACAAATTTCCACACATCCTAGAAAATTCCCTCAAAATTCTTCAAGTCTTCTCAAAATCTCACTAAATTCCAGAACATTCCACAACATTTCAAAGAAATCGCACAACATTCCAGAAACCTCCCACAAAATTCTTTACATTTTCGCAAAACTCCACCAAATTCCAGAAACATCCCACAAAAACTCTTCCTATTTCCAAAAATTCCACAAACATCCTACAAAATTCCAGAAAAATCTTTTCAAAACCCTACCAAATTCCAGAAATATCCCACAAAATCTTGACAAATTTCCACACAATCAAAAAAAAACCCTCAAAATTCTTCATGTCTCCTCAAAGTCTTTCAAATTCCAGAAACATCCCACAAAATCTCCAAAAATTTCCACACAATTTAAGAAAAATGCTTCAAAACGCTTCATGTCTCCTCAAAGTCAAAAACCTTAAAAATTTCCACACATCATCGAAAAATCCCTCAAAATTCTTCAAGTCTCTTTAAAATCTTACCAAATTCCAAAACATTCTACAACATTCCAAAAAAATCGCGCAACCTTCCAGAAATCTCATACAAAATTCTTTACATTTTCACAGAACCCTACCAAATTGCAGAAACTTCCCACTAAACCTCCACCAATTTGCAAGCAATCTAAGAAAAATCTTTCAAAATTCTTCACGTCTAGTCAAAATCCCACAAAATTCAAGAAACATCCCACCAAATTCCAGAAAAATCACACAAAATTCCACATACATCCCATCAAACTCCCTACATCTTCTCAAAACCCTACCACATTCCAGAAAAATCCCACAAAAACTTTTCCAATTTCCACTCATCCTAGAAAAATCTTTCAAAATTCTTCAAGTCTCTTTAAAATCTTACCAAATTCCAGAACATTCCACAACATTCCAAAAAAATCGCACAACCTTCCAGAAACCTCCTACAAAATTCTTTACAATTTCACAAAACCCTACCAAATTCCAGAAACTTCCCACTAAACCTCCACCAATTTGCACACAATCTAAGAAAAATCTTTCAAAATTCTTCAAGTCTAGTCAAAATCCCACAAAATTCCAGAAACATCCCACCAAATTCCAGAAAAATCACACAAAATTCCACATACATACCATCAAACTCCCTAAATCTTCTCAAAACCCTACCAAATCCCAGAAACATCCCACAAAAACTTTTCCAATTTCCACACAATCTAAGAAAAATACCTCAAAATTCTTCATGTCTCCTCAAAGTCTTACAAATTCCACAAACATCCCACACAATTCCACAAACATCCTAACAAACTCCTTAAACCTTCTCAAAGCCATACCAAATTCCAGAAACATCTCACAAAATTCTCGAAAAATCTTCTCAAAACCCCACCAAATTCCAGAAACTTCCCACAAAATCTTTACAAATTTCCACACATCCTAGAAAAATCCCTCAACATTCTTCAAGTCTTCTCAAAATCTCACTAAATTCCAGAACATTTCACAACATTTCAAAGAAATCGCACAACATTCCAGAAACCTCCCACAAAATTCTTTACATTTTCGCAAAACTCCATCAAATTCCAGAAACATCCCACAAAATCTCCACAAATTTCCACACAATCTAAGAAAAATACCTCAAAATTCTTCATGTCTCCTCAAAGTCTTTCGAAATTCCACAAACATCCCACACAATTCCCTAAATATTCTCAAAACCCTTCCAAATTCCAGAAACATCCCACAAAAACTCTTCCTATTTCCAAAAATTCCACAAACATCCCACAAAATTCCAGAAAAATATTTTCAAAACCCTACCAAATTCCAGAAATATCCCACAAAATCTTGACAAATTTCCACACAATCAAAAAAAACCCCTCAAAATTCGTCATGTCTCCTCAAAGTCTTTCAAATTCCAGAAACATCCCACAAAATCTCCAAAAATTTCCACACAATTTAAGAAAAATACTTCAAAATGCTTCATGTCTCCTCAAAGTTAAAAACCTTAAAAATTTCCACACATCATCGAAAAATCCCTCAAAATTCTTCAAGTCTCTTTAAAATCTTACCAAATTCCAAAACATTCTACAACATTCCAAAAAAATCGCGCAACCTTCCAGAAATCTCATACAAAATTCTTTACATTTTCACAAAACCCTACCAAATTGCAGAAGTTCCCACTAAACCTCCACCAATTTGCAAGCAATCTAAGAAAAATCTTTACAAATTCTTCACGTCTAGTCAAAATCCCACAAAATTCCAGAAACATCCCACCAAATTCCAGAAAAATCACACAAAATTCCACATACATCCCAACAAACTCCCTAAATCTTCTCAAAACCCTACCACATTCCAGAAAAATCCCACAAAAACTTTTCCAATTTCCACTCATCCTAGAAAAATCCCTCAAAATTCTTCAAGTCTCTTTAAAATCTTACCAAATTCCAGAACATTCCACAACATTCCAAAAAAATCACACAACCTTTCAGAAACCTCCTACAAAATTCTTTACAATTTCACAAAACCCTACCAAATTCCAGAAACTTCCCACTAAACCTCCACCAATTTGCACACAATCTAAGAAAAATCTTTCAAAATTCTTCAAGTCTAGTCAAAATCCCACAAAATTCCAGAAACATCCCACCAAATTCCAGAAAAATCACACAAAATTCCACATACATACCATCAAACTCCCTAAATCTTCTCAAAACCCTACCAAATCCCAGAAACATCCCACAAAAACTTTTCCAATTTCCACACAATCTAAGAAAAATACCTCAAAATTCTTCATGTCTCCTCAAAGTCTTACAAATTCCACAAACATCCCACACAATTCCACAAACATCCCAACAAACTCCTTAAACCTTCTCAAAGCCATACCAAATTCCAGAAACATCTCACACAATTCTCGAAAAATCTTCTCAAAACCCCACCAAATTCCAGAAACTTCCCACAAAATCTTTACAAATTTCCACACATCCTAGAAAAATCCCTCAACATTCTTCAAGTCTTCTCAAAATCTCACTAAATTCCAGAACATTTCACAACATTTCAAAGAAATCGCACAACATTCCAGAAACCTCCCACAAAATTCTTTACATTTTCGCAAAACTCCATCAAATTCCAGAAACATCCCACAAAATCTCCACAAATTTCCACACAATCTAAGAAAAATACCTCAAAATTCTTCATGTCTCCTCAAAGTCTTTCGAAATTCCACAAACATCCCACACAATTCCCTAAATATTCTCAAAACCCTTCCAAATTCCAGAAACATCCCACAAAAACTCTTCCTATTTCCAAAAATTCCACAAACATCCCACAAAATTCCAGAAAAATATTTTCAAAACCCTACCAAATTCCAGAAATATCCCACAAAATCTTGACAAATTTCCACACAATCAAAAAAAACCCTCAAAATTCTTCATGTCTCCTCAAAGTCTTTCAAATTCCAGAAACATCCCACAAAATCTCCAAAAATTTCCACACAATTTAAGAAAAATACTTCAAAATGCTTCATGTCTCCTCAAAGTTAAAAACCTTAAAAATTTCCACACATCATCGAAAAATCCCTCAAAATTCTTCAAGTCTCTTTAAAATCTTACCAAATTCCAAAACATTCTACAACATTCCAAAAAAATCGCGCAACCTTCCAGAAATCTCATACAAAATTCTTTACATTTTCACAAAACCCTACCAAATTGCAGAAGTTCCCACTAAACCTCCACCAATTTGCAAGCAATCTAAGAAAAATCTTTACAAATTCTTCACGTCTAGTCAAAATCCCACAAAATTCCAGAAACATCCCACCAAATTCCAGAAAAATCACACAAAATTCCACATACATCCCAACAAACTCCCTAAATCTTCTCAAAACCCTACCACATTCCAGAAAAATCCCACAAAAACTTTTCCAATTTCCACTCATCCTAGAAAAATCCCTCAAAATTCTTCAAGTCTCTTTAAAATCTTACCAAATTCCAGAACATTCCACAACATTCCAAAAAAATCACACAACCTTTCAGAAATCTCATACAAAATTCTTTACAATTTCACAAAACCCTACCAAATTCCAGAAACTTCCCACTAAACCTCCACCAATTTGCACACAATCTAAGAAAAATCTTTCAAAATTCTTCAAGTCTAGTCAAAATCCCACAAAATTCCAGAAACATCCCACCAAATTCCAGAAAAATCACACAAAATTCCACATACATACCATCAAACTCCCTAAATCTTCTCAAAACCCTACCAAATCCCAGAAACATCCCACAAAAACTTTTCCAATTTCCACACAATCTAAGAAAAATACCTCAAAATTCTTCATGTCTCCTCAAAGTCTTACAAATTCCACAAACATCCCACACAATTCCACAAACATCCCAACAAACTCCTTAAACCTTCTCAAAGCCCTACCAAATTCCAGAAACATCTCACACAATTCTCGAAAAATCTTCTCAAAACCCCACCAAATTCCAGAAACTTCCCACAAAATCTTTACAAATTTCCACACATCCTAGAAAATTCCCTCAAAATTCTTCAAGTCTTCTCAAAATCTCACTAAATTCCAGAACATTCCACAACATTTCAAAAAAATCGCACAGCATTCCAGAAACCTCCCACAAAATTCTTTACATTTTCGCAAAACTCCACCAAATTCCAGAAACATCCCACAAAATCTCCACAAATTTCCACACAATATAAGAAAAATACCTCAAAATTCTTCATGTCCCCTCAAAGTCTTTCGAAATTCCACAAACTTCCCACACAATTCCCTAAATATTCTCAAAACCCCACCAAATTTTAGAAACATCCCACAAAAACTCTTCCTATTTCCAAAAATTCCACAAACATCCCACAAAATTCCAGAAAAATCTTCTCAAAACCCTACCAAATTGCAGAAATATCCCACAAAATCTTGACAAATTTCCACACAATCTAAAAAAAACCCTCAAAATTCTTCATGTCTCCTCAAAGTCTTTCAAATTCCAGAAACATCCCACAAAATCTCCAAAAATTTCCACACAATTTAAGAAAAATACTTCAAAATGCTTCATGTCTCCTCAAAGTCAAAACCCTTAAAAATTTTCACACATCATCGAAAAATCCCTCAAAATTCTTCAAGTCTCTTTAAAATCTTACCAAATTCCAGAACATTCTACAACATTCCAAAAAAATCGCGCAACCTTCCAGAAACCTCCTACAAAATTCTTTACATTTTCACAAAACCCTACCAAATTGCAGAAACTTCCCACTAAACCTCCACCAATTTGCAAGCAATCTAAGAAAAATCTTTCAAAATTCTTCACGTCTAGTCAAAATCCCACAAAATTCAAGAAACATCCCACCAAATTCCAGAAAAATCACACAAAATTCCACATACATCCCATCAAACTCCCTACATCTTCTCAAAACCCTACCACATTCCAGAAAAATCCCACAAAAACTTTTCCAATTTCCACTCATCCTAGAAAAATCCCTCAAAATTCTTCAAGTCTCTTTAAAATCTTACCAAATTCCAGAACATTCCACAACATTCCAAAAAAATCGCACAACCTTCCAGAAACCTCCTACAAAATTCTTTACAATTTCACAAAACCCTACCAAATTCCAGAAACTTACAACTAAACCTCCACCAATTTGCACACAATCTAAAAAAAAATCTTTCAAAATTCTTCAAGTCTAGTAAAAATCCCAAAAAATTCCACAAACATCCCAAAAAATTCCACAAACATCCCAACAAACTCCCTAAGTCTTCTCAAAACGCTACCAAATTCCAGAAACATCCCACAAAATCTCCACAAATTTCCACACAATCTAAGAAAAATACCTCAAAATTCTTCATGTCTCCTCAAAGTCTTTTGAAATTCCACAAACATCCCACACAATTCCACAAACATCCCAACAAACTCCTTAAACCTTCTCAAAGCCCTACCAAATTCCAGAAACATCTCACACAATTCTCGAAAAATCTTCTCAAAACCTCACCAAATTCCAGAAACTTCCCACAAAATCTTTACAAATTTCCACACATCGAAGAAAAATCACTCAACATTCTTCAAGTCTTCTCAAAATCTCACTAAATTCCAGAACATTTCACAATATTTCAAAAAAATCGCACAGCATTCCAGAAACCTCCCACAAAATTCTTTACATTTTCACAAAACTCCACCAAATTCCAGAAACATCCCACAAAATCTCCACAAATTTCCACACAATCTAAGAAAAATACCTCAAAATTCTTCATGTCTCCTCAAAGTCTTTTGAAATTCCACAAACATCCCACACAATTCCACAAACATCCCAACAAACTCCTTAAACCTTCTCAAAGCCCTACCAAATTCCAGAAACATCTCACACAATTCTCGAAAAATCTTCTCAAAACCCCACCAAATTCCAGAAACTTCCCACAAAAACTTTCCAAATTTCCACACATCCTAGAAAATTCCCTCAAAATTCTTCAAGTCTCCTCAAAATCTCACCAAATTCCAGAACATTCCACAACATTTCAAAGAAATCGCACAACATTCCAGAAACCTCCCACAAAATTCTTTACATTTTCGCAAAACTCCACCAAATTCCAGAAACATCCCACAAAATCTCCACAAATTTCCACACAATATAAGAAAAATACCTCAAAATTCTTCATGTCCCCTCAAAGTCTTTCGAAATTCCACAAACTTCCCACACAATTCCCTAAATATTCTCAAAACCCTTCCAAATTTTAGAAACATCCCACAAAAACTCTTCCTATTTCCAAAAATTCCACAAACATCCCACAAAATTCCAGAAAAATCTTTTCAAAACCCTACCAAATTCCAGAAATATCCCACAAAATCTTGACAAATTTCCACACAATCAAAAAAAAACCCTCAAAATTCTTCATGTCTCCTCAAAGTCTTTCAAATTCCAGAAACATCCCACAAAATCTCCAAAAATTTCCACACAATTTAAGAAAAACGCTTCAAAATGCTTCATGTCTCCTCAAAGTCAAAAACCTTAAAAATTTCCACACATCATCGAAAAATCCCTCAAAATTCTTCAAGTCTCTTTAAAATCTTACCAAATTCCAAAACATTCTACAACATTCCAAAAAAATCGCGCAACCTTCCAGAAATCTCATACAAAATTCTTTACATTTTCACAAAACCCTACCAAATTGCAGAAACTTCCCACTAAACCTCCACCAATTTGCAAGCAATCTAAGAAAAATCTTTACAAATTCTTCACGTCTAGTCAAAATCCCACAAAATTCCAGAAACATCCCACCAAATTCCAGAAAAATCACACAAAATTCCACATACATCCCATCAAACTCCCTACATCTTCTCAAAACCCTACCACATTCCAGAAAAATCCCACAAAAACTTTTCCAATTTCCACTCATCCTAGAAAAATCCCTCAAAATTCTTCAAGTCTCTTTAAAATCTTACCAAATTCCAAAACATTCTACAACATTCCAAAAAAATCGCGCAACCTTCCAGAAATCTCATACAAAATTCTTTACATTTTCACAAAACCCTACCAAATTGCAGAAACTTCCCACTAAACCTCCACCAATTTGCACACAATCTAAGAAAAATCTTTCAAAATTCTTCAAGTCTAGTCAAAATCCCACAAAATTCCAGAAACATCCCACCAAATTCCAGAAAAATCACACAAAATTCCACATACATCCCAACAAACTCCCTAAATCTTCTCAAAACCCTACCAAATTCCAGAAACTTTGCACAAAACCTCCTCCATTTTACACACAAGCAAAGAAAAATACCTCAAAATACTTCACGTCTCTTCAGTCTACCAAATTCCAGAAACATCCCACAAAATCTCCACAAATTTGCAAGCGATCTAAAAAAATCTTTCAAAATTCTTCAAGTCTAGTCAAAATCCCACAAAATTTCACAAACATCCCAAAAAATTCCACAAACATCCCAACAAACTCCCTAAGTCTTATCAAAACCCTACCAAATTCCAGAAACATCTCACAAAATTCTAGAAAAACCTTCTCAAAACCCTACCAAATTCCAGAAACTTCCCACAAAAACATTCCAAATTTCCACACATCCTAGAAAATTCCCTCAAAATTCTTCAAGTCTCCTCAAAATCTCACCAAATTCCAGAACATTCCACAACATTTCAAAGAAATCGCACAACATTCCAGAAACCTCCCACAAAATTCTTTACATTTTAACAAAACTCCACCAAATTCCAGAAACATCCCACAAAATCTCCACAAATTTCCACACAATCTAAGGAAAATACCTCAAAATTCTTCATGTCTCCTCAAAGTCTTTTGAAATTCCACGAACATCCCTCACAATTCCACAAACATCCCAACAAACTCCTTAAACCTTCTCAAAGCCCTACCAAATTCCAGAAACTTCCCACAAAATCTTTACAAATTTCCACACATCCTAGAAAATTCCCTCAAAATTCTTCAAGTCTTCTCAAAATCTCACTAAATTCCAGAACATTCCACAACATTTCAAAGAAATCGCACAACATTCCAGAAACCTCCCACAAAATTCTTTACATTTTCGCAAAACTCCACCAAATTCCAGAAACATCCCACAAAATCTCTTCCTATTTCCAAAAATTCCACAAACATCCCACAAAATTCCAGAAAAATCTTTTCAAAACCCTACCAAATTCCAGAAATATCCCACAAAATCTTGACAAATTTCCACACAATCAAAAAAAAACCCTCAAAATTCTTCATGTCTCCTCAAAGTCTTTCAAATTCCAGAAACATCCCACAAAATCTCCAAAAATTTCCACACAATTTAAGAAAAATGCTTCAAAACGCTTCATGTCTCCTCAAAGTCAAAAACCTTAAAAATTTCCACACATCATCGAAAAATCCCTCAAAATTCTTCAAGTCTCTTTAAAATCTTACCAAATTCCAAAACATTCTACAACATTCCAAAAAAATCGCGCAACCTTCCAGAAATCTCATACAAAATTCTTTACATTTTCACAGAACCCTACCAAATTGCAGAAACTTCCCACTAAACCTCCACCAATTTGCAAGCAATCTAAGAAAAATCTTTCAAAATTCTTCACGTCTAGTCAAAATCCCACAAAATTCCAGAAACATCCCACCAAATTCCAGAAAAATCACACAAAATTCCACATACATCCCATCAAACTCCCTACATCTTCTCAAAACCCTACCACATTCCAGAAAAATCCCACAAAAACTTTTCCAATTTCCACTCATCCTAGAAAAATCCCTCAAAATTCTTCAAGTCTCTTTAAAATCTTACCAAATTCCAAAACATTCTACAACATTCCAAAAAAATCGCGCAACCTTCCAGAAATCTCATACAAAATTCTTTACATTTTCACAAAACCCTACCAAATTGCAGAAACTTCCCACTAAACCTCCACCAATTTGCACACAATCTAAGAAAAATCTTTCAAAATTCTTCAAGTCTAGTCAAAATCCCACAAAATTCCAGAAACATCCCACCAAATTCCAGAAAAATCACACAAAATTCCACATACATCCCAACAAACTCCCTAAATCTTCTCAAAACCCTACCAAATTCCAGAAACTTTGCACAAAACCTCCTCCATTTTACACACAAGCAAAGAAAAATACCTCAAAATACTTCACGTCTCTTCAGTCTACCAAATTCCAGAAACATCCCACAAAATCTCCACAAATTTGCAAGCGATCTAAAAAAATCTTTCAAAATTCTTCAAGTCTAGTCAAAATCCCACAAAATTTCACAAACATCCCAAAAAATTCCACAAACATCCCAACAAACTCCCTAAGTCTTATCAAAACCCTACCAAATTCCAGAAACATCTCACAAAATTCTAGAAAAACCTTCTCAAAACCCTACCAAATTCCAGAAACTTCCCACAAAAACATTCCAAATTTCCACACATCCTAGAAAATTCCCTCAAAATTCTTCAAGTCTCCTCAAAATCTCACCAAATTCCAGAACATTCCACAACATTTCAAAGAAATCGCACAACATTCCAGAAACCTCCCACAAAATTCTTTACATTTTCACAAAACTCCACCAAATTCCAGAAACATCCCAAAAAATCTCCACAAATTTCCACACAATCTAAGGAAAATACCTCAAAATTCTTCATGTCTCCTCAAAGTCTTTTGAAATTCCACGAACATCCCTCACAATTCCACAAACATCCCAACAAACTCCTTAAACCTTCTCAAAGCCCTACCAAATTCCAGAAACTTCCCACAAAATCTTTACAAATTTCCACACATCCTAGAAAATTCCCTCAAAATTCTTCAAGTCTTCTCAAAATCTCACTAAATTCCAGAACATTCCACAACATTTCAAAGAAATCGCACAACATTCCAGAAACCTCCCACAAAATTCTTTACATTTTCGCAAAACTCCACCAAATTCCAGAAACATCCCACAAAAACTCTTCCTATTTCCAAAAATTCCACAAACATCCTACAAAATTCCAGAAAAATCTTTTCAAAACCCTACCAAATTCCAGAAATATCCCACAAAATCTTGACAAATTTCCACACAATCAAAAAAAAACCCTCAAAATTCTTCATGTCTCCTCAAAGTCTTTCAAATTCCAGAAACATCCCACAAAATCTCCAAAAATTTCCACACAATTTAAGAAAAATGCTTCAAAACGCTTCATGTCTCCTCAAAGTCAAAAACCTTAAAAATTTCCACACATCATCGAAAAATCCCTCAAAATTCTTCAAGTCTCTTTAAAATCTTACCAAATTCCAAAACATTCTACAACATTCCAAAAAAATCGCGCAACCTTCCAGAAATCTCATACAAAATTCTTTACATTTTCACAGAACCCTACCAAATTGCAGAAACTTCCCACTAAACCTCCACCAATTTGCAAGCAATCTAAGAAAAATCTTTCAAAATTCTTCACGTCTAGTCAAAATCCCACAAAATTCCAGAAACATCCCACCAAATTCCAGAAAAATCACACAAAATTCCACATACATCCCATCAAACTCCCTACATCTTCTCAAAACCCTACCACATTCCAGAAAAATCCCACAAAAACTTTTCCAATTTCCACTCATCCTAGAAAAATCCCTCAAAATTCTTCAAGTCTCTTTAAAATCTTACCAAATTCCAGAACATTCCACAACATTCCAAAAAAATCGCACAACCTTCCAGAAACCTCCTACAAAATTCTTTACAATTTCACAAAACGCTACCAAATTGCAGAAACTTCCCACTAAACCTCCACCAATTTGCACACAATCTAAGAAAAATCTTTCAAAATTCTTCAAGTCTAGTCAAAATCCCACAAAATTCCAGAAACATCCCACCAAATTCCAGAAAAATCACACAAAATTCCACATACATCCCAACAAACTCCCTAAATCTTCTCAAAACCCTACCAAATTCCAGAAACTTTGCACAAAACCTCCTCCATTTTACACACAAGCAAAGAAAAATACCTCAAAATACTTCACGTCTCTTCAGTCTACCAAATTCCAGAAACATCCCACAAAATCTCCTCCAATTTGCAAGCGATCTAAAAAAATCTTTCAAAATTCTTCAAGTCTAGTCAAAATCCCACAAAATTCCACAAACATCCCAAAAAATTCCACAAACATCCCAACAAACTCCCTAAGTCTTATCAAAACCCTACCAAATTCCAGAAACTTCCCACAAAAACTTTCCAAATTTCCACACATCCTAGAAAATTCCCTCAAAATTCTTCAAATCTCCTCAAAATCTCACCAAATTCCAGAACATTCCACAACATTTCAAAGAAATCGCACAACATTCCAGAAACCTCCCACAAAATTCTTTACATTTTCACAAAACTCCACCAAATTCCAGAAACATCCCACAAAATCTCCACAAATTTCCACACAATCTAAGAAAAATACCTCAAAATTCTTCATGTCTCCTCAAAGTCTTTTGAAATTCCACAAACATCCCACACAATTCCACAAACATCCCAACAAACTCCTTAAACCTTCTCAAAGCCCTACCAAATTCCAGAAACATCTCACACAATTCTCGAAAAATCTTCTCAAAACCCCACCAAATTCCAGAAACTTCCCACAAAATCTTTACAAATTTCGACACATCTTAGAAAAATCCCTCAACATTCTTCAAGTCTTCTCAAAATCTCACTAAATTCCAGAACATTTCACAACATTTCAAAGAAATCGCACAACATTCCAGAAACCTCCCACGAAATTCTTTACATTTTCGCAAAACTCCACCAAATTCCAGAAACATCCCACAAAATCTCCACAAATTTCCACACAATCTAAGAAAAATACCTCAAAATTCTTCATGTCTCCTCAAAGTCCTTCGAAATTCCACAAACATCCCACACAATTCCCTAAATATTCTCAAAACCCTTCCAAATTCCAGAAACATCCCACAAAATCTCTTCCACTTTCCACAAAATTCCACAAACATCCCACAAAATTCCAGAAAAATATTTTCAAAACTCTACCAAATTCCAGAAATATCCCACAAAATCTTGACAAATTTCCACACAATCAAAAAAAAACCCTCAAAATTCTTCATGTCTCCTCAAAGTCTTTCAAATTCCAGAAACATCCCACAAAATCTCCAAAAATTTCCACACAATATAAGAAAAATACTTCAAAATGCTTCATGTCTCCTCAAAGTCAAAAACCTTAAAAATTTCCACACATCATCGAAAAATCCCTCAAAATTCTTCAAGTCTCTTTAAAATCTTACCAAATTCCAAAACATTCTACAACATTCCAAAAAAATCGCGCAACCTTCCAGAAATCTCATACAAAATTCTTTACATTTTCACAAAACCCTACCAAATTGCAGAAACTTCCCACTAAACCTCCACTAATTTGCAAGCAATCTAAGAAAAATCTTTCAAAATTCTTCAAGTCTAGTCAAAATCCCACAAAATTCCAGAAACATCCCACCAAATTCCAGAAAAATCACACAAAATTCCACATACATCCCAACAAACTCCCTAAATCTTCTCAAAACCCTACCACATTCCAGAAAAATCCCACAAAAACTTTTCCAATTTCCAGTCATCCTAGAAAAATCTTTCAAAATTCTTCAAGTCTCTTTAAAATCTTACCAAATTCCAGAACATTCCACAACATTCCAAAAAAATCGCACAACCTTCCAGAAACCTCCTACAAAATTCTTTACAATTTCACAAAACCCTACCAAATTCCAGAAACTTCCCACTAAACCTCCACCAATTTGCACACAATCTAAGAAAAATCTTTCAAAATTCTTCAAGTCTAGTCAAAATCCCACAAAATTCCAGAAACATCCCACCAAATTCCAGAAAAATCACACAAAATTCCACATACATACCATCAAACTCCCTAAATCTTCTCAAAACCCTACCAAATCCCAGAAACATCCCACAAAAACTTTTCCAATTTCCACACAATCTAAGAAAAATACCTCAAAATTCTTCATGTCTCCTCAAAGTCTTACAAATTCCACAAACATCCCACACAATTCCACAAACATCCTAACAAACTCCTTAAACCTTCTCAAAGCCATACCAAATTCCAGAAACATCTCACAAAATTCTCGAAAAATCTTCTCAAAACCCCACCAAATTCCAGAAACTTCCCACAAAATCTTTACAAATTTCCACACATCCTAGAAAAATCCCTCAACATTCTTCAAGTCTTCTCAAAATCTCACTAAATTCCAGAACATTTCACAACATTTCAAAGAAATCGCACAACATTCCAGAAACCTCCCACAAAATTCTTTACATTTTCGCAAAACTCCATCAAATTCCAGAAACATCCCACAAAATCTCCACAAATTTCCACACAATCTAAGAAAAATACCTCAAAATTCTTCATGTCTCCTCAAAGTCTTTCGAAATTCCACAAACATCCCACACAATTCCCTAAATATTCTCAAAACCCTTCCAAATTCCAGAAACATCCCACAAAAACTCTTCCTATTTCCAAAAATTCCACAAACATCCCACAAAATTCCAGAAAAATATTTTCAAAACCCTACCAAATTCCAGAAATATCCCACAAAATCTTGACAAATTTCCACACAATCAAAAAAAACCCCTCAAAATTCGTCATGTCTCCTCAAAGTCTTTCAAATTCCAGAAACATCCCACAAAATCTCCAAAAATTTCCACACAATTTAAGAAAAATACTTCAAAATGCTTCATGTCTCCTCAAAGTTAAAAACCTTAAAAATTTCCACACATCATCGAAAAATCCCTCAAAATTCTTCAAGTCTCTTTAAAATCTTACCAAATTCCAAAACATTCTACAACATTCCAAAAAAATCGCGCAACCTTCCAGAAATCTCATACAAAATTCTTTACATTTTCACAAAACCCTACCAAATTGCAGAAGTTCCCACTAAACCTCCACCAATTTGCAAGCAATCTAAGAAAAATCTTTACAAATTCTTCACGTCTAGTCAAAATCCCACAAAATTCCAGAAACATCCCACCAAATTCCAGAAAAATCACACAAAATTCCACATACATCCCAACAAACTCCCTAAATCTTCTCAAAACCCTACCACATTCCAGAAAAATCCCACAAAAACTTTTCCAATTTCCACTCATCCTAGAAAAATCCCTCAAAATTCTTCAAGTCTCTTTAAAATCTTACCAAATTCCAGAACATTCCACAACATTCCAAAAAAATCACACAACCTTTCAGAAACCTCCTACAAAATTCTTTACAATTTCACAAAACCCTACCAAATTCCAGAAACTTCCCACTAAACCTCCACCAATTTGCACACAATCTAAGAAAAATCTTTCAAAATTCTTCAAGTCTAGTCAAAATCCCACAAAATTCCAGAAACATCCCACCAAATTCCAGAAAAATCACACAAAATTCCACATACATACCATCAAACTCCCTAAATCTTCTCAAAACCCTACCAAATCCCAGAAACATCCCACAAAAACTTTTCCAATTTCCACACAATCTAAGAAAAATACCTCAAAATTCTTCATGTCTCCTCAAAGTCTTACAAATTCCACAAACATCCCACACAATTCCACAAACATCCCAACAAACTCCTTAAACCTTCTCAAAGCCATACCAAATTCCAGAAACATCTCACACAATTCTCGAAAAATCTTCTCAAAACCCCACCAAATTCCAGAAACTTCCCACAAAATCTTTACAAATTTCCACACATCCTAGAAAAATCCCTCAACATTCTTCAAGTCTTCTCAAAATCTCACTAAATTCCAGAACATTTCACAACATTTCAAAGAAATCGCACAACATTCCAGAAACCTCCCACAAAATTCTTTACATTTTCGCAAAACTCCATCAAATTCCAGAAACATCCCACAAAATCTCCACAAATTTCCACACAATATAAGAAAAATACCTCAAAATTCTTCATGTCTCCTCAAAGTCTTTCGAAATTCCACAAACATCCCACACAATTCCCTAAATATTCTCAAAACCCTTCCAAATTCCAGAAACATCCCACAAAAACTCTTCCTATTTCCAAAAATTCCACAAACATCCCACAAAATTCCAGAAAAATATTTTCAAAACCCTACCAAATTCCAGAAATATCCCACAAAATCTTGACAAATTTCCACACAATCAAAAAAAACCCTCAAAATTCTTCATGTCTCCTCAAAGTCTTTCAAATTCCAGAAACATCCCACAAAATCTCCAAAAATTTCCACACAATTTAAGAAAAATACTTCAAAATGCTTCATGTCTCCTCAAAGTTAAAAACCTTAAAAATTTCCACACATCATCGAAAAATCCCTCAAAATTCTTCAAGTCTCTTTAAAATCTTACCAAATTCCAAAACATTCTACAACATTCCAAAAAAATCGCGCAACCTTCCAGAAATCTCATACAAAATTCTTTACATTTTCACAAAACCCTACCAAATTGCAGAAGTTCCCACTAAACCTCCACCAATTTGCAAGCAATCTAAGAAAAATCTTTACAAATTCTTCACGTCTAGTCAAAATCCCACAAAATTCCAGAAACATCCCACCAAATTCCAGAAAAATCACACAAAATTCCACATACATCCCAACAAACTCCCTAAATCTTCTCAAAACCCTACCACATTCCAGAAAAATCCCACAAAAACTTTTCCAATTTCCACTCATCCTAGAAAAATCCCTCAAAATTCTTCAAGTCTCTTTAAAATCTTACCAAATTCCAGAACATTCCACAACATTCCAAAAAAATCACACAACCTTTCAGAAATCTCATACAAAATTCTTTACAATTTCACAAAACCCTACCAAATTCCAGAAACTTCCCACTAAACCTCCACCAATTTGCACACAATCTAAGAAAAATCTTTCAAAATTCTTCAAGTCTAGTCAAAATCCCACAAAATTCCAGAAACATCCCACCAAATTCCAGAAAAATCACACAAAATTCCACATACATACCATCAAACTCCCTAAATCTTCTCAAAACCCTACCAAATCCCAGAAACATCCCACAAAAACTTTTCCAATTTCCACACAATCTAAGAAAAATACCTCAAAATTCTTCATGTCTCCTCAAAGTCTTACAAATTCCACAAACATCCCACACAATTCCACAAACATCCCAACAAACTCCTTAAACCTTCTCAAAGCCCTACCAAATTCCAGAAACATCTCACACAATTCTCGAAAAATCTTCTCAAAACCCCACCAAATTCCAGAAACTTCCCACAAAATCTTTACAAATTTCCACACATCCTAGAAAATTCCCTCAAAATTCTTCAAGTCTTCTCAAAATCTCACTAAATTCCAGAACATTCCACAACATTTCAAAAAAATCGCACAGCATTCCAGAAACCTCCCACAAAATTCTTTACATTTTCGCAAAACTCCACCAAATTCCAGAAACATCCCACAAAATCTCCACAAATTTCCACACAATATAAGAAAAATACCTCAAAATTCTTCATGTCCCCTCAAAGTCTTTCGAAATTCCACAAACTTCCCACACAATTCCCTAAATATTCTCAAAACCCCACCAAATTTTAGAAACATCCCACAAAAACTCTTCCTATTTCCAAAAATTCCACAAACATCCCACAAAATTCCAGAAAAATCTTCTCAAAACCCTACCAAATTGCAGAAATATCCCACAAAATCTTGACAAATTTCCACACAATCTAAAAAAAACCCTCAAAATTCTTCATGTCTCCTCAAAGTCTTTCAAATTCCAGAAACATCCCACAAAATCTCCAAAAATTTCCACACAATTTAAGAAAAATACTTCAAAATGCTTCATGTCTCCTCAAAGTCAAAACCCTTAAAAATTTTCACACATCATCGAAAAATCCCTCAAAATTCTTCAAGTCTCTTTAAAATCTTACCAAATTCCAGAACATTCTACAACATTCCAAAAAAATCGCGCAACCTTCCAGAAACCTCCTACAAAATTCTTTACATTTTCACAAAACCCTACCAAATTGCAGAAACTTCCCACTAAACCTCCACCAATTTGCAAGCAATCTAAGAAAAATCTTTCAAAATTCTTCACGTCTAGTCAAAATCCCACAAAATTCAAGAAACATCCCACCAAATTCCAGAAAAATCACACAAAATTCCACATACATCCCATCAAACTCCCTACATCTTCTCAAAACCCTACCACATTCCAGAAAAATCCCACAAAAACTTTTCCAATTTCCACTCATCCTAGAAAAATCCCTCAAAATTCTTCAAGTCTCTTTAAAATCTTACCAAATTCCAGAACATTCCACAACATTCCAAAAAAATCGCACAACCTTCCAGAAACCTCCTACAAAATTCTTTACAATTTCACAAAACCCTACCAAATTCCAGAAACTTCCCACTAAACCTCCACCAATTTGCACACAATCTAAAAAAAAATCTTTCAAAATTCTTCAAGTCTAGTAAAAATCCCAAAAAATTCCACAAACATCCCAAAAAATTCCACAAACATCCCAACAAACTCCCTAAGTCTTCTCAAAACGCTACCAAATTCCAGAAACATCCCACAAAATCTCCACAAATTTCCACACAATCTAAGAAAAATACCTCAAAATTCTTCATGTCTCCTCAAAGTCTTTTGAAATTCCACAAACATCCCACACAATTCCACAAACATCCCAACAAACTCCTTAAACCTTCTCAAAGCCCTACCAAATTCCAGAAACATCTCACACAATTCTCGAAAAATCTTCTCAAAACCTCACCAAATTCCAGAAACTTCCCACAAAATCTTTACCAATTTCCACACATCGAAGAAAAATCACTCAACATTCTTCAAGTCTTCTCAAAATCTCACTAAATTCCAGAACATTTCACAATATTTCAAAAAAATCGCACAGCATTCCAGAAACCTCCCACAAAATTCTTTACATTTTCGCAAAACTCCACCAAATTCCAGAAACATCCCACAAAATCTCCACAAATTTCCACACAATCTAAGAAAAATACCTCAAAATTCTTCATGTCTCCTCAAAGTCTTTCAAATTCCAGAAACATCCCACACAATTCCCTAAATCTTCTCAAAACCCTTCCAAATTCCAGAAACATCCCACAAAAACTCTTCCTATTTCCAAAAATTCCACAAACAACCCACAAAATTCCAGAAAAACCTTCTCAAAACCCCACCAAATTCCAGAAATATCCCACAAAATCTTGACAAATTTCCACACAATCTAAAAAAAACCCTCAAAATTCTTCATGTCTCCTCAAAGTCTTTCAAATTCCAGAAACATCCCACAAAATCTCCAAAAATTTCCACACAATTTAAGAAAAATACTTCAAAATGCTTCATGTCTCCTCAAAGTCAAAAACCTTAAAAATTTCCACACAATCTAAAAAAATCCCTCAAAATTCTTCTAGTCTCTTTAAATATCTTACCCAATTCCAGTACATTCCACAACATTCCAAAAAAATTGCACAACCTTCCAGAAACCTCACACAAAATTCTTTACATTTTCACAAAACCCTACCAAATTCCAGAAACTTCGCACAAAACCTCCTCCATTTTACACACAAGCTAAGAAAAATACCTCAAAATGCTTCACGTCTCTTCAGTCTACCAAATTCCAGAAACATCCCACAAAATCTCCTCCAATTTGCAAGCGATCTAAAAAAAATCTTTCAAAATTCTTCAAGTCTAGTCAAAATCCCAAAAAATTCCACAAACATCCCAAAAAATTCCACAAACATCCCAACAAACTCCCTAAGTCTTCTCAAAACGCTACCAAATTCCAGAAACATCCCACAAAATCTCCACAAATTTCCACACAATCTAAGAAAAATACCTCAAAATTCTTCATGTCTCCTCAAAGTCTTTCGAAATTCCACAAACATCCCACACTATTCCCTAAATCTTCTCAAAACCCTTCCAAATTCCAGAAACATCCCACAAAAACTCTTCCAATTTCCACAAAATTCCACATACAACCCACAAAATTCCAGAAAAATCTTCTCAAAACCCCACCAAATTCCAGAAATATCCCACAAAATCTTGACAAATTTCCACACAATCTAAAAAAAACCCTCAAAATTCTTCATGTCTCCTCAAAGTCTTACAAATTCCACAAACATCCCACACAATTCCACAAACATCTCAACAAACTCCTTAAACGTTCTCAAAGCCCTACCAAATTCCAGAAACATCTCACAAAATTCTAGAAAAATCTTCTCAAAACCCCACCAAATTCCAGAAACTTCCCACAAAATGTTTACAAATTTCCACACATCCTAGAAAAATCCCTCAACATTCTTCAAGTCTTCTCAAAATCTCACTAAATTCCAGAACACTTCACAATATTTCAAAAAAATCGCACAGCATTCCAGAAACCTCCCACAAAATTCTTTACATTTTCGCAAAACTCCACCAAATTCCAGAAACATCCCACAAAATCTCCACAAATTTCCACACAATCTAAGAAAAATACCTCAAAATTCTTCATGTCTCCTCAAAGTCTTTCAAATTCCAGAAACATCCCACACAATTCCCTAAATCTTCTCAAAACCCTTCCAAATTCCAGAAACATCCCACAAAATCTCTTCCTATTTCCAAAAATTCCACAAACAACCCACAAAATTCCAGAAAAACCTTCTCAAAACCCCACCAAATTCCAGAAATATCCCACAAAATCTTGACAAATTTCCACACAATCAAAAAAAAACCCTCAAAATTCTTCATGTCTCCTCAAAGTCTTTCAAATTCCAGAAACATCCCACAAAATCTCCAAAAATTTCCACACAATTTAAGAAAAATACTTCAAAATGCTTCATCTCTCCTCAAAGTCAAAAACCTTAAAAATTTCCACACATCATCGAAAAATCCCTCAAAATTCTTCAAGTCTCTTTAAAATCTTACCAAATTCCAAAACATTCCACAACATTCCAAAAAAATCGCGCAACCTTCCAGAAATCTCATACAAAATTCTTTACATTTTCACAAAACCCTACCAAATTGCAGAAGTTCCCACTAAACCTCCACCAATTTGCAAGCAATCTACGAAAAATCTTTCAAAATTCTTCAAGTCTAGTCAAAATCCCACAAAATTCCAGAAACATCCCACAAAATTCTAGAAACATCCCACAAAATTCCAGAAACATCCCAACAAACTCCCTAAATCTTCTCAAAACCCTACCAAATTCCAGAAAAATCCCACAAAAACTTTTCCAATTTCCACAAAATTCAACAAACATTCCATAAATTCCAGAAAAATCCCACAAAATTCCACAAACATCCCAACAAACTCCCTAAATCTTCTCAAAACCCTTCCAAATTCTAGAAACATCCCACAAAATCTTTTACACTTCCCACAAAATTCCACAAACATCCCACAAAATTACAGAAAAATCTTCGCAAATCCCCACCAAATTCCAGAAATATCCCACAAAATCTTGACAAATTTCCACACATACTAAGAAATACCCTCAAAATTCTTCATGTCCCCTCAAAGTCCTTCAAAATTCCAGAAACATCCCACAAAAATCTCCAAAAATTTCCACAAAATTCTACGAAAATTGCACAAAATTCCAGAAAAATCTTCTCAAAACGCTACCAAATTCCAGAAATATCCCACAAAAACTTGACAAATTTCCACAAAATCTAAAAAAAACCCTCCAAATGCTTCATGTCTCCTCAAAGTCCTTCATAATTCCAGAAACATCCCAACCAACTCCTTAAATCTTCTCAAAACCTTCCAAATTCCAGAAACATCCCACAAAAACTTTTCCAATTTCCACAAAATTCCACAAACATTCCACAAAATTCCAGAAAAATCCCACAAAATTCCACAAACATCCCCACAAACACCCTAAGTCTTATCAAAACCCCACCAAATTCCAGAAATAGCCCAAAAAATCTTTACAAATTACCACACAATCTAAGAAAAATACCTCAAAATTCTTCATGTCTTCTCAAAACCCTACCAAATTCCAGAAACCTCCCACAAAATCCTTTACAATTTTGCAAAACTTTCTCAAATTCCAGAAATATCCCACAAAATCCTTACAAATTACCACACAATCTAAGAAAAATTCCTCAAAATTCTTCATGTCTTCTCAAAACCCTACCAAATTCCAGAAACACCCCACAAAATCTTTACAAATTTCCACATATCCTAGAAAAACCCTCAAAATTCTTCAAGCCTTCTCAAAATCTCACCAAATTCCAGAACATTCCACGACATTTCAAAGAAATCGCACAACATTCCAGAAGCCTCCCACAAAATTCTTTACATTTTCGCAAAACTCCACCAAATTCCAGAAACATCCCACAAAATCTCCACAAACATCCCAACAAACTCCCTAAATCTTCTCAAAACCCTACCAAATTCTAGAAACATCCCACAAAAACTTTTCCGATTTCCACAAAATTCCACAAACATTCCACAAATTCCAGAAAAATCCCACAAAATTCCACAAACATCCCAATAAACTCCCTAAGTCTTATCAAAACCCTACCAAATTCCAGAAATATCTCACAAAATCTTTACAAATTACCACACAAAGAAAAATACCTTAAAATTCTTCATGTCTTCTCAAAACCCTAGCAAATTCCAGAAACCTCACACAAAATTGTTTACATTTTTGCAAAACTCTCTCAAATTCCAGAAACATCCCACAAAAATCTCCAAAAATTTCCACAAAATTCTACAAACATCCCGCACAATTCCAGAAAAATCTTTTCAAAACCCTACGAAATTCCAGAAACATCCAGCAAAATCCCTCAAAAATCCCACCAAATTCCAAAAACATTCCATGGAATTCCACAAACATCCCAACACACTCCCTAAATCTTCTCAAAACTCTACCAAATTCCAGAAACTTCCCACAAAATCTACAAAAATTTCCACAAAATTCCACAAACATCCCACAAAATTCCAGAAAAATCTTTTCACAACCCTACGAATTTCCAGAAATATCCCACAAAATCTTGACAAATTTCCACACAATCTAAAAAAACCCTCAAAATTCTTCATGACTCCTCAAAGTCTTTCAAATTTCAGAAACATCCCACAAAATCTCCAAAAATTTCCACACAATCTAAGAAAAATACCTCAAATTGCTTCATGTCTCCTCAAAGTCCTTCAATTTCCAGAAACACCCCACACAATTCCAGAAAAATCACACCAAATTCCAGAAACATCCCACAAAATTCCACAAACATCCCAACAAACTCCCAAAATCTTCTCAAAACCCTACCATATTCCAGAAACATCCCACATAATCTCCACAAATTTCCACACAATCTAAGAAAAATACCTCAAAATTCTTCATGTCTCCTCAAAGTCTTTCGAAATTCCACAAACATCCCACACAATTCCCTAAATGTTCTCAAAACCCTTCCAAATTCCAGAAACATCCAACAAAATCTCTTCCACTTCCCACAAAATTCCGAAAACATCGCACAAAATTCCAGAAAAATCTTCTCAAAACCCCACCAAATTCCAGAAATATCCCACAAAATCTCCACAAATTTCCACACAATGTAAGCAAAATACCTCAAAATTCTTCTTGTCTCCTCAAAGTCCTTCAAAATTCCCGAAACATCCCACAAAATTCCACAAACATCCCAATAAACTCCCTAAGTCTTATCAAAACCCCACCGAATTCCAGAAATATCCCACTAAATCTTTACAAATTACCATACAATCTATGAAAAATACGTCAAAATTCTTCATGTCTCTTCAAAGTCCTTCAAAATTCTAGGAAAATCCCACAAAATTCCATGAACATCCCAACAAACTCCTTAAATCTTCTCAAAACTCCACCAAATTCCAGAAACTTCCCACAAAAACTTTAGAAATTTCCACTCATCCTAGAAAAATCCCTCAAAATTTTTCAAGTCTTCTCAAAATCTCACCAAATTCCAGAACATTCCACAAGATTTCAAAAAACCTGCACATTCCAGAAACCTCCTACAAAATTCTTTACGTTTTCACAAAACTCCACCAAATTCCAGAAACATCCCACAAAATCTCCACAAATTTCTATACAATCTAAGAAAAATATTTCAAAATTCTTCAAGTCTAGTCAAAATTCCTCAAAATTCCAGGAACATCCCAGAAAATTTCAGAGAAATCCCAGAAAATTCCACAAACATCCCAACAAAATCTGTAAATCTTCTCAAAACCCTACCATTTTCCAGAACCATCCCACAAAATCTTTACGGATTTCCACAAAATCGAAGAAAAATCCCTCAGAATTTTTCAAGTCTCCTCAGTATCCCACAAAATTCCACAAAAATCCCACAAAATTCCAGAAACATCCCACAGAATTCCACAATTATTACACAAAATTCCACAAATATCTCCGAAAATTCCAGTAAAATCTGATTAAATTGTTAGCGTTCAGGAACACACATAACCACAAATGATTATATGCGGGTGCTTTATTAAGAGATCTGGGTGTCAGGGGTACACATACCCAAATCTCTCTCATCTTGGTTTTGGGTTGAACATATTTTCATAGTCTAGCATTATATAACTCACATATTAATTATTAAACTTACATTGTTCTATTGTATGCATTGTTTTTACCCAAGCATGGATTTCTCCTGATCCACCCCAGCCCCCTAACATTGTTCCTCACGTTCTTTAAACAATAATTACAGCTAATCACATCTAACAATTGTATCATGATCATCTACTGATTACACAGGTGCAATTTTGACCTGATTTTTAGCAAGTACAAGGCCTAACATTTCCCAGCGCCAACTTTTCCAAGGCCTTTCCAAACCTAACTAACTTTATAAGTCCCCAAATTTTCTAACATTTTGAGACCTTTTACTATCACTTACAGGACTTGTGTGCTCCAGACCCCTCACCAGCCTTGTTGCCCTTCTCTGGACACGCTCCAGCCCATCCATGACCTTCCTAAATAAATTGGGGGCCCAGAACTGGACACAGCACTCGAGGTGCTGCCCAACCAGTGCAGAGTAGAGGGGAGGAATCCCTGCCCTGCTCCTGCTGGCCACACTGTTCCTGATCCAGGCCAGGAGCCATTGGCCTTCTTGGCCACCTGGGCACACTGCTGGCTCATGCCCAGCCTGCTGTCCATCAGTGTCCCAGCTCCCTTTCTGCCTGGCTGCTGTCCAGCCACTCTGTCCCCAGCCTGTAGCACTGCAGGGGTTGTTGGGGCCAAAGTGCACGACCCGACACTTGGACTTGTTAAACCTCACCTTGTTGGGTTTGGGCCCTGGATCCAGCCTGTCCAGCTGCCTGTGCAGAGCCCTTCTACCCTGTAGCACATCAACACTCCCAGCCAAGCTGGTGTCACCACGGTTCCATGGGGCCCTAGAGTGTCACAATGGTCTCCAGGATTCCATGAAGCCTCCCACCAATCCAGTTTTGGATCATACTGGGAGTGACTGGACTCATACTGGGAGTATCTGAGAATGACTGGGAACATACCATGCACATCATCCCCCATACTGGGGGTGACTGGGAGCAACTGGGAGCGTGCTGGGAGCCAACGGCATCATACTGGGACTGACTGGGTTGATCTAGTCCGAGGCAAATGGGACCATCCTGGGAGTGCTGCCATGTGACAAGGATCATACTGGAGCTTACTGGACTCATACTGGTGTTGAAAGGGAACAGCTGGGATCTCTGAACACCAAAGGTTTTTTTCCTGCCCACTGAAGAAGGAGCTTCCCAGTGTCCATGTGTGAGGGGACCTTCACCTGAACCAGATGCTGTTAGGAGAAAAAGCTGCCTCTGCTGGCAAATCCCACACAACAAGTCAATGCCAAGAGAGAGCATTTTACTTTCACAACTTCCCTCCTGGAGTCATAGTCCTTTTGGATCACACAGCAAGCAAGAGAACAGCACAAAATATAAGGCTGTGTCCAGTTTTTGGCTGGGTGAGCAAACAGAGGGAGCGCCAGGGTCCGTTGCCACAGACTCTCCTCTTGGGGAACAGAACCCCCCAAGGCTCCATTCCAATGCTGTGCACACCCTGCTGGCTACAAACAACCCCTTTTTTAAGAAGTTGTTGGCAGGAGCTGTCCCAAATAAATGGCATCTTAATGGCAATTTTCATTCAAAATCACCTCCGTTCCAAAGGATGAACAGAAAGCCCACAGCAATCCCAAAGGCACATATGGTGCACCTGGGGAAATCCTCAACTTCAGGGCCCAGTGGGTTAAAAAATACCCATAAGAAGCCACAGAGTCCAGAGTGCAAAACTGCAACAACCACTTGCTGGATCATTTTGGCTGTGCTGCACATGTCTGCAGACTCTCTGTCCCCCTGCAAGGACAGAAGGACACCCATCAGGGGCTGGGCTGGCTGCTGAGAATGCCTTGGGCAGGACGATCCTCAGGCAATGAGCAGGTGCCCAGAGCCGCTCTGACACTGAGGCCTCTGTGCCCCACAGCAACGGGAACACCACAAGGACACGGCAACGTTCCTGTGACATCACAGCAGCAGCTCCCCCAAAAATTGTTTGCAAGGTTCTCCTGGGTCACCAAGGAGCACAAAGGATCCTCAGAGGGCACAACCTATTGCTCAAAGGATCCAAGAGGAGCTCAGAAAATGCAGCAAATGAGGACACCCCACAGCCCAGCCTGAACACTGAGAACGAACAAAGAAGTGACCAAACCAAAGGAAATACAACATTTGGTCACTGATGCTTCTGACTATAACCAGCAAGGCTTGTTCCATCTGGGATCTTTGTTCTAGTTCTAGAAACAAGCAACGTTCTCTGCTGTAACTGTACATTCCATCACCAGTCAGAGATCCTCATCGACGAGGTCACCCAGCATCCCTGAGGCCACAGCAGGGAGTGCTCCTGACATCTGGTAGAGCACTGTGGCTTTCCTGGGATCCTTCTGGTCCTGTGGCTGAGAGGAGTGGGGTGGATGGAACCAGGACAGGTCACAGATCAGCAGCCCCACTGCAAGCAGTGCTTTCTCCTGCTGTGTGGGGACCGTGGGGTGACTGATATTGGGACTCCCCTGGCTTTGGCTCCTGCAGACCACACAGTGGCTCAGACACTGGCCTGAGGGAAGGGGTCTCATGGAAACCCGGCACAGGCATTTCTCTTTGGAGAGGGGGTTCTGCAGGGAGAAGGGAGAACAAGAGACATTCCTGTCTCCTGAGATTCCCCCTCCTCTTTCAGCAGCCATACCACAGTCCATCAATGCCAGAGTTCATAGGATCACTTCCATGCCAGGGAGCACAAGGCACTCAAAACTGAGCCCTGCCAGAGCCCAGCCCTGCCTGCCCATTTGGAGGGTGTGGGGGAATGCAATTTCAGCAGGAGCTGACCCACAATGATACTTTGCCACTTGTGGGTTTCTCACAGCCTTAGAAGGAGTTTGAGATCTCTGTCCCCAACACCCGCTCACCCTTCAAGTGCACACACGTGCCTGGGGGCAATTCAGGGTCCCTGGAGTGGTGGCTGCTAATCTTGGAAACAGGAGCTGTTGTCTTTTCCAATGGCCTTAACTCCCTTCTACCTATTAGAAAGTGGGTGAGTAAAGGAAATGACCCTGGAGGAAGGGGACCAGAACCTTGGAAAAAGATGAAACATCTTTTGTCTGAATTACAAATTAAATCCCTTTCATTTATTTCTTTAGTACTACTCTATTACTACAAACAAAAACATGTTTCTGAGCTGACTGTTGGGATTCGGGGCTTTATTTCTTGGTCTTGTTGTTATTATTATTTATTAGTATTACTTTTCATTGTCAAGACTTTTAAATCTTAGACATAAATAACAAATGCTGGATGTCACACACTGGGAAAATTCCCTTGTTTTTCCCACCAGAATTAAACTGGACACTCAACTCCAAGTTGCCAGTGGATTCTAAAGACGGAAAATCCTGTTAATGCCGGGTTTGGTGTGGTTTGGAGCTGGGGAAGGGTCTCATCCCCTCCCAGAGGCGCCCCAAGCCCGCTCTGCTGCCACGTCTGCGCTCGCGGCCCCTCACGGCGGCCCTGCCCTGGGGACGTGGTGGGACCCCCTCCTGCCAGGGCTGAGGCTCCTCATGGCCCCTCACAGCCCCTCATTGCCCCACAGAACCTCTCATGGCCCCATAAAACCTCTCATGGCCTCTCATGGTCCCTCATGGCCTCTCAAAGCCCTTCATGGCCCCTCATTTTTCCTCACGGCCCCTCTCAGCTCCAGGCGCGGGGCTCCTCCCAAAGGAGAAGGGGTCGGGCCCTGCTCTTTCTCCTTTTATTTCGGTCCCTTCATAGCGACGAGTAAACAAAGGCTGAATGGAGCCTTTCCCCAGCGTTTCCCTCGGGGTTCATTGCAGGCTGAAGCTCTGTGCTGGCGCTGGCCCGAGCACCAACATCCCTGCAGCCCCCAAGGCCTTTGCTGTCCCCCCGTGTCCATTCCCTGTCCCCGAGTCCCGCCCGGCTCTGGCAGCAGCAGCAGCCGCAGCGCAGCGGGCGCCGGCCCGGCCCGGCCGGGGCTCCCGGCCACGAGCAGCAGCAGCGCCGGCCCTTCCCACCTGCCTCGGCTTGCCAGGGCTTTTGCCAGGGCAATTCTGGACTACAGCAACAATCCCCCACAAACAGCCCTGATTCCTCAGGCCCGCCTCTGCTGCCCTCAGCCAGCCCTCAGAGGAAGAAAGGATCGGGTTCCAGCGCTGTTTTCAGCACTGTTTTGCTCACCCTGAGGTGACAGCAGGAGGCTGTTGGTGCCTTGGCCTTGGCAATTGGAGATCCCAGCTGATCTTGCCCCTCTTCTGCTTGCCACTTGAATTTTAGCAGTACAGCTGCAATTGCCTCTTTCAATCAGTGCTACCCACTGTGCTTCTCTGACAGGGAACTCGGACTGCTTGTTAAAAAGGCCTCATGAGTAGTAGATCTCCAAATGCTCCCAACTCCCTGAGCACAAAATCAAAGAGAATTAAAGCCACACAGGTCACATTTGCAGTGCTCAAACACAGCCCTGTTGCTGCTGCTGCTGAAATAGAATCAACTGACAGAGGCCAGAAATTGCCTTTACAGTGGCAAATAAAATGAAAAAATCGACTAGGAGAAAAAAAACCCAGAACTCCCCAACTCACTTCACTGTTTCTACCGAGCAGCAGAAGAAAAAGGAACAGGGCACCTTTCAGGCAGTTCCACAAGCTCAGGGTTCTCATTTCATGGGGAATCTGAGATGCAATTGGCCTTTTTAAAAGGATAAAACAAAGGGAATGAATTGGAAATTATTAGGAAAAAATGTACCTTCTTATATACAAAGTTCACCAAGTCATTCCCTGCATTTCTCCTTTTCACATTCTTTCTGTCATCCAGAGAGGTCCAGCTTATCATGTTCTGATGCTTATCATCAACTGATTGTGCTCTTGATTTCTCCCAGTGCAAGAGATGTAGAATCATCTAAACTGAACACAGAAACAAACTCTCTCTGTCAGCCCATTTTCATGTTCCAGATCACTTTCAAGGTGTCCATGGGGGATTTGGAATGATCAGCTCTCCACTTCTGGCTGCACACCCTGGAGATTCTTTCTCCACATTCAGCCAGGCTTGTATTCCCTAACAATTCCTGGTACCTCATCATGTTTTCTTTGGGTAGAAGAGTAACAGTGGAAACCTTACCAATGGCACAACTCCCCAGTGCACAAGGAAAAGAAAGAACAAGTTTCAAGTGCTTCAAATATTTGTTCTGCTTTGCTGCAAGAGTTGTGCTGCAGTCACTTACAGTGTGGGAAGCCAAGAGAAGCTGCAGCTGGGGGCACATCTTGTGATAGGAGCTGCGCCTTGTTCTCCAGGACAGGTTTTTGGAAAGAACAGACGGGACTGTGGAGAAGATTCTGGGAAAATTGAAACAACTTTCTTATGAAATGAGAATCAAATCAAAAGAAACAACCAATATGTTTTTCTCTATTTTTCTCTATTTATTTTTATGTTCCCCTTTTCCATCTTGCACTTTCTCCATCCCATTCATTCCAAATGGATCTCACCTCTAAGATCTGAGACTTGGCAAGTTTTAGACACTGTAAAATACCATGAGCTATACCCAGTTTGCCTTGCCCTGTTTTCCTTGGAAAGCAATGCTGGAGACACAAGTGCAGCGCTTGGGTCGGGTACAAATTCTGCATTCAGGGAATGTGCTCAGATGGTGCCTGACCCTCAGCAGGGACAAGGCACAGCAGCAGCCAAGGGCATTCCTGTGCCCCTGTGCAGGATTCAAGACTCTGGCTCTTGGCTCAACACGGCAAAGTTCCCGTGTTTGGCAAGGCTCAGGGGCTGCCCGGGGAGTGCGGGGCTCGGGCCGGGGCCGAGCGGGCAACGGACAAACGGACACGGGGACAAACTGTCCCGGTGCTTCAGTTGCAGCGGCGGCAGCGGCAGCAGCAGCAGCAGCGGCGGCAGCAGCAGCAGTGGAAGCAGCGAAAGCAGCCAATTTATCACTTTTCTGTCTCTCCTCTCCCTTTCCCACGGACCCACATTCCCTCCGGGTCTCCCTTTTCCTGCGTCCCCCCCTCTTCCAGGTTCCCTCTCCCCGTACCCGCCCGGGCCATGCCCCCGGCCCGCCCCCGGTCCCGCCCACGGGCCCAGGCGGGGTTGCCCCGGCCCCGGCGGCCCCGGCCCCGGCCCCGGCCGTCCCGCCGTGGTCTCGCCTCCGCTGGGCTCTGGCTGTGCTGGCGCTGGCGCTGCTGGGCGGGCATCATTGCCTGGGGCTGGGGCGGCATCGCTGCCCTTTGGCTCCGCCTTGCCCGATCCCGGCCCCGGCCCCGACGCAGGCTCCGGTCCCGGCCCCAGCTCCGGTCCCGACCGCAGCCCTGCCCCCGGCCCCGGCCCCGGCCCCGGCCCCGGCCCCGGCCCCGGCCCCGGCTCCTCCCGGGGCCCGCGGAGGACACAGGCGGCGGGGCCGCTGCCGCCGCCTCCGCTGCGGCTTCCCCGGCCCGAGCTCCGCCGCTCAGCAGCGCGGCCGCTGGCCCCGAGCCGCCGCTGCCGCGTTCCAATGAGGGAACGCCTGCGGATGCCCGGCCCGGGGAGCTCGGGGAGCGCTCGGGGGCCGTTCCTGTCCCCGGGCCGAGCGCTGATGGCCGCGACTCGCCCCCAGGGAAGGCGCAGGAGGCCCTGCAGCAGCGCTACGAGCTGGGCCCGCTGCTGGGGCGCGGCGGCTTCGGCAGCGTCTTCGCGGCCACGCGACTCTCGGACGGCGCCCCGGTGAGCGGTGGGCAGAGGAGGAGGAGGAGGAGGGGGCGGAGGAGATGGCGGGGGCGCGGCGGGGCGGGCAGCGAGCTCAAGCCTCTGCTGCTCCTTGTTCGCAGGTGGCCATCAAATGTGTGCCGCGGGATCGCGTCCGGCTCTGGGGCGAGCTGGTGAGTGTGCGGAGCCAGCGGCAGAAGCCGGGGCGTGCCGGGCAGGGATGAGCCGGGGCCAGGCGGGGTGGGAGCCGCCGAGAGCCCTGCGGGGAGAGCGGGCGCGGGGTGAGCGAGGTGTGCAGAGCATCCCGGGCTGGCTGAGGGGTCCCAGAGCCCTGGCCCGGCCTCAGCCCCACTGACAGCACCGTGCTCCTCCCGCAGCCCGACGGCACCCGTGCTCCCATGGAGATTGTGCTGCTGGACAGGGTTTCCTCTGGCTGTGCTGCAGTCATTCAGCTGCTGGAGTGGCTTGAGCTCCCCGACAGCTTCGTGTTAGTGTTGGAGCGTCCACAGCGGTGCCAGGACCTCTCGCATTTGCTGGCGGAGCGGAGGTTCCTGCCAGAGGAGGAGGCGCGGGGGCTCTTTCGCCAGGTGCTGGAGGCCGTGCAGCACTGCACCAGCTGCGGGGTCCTGCACAGGGACATAAAACCGGAGAACATCCTGCTCGACCTGGCCACTGGGCAGCTGAAATTGATCGACTTTGGCTGTGGCGCCTTCCTGCAAGACACAGCCTACACCCAGTTTGCAGGTGAGCCCTCGCAGGGGATGCTCCTGGCCGTCTCATGGCCCAGCCTGGCTGTGGCACCGGGGATTCCCCGTGGTGCTGCCAGGATGGGATCAAAGCTTGAGGCAAATTGATTTGGATGGGGGTGTGAGGGGGACCAGCTCCCAGCCCTGCCAAGAGCCTTCAGCACCCACTGTGCCCTGGGCTGGGGCTGGGACAGCCAGCCTGACAAAAACCCCCATGGGGGTAGCAGAGGGCAGGGGTCTGACACCATGCCCCAGAGAGTTTAGTGAGTCAGCGAGGAAGGGCTTGAACTCCTCTGCTCCCCACGTTTGCCTTGGCCTATTAACAATTTTTTGGAGGCCATGCAGGCAGGGAGGAGAGTGTGTTTTCTCTACCACGGGGTGTGTTTTTATTTGGTTGCCATGGTTGGGCCTCCCCAGTGCTTCTGCTGCCCTCTTCCAGCAGCAGTGGCTTCTTTTCCAACCCTGGGTTTGTAGCCAAGTGCCAGGTGCTGGCAAGAGGGCAGTGGGTCACCCCGTGTGCCGCTGGGGCAGCCCCCACATGCCCAGGGATGCTGGGGCCAGGCTCTGGGAGCAGCAGCATCCCCCTGATGAGCTCCATCTGTGTTCCACAGGAACCCTGTCCTACAGCCCACCAGAGTGGATCCACCAGCAACGCTACCATGGCCAGGCAGCAACAATCTGGTCCCTGGGCCTCCTGCTCTACCAGCTGGTCATAGGGAAGCACCCATTCATGAGGGGCCAGCAGATCATCTGGGGGCGGATCTTGTTCCCACGACGGCTCTTCCAAGGTGAATCCTCATCTCTGGGCACAGGGGGAACACCAGGCTTGGGAGACAGCTGTGGGCTTATGAGCATCCTGCTCTGGCAGCTGCTGAGGAGGTGGCACATGTCCTGCTCTCCTGCAGACAGGGAATCCATGGGGAAGTTGAGGCCCAGCTCTGGGCACACCCAGCATGGCCTGGGCACTGGAAGGGGGCGGCAACTTCTCCAACTGACTGGTGATTCCTGGTTTCTCTCTTCAGAATGCCAAGATATTATTAAGAGGTGTTTGTCCATGCAACCCTCGGACAGGCCATCCTTAGAAGACCTTTTGCGCGATCCTTGGATGCAGGCTGTTCATCTGCCCTAGGAGATGGGAGAGATCCACATGCACAGTTGGATCCAGGGGCCTGGCAGGTAACAGCTCCACACATTTCTTGGCAATCGGTGGCAAAGCAAACCAGGCTGTTTTTGTCGTGCCTGTAGCTCTGAGCAGGGGTCATCAGAAGGGAACACACAGCTCTTGGGCTGGAGCTGAGCTGGACACCTGGTGTGGCAAGCACTGGTGGCCACCATTCCCCCTGCTTTTGCTTGTCTGCTTCACTGATGGCTGGGACCCTGGGCAGAGCACTGACAGCCTGGTCTGGCCCCTAGGCAAGGAGAAGGAGCCCCTGGAGAAGCTGTTACCAGCTGGGGCTGCTGCTGGAGACACCAAGGGCAACCTCAAGGATGGCAATCTCTTCCTCCAGCTGGCCAGCTGAAGATGATGGATTTCAATTCTGGCATGTCTTCTTCAAAGACTCGCTCCACGCCCAATTTGCAGGTGAGTCCACAGCCAGGGGATGCTCCCAGATCTGGGCATGGCACAGCCTGGCCAGGCACCAAAGGTTCCCCCCTTGGCTGGGGTGGATGCAAGCAATTCTTCAGTTGGCTGCCAAGCTGCTTTTTGTCTCTGGACAGCTGCTGAGGGGCTGGGTCTGCCGTGGCTGGCTGCAGGCTGGGCACATGGCCTGCCCTCCTGCTCTGCTCCCAAAGGCAGCAGTGATGGGCAGCTTTGGGCCCAGCTCTGAGCACGGCCAGCATGGCCTGGGCACCGCGGGTGGCTGGGACAAGGGGACAGGAGCCTTCAGCTGACGAGCGGTTTCTGGTTTCTCTCCTTGCAGCCGGGCTCTGCGGATGCTGAGGCTGCTCTGGGCTCTGCCAGGGCTCTGCTGGGCTCAGCCCCAGGCACAGCTGGGCTCACCCTGCCCTCCCATTGCTCTGACAGCTTTGCATCACACGAGCCCGTTCCCAGCACACCGCCTGAGCTTTCTACTTTTGCAGGTGAGTGAGACTCTCCTGCAGGCCAAGAGATTGCAGTTAGGGACACACATATAATTGGCAAGGACCCAAACTCTCCACAGTCCCAGCTGAATGCCTGCATCTGCACAGGATGTTTTCTGTGTCCCACTCTTCCTTTCTTTTTGGCTGCAATTGTGCAATTGCACTTTCTTCCTCCTCTAGAAGTGCCACTGCTGTGTTCCTGAGGCAGTTCAGTCTGGAGCTGATGGATGAAGAATCGCCCTTCTGCACTTCCAAACCAGAGCAAAAAGCTGTAAGTGGGACTTTGCATCTTTAAGAAACCCCTGAATGTTTGAAAGGGAATGTGCAGCTCATTCACAGGGTGAGAAGGAAGGGCACCTTCTAAAGGATTTGGGGTTTGACAGAGTTTAGATTCCCAGCGCTGCTTGGAGCTGGCAAGGCGCAAAGCACTTTCTTCTTGCTTCACTCCAATTTCACCACAATTTCAAATAACAATATTGGAATCAAACCCCAAAAACTTTTTCAGAAAGGTTTCTGAGGCCAGTAAGATGCATCATGCCATCAGCACATCTGCAAAGTAAATAACTGTGTTTTATGTTTCAAAAGACCAATTACACCTTAATTCAAAGTTAGAGAAGATATTTCACTGCACACTTGGGTTCTGTTTTTATCTTTCACATTTTATATAAGTTTTTTTTCTTTTATTTTTCCGCATTTTTCCCCTTAAAACAGAAATCATGCTATGAAAAAGAAGTGTCCTTTGCTCCTGGTTCCTGTGTGGAGCAGCTCCCTTCCCGCTGGCTGAGCTGCTCAGGCAGAGCCCAGCAGCTCCTGGCCCTGCAGGGCTGAGGCTTTTCCCCGTTGCTGGGCACAGACTGATGGAGCAGCACTGCTGAACACAGGGACACGCAGAGGGAGCAGAGCAGCTGCCTTTGCCCACCTGAAGCTCCAAGGCCAAACTCTGAGCAGACACAGCTGGAAGAGACTCGCAGGCTCCCTGTTGGCTCTGCTGCCCCACTTGTGCCTGGCCCAGCTCTGCGTGAGGCACAGGGAGAAGAAGGGGCAGCTCCCTCCCAGCCCCAGCCCAGGGACCCCTCCAGCCCTGGGCCTTGGGGCACTGTCAGCACCCGCTCCTCCAGCCACGGCTTCTGCTGGCACTGACAGCAACAACCAAAGTGGGGCTGGTCCTGAGGGAGCAGAAGCAGTGCCTCGATCTGATCCCTCAGTGTGGGGCAGTGCTGGAAATATGATCGCAGCAGCAGCACCACCACCAGCAGCAGCACCAGCAGCACCAGCAGCACCAGCGCCAGCAGCACCAGCAGTAGCATCAGCAGCAGCACCACCAGCAGCAGGAGCAGCAGCAGCAGCAGCAGCAGCACCAGCAGCACCAGCAGTACCAGCACCACCACCAGCACCAGCTTCACCAGCAGCGCCAGCAGCAGCACCACCAGCAGCACGATCAGCAGCAGCACGAGCAGCAGCACCAGGGGCAGGATCAGCACCAGCAGCAGCACCAGCAGCACCAGCAGTACCAGCAGTACCAGCAGAACCAGCTCCAGCAGAACCCGCTCCAGCAGCTCCAGCAGCTCCAGCAGCAGCAGCAGCAGCAGCACCAGCAGAACCAGCTCCAGAAGCACCAACAGCAGCAGCACCACCAAAAGCAGCACCAGCAGCAGCACGACCAGCAGCCGAAGCAGCAGCAGCAGGACCAGCAGCACCAGCAGCACCAACACCAACAGCACCAGCAGTGCCAGCAGTACCAGCACCAGCAGCACTAGCAGCAGCACCAGCACCAGCAGCACCAGCAGCACCAGCAGTACCAGCAGAACCAGCAGCGGTAGCAGCACCAGGGACAGGACCAGCACTAGCTTCACCAGCAGTGCCAGCAGCAGCACCACCACCAGCACGAGCAGCACCAGCAGCAGCAGCAGCAGCACCACCACCACCACCAGTGCCAGCAGCACCAGAAGCACCACCACCAGCAGCACCACCAGCACCAGCAGTAGTACCAGGGGCAAGATCAGCACCAGCAGCACCAGCACCACCAGCAGCACCACCAGCAGCACCACCAGCAGCAGCAACAGCAGCAGTACCAGTAGTGCCAGCAGCACCAGCGGCAGTGCCAGCAGCAGCACCAGCAGCACCTGCACCAGTACCAGCAGCACCAGCACCAGCACCAGCACCAGCACCAGCAGCAGCACCAGCAGAAGCACCAGCAGCAGCATCACCTGCAGCACCAGGACCAGCAGCACCAGCAGTACCAGCAGAACCAGCAGCAGCACCACCAGCACCAGCAGTAGCACCAGGGGCAGGATCAGCACCAGCAGCACCAGCAGCAGCACCAGCCATAGCATCAGCAGCAGCACCAGGGGCTGGACCAGCACCAGCAGCAGCAGCAGCACCAGAAGAAGCAGCATCAGCAGCAGCATCAGTGGCAGCAGCAACAACAGCAGCAACAATAGCAGCAACAGCAGCAGCACCAGCAGCACCTGCAGCAGCACCACCAACAGCACCACCACCACCAAGAGCAGCACCAGCAGCACCAGCACCAGCAGCACCAGCAGCAGCACCAGGGGCTGGACCAGCACCAGCAGCACCAGCAGCAGCACCAGCAGAAGCACCAGCAGCATCAGTGGCATCACCAGCACACAAGCAGCAGCAGCAGCAGCAGCAGCATTTGCAGCAGCACTGCCACCAGTGCGAGCAGCAGCAGCACCAGCACCAGCACCTGCACCAGTACCAGCAGCAGCATCACCAGCACCAGCAGCACCAGCAGTATCACCAGGGGCAGGATCAGCACCAGCATCACCAGCACAGCAGCAGCAGCACCTGCAGCACCAGCATCACCACCAGCAGCATCAGTGGCAGCACCAGAACCAGCAGGACCAGCAGCACCACCACCAGCACCTGCACCACCAGCAGCAGCAGCAGCAGCAGCACCAGCACCAGCACCAGCACCACCAGCACCACCAGCACCAGCAGCACCAGCACCAGCAGTGCCAGCACCCGCAGCAGTACCAACACCAGCACATGGAGCTGACTTTCAGTGCAGCCTCTGCCATGCTTCCCTCCCTTTGCAGCAGTGTCACAGCAGCCTGAGGCACCTGGGAGCCCTCAGTGCCAGCAGGTACTTGAGATGGCAGCCCTGGGCTCCTGCATGTTACGCCAGGAACAGAGCTGGGGACTCCCTCCCCATGTGGAGCTTCCAGATGGAAAAGGCTGCTGTGACCAGGCAGCTCCAAGGGCACAGAAAGGAGGGGCTCAACCCCTTGATCTGTGCCAGTCCCACAGTCCTGGGCAGCAGCCACCAAGCCCTGGGGGAGCAGAGGGCACAGCAAGAGGGACAAAAGCAGTCAAGGTCAGAGACTGGGAAGAGCCAGACCTGGGAGCAGGAACAGCTGCTTCATTGAACTCCTGGAGGAAGCTCTTGGCTGGTTCAAAGCCCTGAAAGGTGTGAAGGGCAGAGAAGAGGCCACACCAAACAATGCTCCTGTTTTCACACCTCCCCTCTCTGTGTCCCAGAAGGAATTGGATGAACTGTATTCTTCTCTCTGAGTCGTCTCGTTCAGTGTGAGCAGCTCAGCACCAGGAGCTGAAGGAGCTGAAGCCTCAGGCCACAAGAGCTGAGTAAGAGGGGGCTTTTGGGCCAAAGTAATGCTGCTAAGTAATGGACCTAGCTGAATGCAGCAGATAGAATCCTGCAATTATAGAATCCATTTTGCTGGAAAAGGCCTCTGAGCTCATCCAGTCCAGCCAGTCACCCAGCAGTGTGAAGCCCAGCACTAAACCTTGTCCCTGAAGTGCCAAGGTCTGAACAACAGGCCCTGAGTGAGGCCTGAACAACAGGCCCTGAGCCAAAGGTGACCTCTGGATGAACCTTCCAACCAGAGGTTATCTGTCTGTCTGCTCATTACTGAAATATGCATGGTCATTAGCACTGTGATAGATGGATCCACTCATCAATGAAACATGGATTGACCTTTCTGTGTTTAGAAGCCAGACAAGGCCATTCAATCCGACATCTGGCCTTGTTTGGGGTGTATGGACAGAGTCAACTCCCTTGGTTCCTCCTTGAGGCCTGGCCAGGCTTTGGTAGGGACGCAAGAGGAGGATGAAACCAGATGTTCCCACAGCAGAAGTGCTGTCAGTTTGTTTATTCAGCACTATCAAAGCTGGGCCCTCTCTCACAGCGGGGGTTGAGCCTCACCTGTGGCTGGAGGCACCTGCAGGATTTCCCAGTGTCCAGGAGTGGCTCTCCAGTCCTTGGCTGTGACAGCATCCCCAGCTGATGGGTGGATCTGGGGATGGCAAAGTCTGAGGGGAACTGGATCTTTGTTAATGCCTGCAGGCAATCTTTGGCAGTGATGATTGGGTGCATTGCTGAGCTGCTCCTTTTGTGATCCTTTGCTGCTTGGAGCTGCAGTAAGTGACACTGATTCCTTCAGGTGGTGTTTGTGCCTTTGGTGCTGACTCTGCCCACTGGTGAAACAAAATTGGCAAAGTCTGGCCAGATCACAACAAAATATCACTTTTTAAATGTAAATGTAAGGAATCAGTCCCATCTGAAATTCCCAGAAGGGAAGCCCTCCCCAGAGTTCACTGGCTCTGGAGTGGGGCTGAGGTGGGAGCACCGTGCGAGCAGTGGGGCAGTCGGTTAAAAGAGGCTGAACCGCAGGATGTCTTAAAATGCATCCAAACATTGCATATGGAAAAAGGAAAAGAACTTGTGGGTTTGGGAAGACAAGGATGGATTTTCTTAACAGCACCAACAGAAGGAACAGTTGTTTTTTGGAATGCTCCCACATGAAGGTACAGAAAAATGTTTTAGTCTTGAGCTCAGATTTGTTTGTGCAAGTAACATAATAACAATAACAATAACAATAACAATAACAATAACAATAACAACACAATAATATATATTTATATATATAACCAAAACTCAATAATGTGAAATAATGCTGAAAATACCAATTTGTGAGCTTTGGCTGCTCACTGTAACACTAAATACCCTACAAAAAAGAACTGGCAAAGACCCAAATGTCAGTGGTAAACTTTGTGAATTTTATACAAGGAATAAAGGAGGAACGGATAAAACTGGCTGTTTTTATAGGGTTTGTTGATACTATGATGCAGAATGCTTTGTCTGTTCCTGTGAAAAACACACTGATTAAGACTGCTGGGTTTTTCATGTACCAGACTCTCTACAAGCTGCAGGATTGGTTGAACAGGTGAAGGAGTTGTTAAAAGAGCAGTTGATAAAATGAGGAAATGGGAACCTGTCCTGGTGGAGAACCCATCTCCCAGATGTGTTCCATGCCCTTAACAATGGGCCCACTGGGGAAATGGAAACCCCTGGGTGTGCAGGGCTGCACCCAATTTGCAAACACAACCATGGACAGTGAGACTTGGACTGCCTGGGAAATTGTTCTGGGTGTGATGGCCCCTGACAGGGCCACCCCAGAGGCTGCAGGGCTGGACCTTCATGCACTGGAATTAATTAGGAAAAAGCCAAAGCAAATGAAAGTTAACAATACAAGAATAGGAATTCAGATTCCTCCAGAACCCTTTGGTTTGGTAACTGCTCACTTGAGCTTGGCCTTGCAAAGTGTTGATGTCATGGGAGGAGGAATTGATGCAGATTATGAAGGAGAAATTAAAGAAATTCTGTTAAAAATGAATGAACAAGATTGGATTATTCAACCCCATGACAGGTTATCACAAATATTGATATTGCAGTTTAAAAACGATTGTGAAAGAAGGAGATCCACCTCCAATCAGCACTGTTTGTGGAGATAAAAGGTTTGGATGCAGCAGTCCTAATAATTGGTCCAGAGTGTGGGTCCAGAGGCCAAATGGCCCTCCAGAGGCAGCTGAAGGAACAGCTCTGGGGAAAGACAACACTGTTTGAATCCTGAAACCTGAGCATGAAGAATGGGAATATGTCCCTGCAGCCAAGTGTTCTCTGCCAGAAAAAGTCAATATTGTTTTACAGATGCTGCCAGAGCAAATCTCCCTGTTTGGCCCAACGACCCCTTTGGAAAATGCTCTGATCCACGGGGCTCCATGTGAAGGCTGATGTGACACTGAGGGACTTGCACACCAATTCCAGCCAGGAGCTGGAAACTGGGATCCTCTCCCCTTCGGCTGGAGAAGTGCCAGGTCCCAGTCCCTGACGGGCACCCAGGCTCCTGGCTGGAATTGGTGTGCAAGTCCCTCAGTGTCACATCAGCCTTCACATGGAGCCCCGTAGATCAGAGCATTTTCCAAAGGGGTCGTTGGGCCAAACAGGGTAATTTGCTCTGGCAGCATCTGTAAAACAATATCCCATAACATCAGCTTGTTGTGGCAGAGAACACTTGGCTGCAGGGACATATTCCCATTGTTCCTGCCCAGGTCTCAGGATTCAAACAGCGTTGTCTTTCCCCAGAGCTGTTCCTTCAGCTGCCTCTGGAGGCCCATTTGGCCTCTGGACCAATTATTAGGACTGGTGCATCCAAACTCTTGATCTCCATGAACAGAGGTGATTTGAGGTAGATGTCCTTCTTTCACAATTGTTTTTAAAACTGCAGTATTAATAACTGTAATACCCTGCCATGGGGTTGGAAAACAAAATCTTGTTCATTATTGTTTAACAGACTTACATCAATTTTTCCTTGATAATCTGCATCAATTCCTCCTCCCATGACATCAACACTTTGCAAGGCCAAGCTCAAGTGAGCAGTTACCAAACCAAAGCATCCTGGAGGAATCTGAATTCCTATTCTTGTATTGTTAACTTTCATTTGCTTTGGCTTTTTCCTAATTAATTCCAGTGCATGAAGGTCCAGCCCTGCAGCCTCTGGGGTGGCCCTGTCAGGGGCCATCACACCCAGAACAATTTCCCAGGCAGTCCAAGTCTCACTGTCCATGGTTGTGTTTGCAAATTGGGTGCAGCCCTGCACACCCAGGGGTTTCCATTTCCCCAGTGGGCCCATTGTTAAGGGCATGGAACACATCTGGGAGATGGGTTCTCCACCAGGACAGGTTCCCATTTCCTCATTTTATCAACTGCTCTCTTAACAACTCCTTCACCTGTTCAACCAATCCTGCAGCTTGTAGAGAGTCTGGTACATGAAAAACCCAGCAGTCTTAATCAGTGTGTTTTTCACAGGAACAGACAGAGCATTCTGCATCATAGTATCACCAAACCCTATAAAAACAGCCAATTTCACCCCTTCCTCCTTTATTCCATGTATACAATTCACAAAAGTTTACCACTGACATTTGGGTCTTTGCCAGTCCTTTTTTGTAGGGTGCTTAGTGTTACAGTGAGCAGCCAAAGCTCACAAATCAGTACTGTCAACATTATTTCAAATTATCAATTTTTATTTATGTATATAAATATATATTATTGTGTTATATTATTATTATCATTATCATTATCATTATCATTATCATTATCATTATCATTATCATTATCATTATCATTATCATTATCATCATTATCATCATTATTATAATCATTATCATCATTGTTCTTGTTGTTGTTTTTTCACTTGTACAAACAAATCTGAGCTCAAGACTATAACCTTCTTCTGTCACTCCACATGGGAGTGTTCCAAAAACAATTGTTCCTTCTGTTGGTGCTTTTTCCTATTTGCTGTTAACAAAACCCATCCTACTCTTCCCAAACCCCCAAATTCTTTTCCTTTTTCCACATACAATTTTTGGATTCATTTTAAGGCTGATTTACTAAAACATGGATATGATCTGGTATCAATATCCAACTGAGAAAGACAAAGACTCCTTAACTGTTTTAGGATTAAAAAGTGTATGTTTATTCACAGCACTGGGCTGATGTGTCAGGTCACCCCTTAATACACACGGCCCCAAGCACAGGTGAATACAGGCTTTTTATTTACAGAAGTATTGAATACAAATACATATTCATGACCCAGTTCCCACCAACTTTTCACTTCCTATGCTACTTAGGAAAAAAAGCAGTTAAGCATGATCCTTGAAATGGGTCGGTGGTCTTTTTCTGAGGAGGGGTCACAGAAGGGAGGAAGGGATATGGCTCTTCCTCGTTCTGCCCTTTCAACCTTTTCAATGCAAAGTGACAAATGGACCCTTGGCTGGGCTCCTTGTTTCATATCTTCAATGAGTTTCTGATTTGCAACTGTCTTATGTTCTTGAAGTTCTTTACCAGATACTTTATTTCTCACTATAAGCCCAACTGAACAAGCATAAAGTTGACAATTAGTTATTAGCCAATGCTTAACCTCTATTTTAGCAAGGCCTCTTGTGGATGCTAACTGAAACAGAGAGCACGGTGCCTATGGAAATTGCAGGCCACATAGCTTTCTCAGTCTTGCCTTAGAAAGTGGCCTGGGAAATCATGAGGAGGAATTAAAACAATCCTCAGAGACAGAAAACAGCCTTGCAGGTGCTGTTTGTCTGTTCCTTGTTTTCTTGCAAGAGAAGGTCGAGGGGTGGTGTACCCCACTGACCAATGATAGTGATGTGTTAGTTTACTAACCAATAAGAGTTTCTTTTCTGTACTTTTCACGTATCGGTCTATAAAAAAGACCTGAGGTAATAAACCAGAGAGAAATTCTCCTGATCGACTCCCAAGAGAGTCTGTGTCGTTCTTCTCGCCATTCCTAATAGAGCGACATCCTCTCTATCTACCTTTAATTTTAGCAAGGCCCATCTATTGATTTTAATTAGAGTTAGCAAGGCTTCTTTTTAATTAAGGCCTCAGCTTCTCTAGAATCTTAAATTCTTCAAAGTTTGTGTCTCACCGTGCCCCTTCTGCTTTTTGTGTGTTTTGTTGTAAAAAGGCAGAATTGGCAGGATTCAGTTCTGAGGCCGATTCTGCAGCTGCTGCCTTGCGGGGCTGGTGCTGTCCCTATGCAGGCCCAGGTATTTCTCATGCAGCTTCCTCTGTGGGGGCTGTAGGAAAACTTGAGGGGAAAGTATTTTATTATCTTTCCTTGGTTAATTTTTTAGTCACCTCCCTACGCCTAAGATGGACTTGATGCGAAAAATTGGGACAGGGAGCAATTGGTTACTAAAACAAAAAATGTGATTGGCTTTAGGCAGTGGCATTGCTTGCCACTGAACTGGAACATGTTTAAAAGGAAAATGACTGGAACAAAAGGAAGGAAAATGGTACAACAACATTTGACATGGACAGTCCTCCCACAGGGATATCCGGCGTCACTGGTTTTGTTTGGGCAAGCTTTGCAGAAAATATTAAGAGAGTTTACTCCAGCCTCAGGAGTTAGGATGTTGCAGGATGTGGATGATTTGCTTTTGTCAGGGGGACAAAAAGTGGTTGAAGAGGCTACTGTAAAGCTGCTTAATTTTCTTGCTAAAAAGACTTAAGGTGTCTGAAAAGGAGGCCAGTTGGTAGGAAAAAAAATAATAATAAAAAGGTCATATATAGAGCTGTCCTGGGGTGACTTTATGATCCTGGTATCCCCAGTCGTCTGGTTTATGTTATATATTAAGTTGTGCACCTTTAAGCCTGGCTCTGAGAGCGAAGGGGGCGGAAGAAGAAGTGCGCAATTTGTGTTGAAAGAAAACATCACTCCCCCACATCCCGCTCCTGGACTGTGGTGTCTGCAGCACGGACACACTGCAGGACACAGCTTCTCTCTGGCTTTTAGTTAGTTTTAGCTAGCTGAGGCAGAGGAGTTCCCTGGACCTTTGTTTTTTCCCTTTTTACCTGCATCTGTGCAAGCCTGCTCTGGACCGAACACGCAGCCAAACCCCGGGAGCTCACGCCTGTGGCCCACCAGGGCCTGGGCCTCGGCACTTTCCAGCGCCGAAAGGACTGATAAGAACCTGAGCGAGCCGAGCTACAGCACATGAAAAGGACTTTTCTTCCTAGATTTGCCATCCCATTCAACAGCGAGAGGTTTTCTTATTTAATATTATTCAATTTCTGTTAAATAAACAGCTTCTCCCACTTCTCTCCGAGGAAATTCTTTTCCTTTCCCGGAACAGTTGAGGGGGGAGGGGTCATTTCCCTGGGGAAACCCCCACTTGGAGTTTTCCTCCTAAATTGGCCTTAAAGAAGGACAAAAGGCCAACAAAACTCCACAAAAATGCCACAAAATTCCTTAAATCTTCTCAAAACCGTACCAAATTCTAAAAACATCCCACAAAATCTCCTCCAAATTCCACACAATTGCAGAAAAATACCACAAGATTGAAGAAAAATCCCACAAAATACCCTAAATCTTTTCAAAACGCTATGAAATTCCAGAAGCATCCCACAAAATTCTTTACAAATTTCCACAAAATCTCAGAAAAATCCCTCAAAATTCTTCAAGTCTCCTCAAAATGCCACAAAATGCCACAAAAACCCCACCAAATTCCAGAAACATTCCACAAAATCTCCTCCAATTTCCAGAAAATCTAAGAAAAATCTCTCAAAATTCTTCAAGTCTCCCTAAAATCCCACAAAATGCCAAAACATTCCACAACATGCCAAAAAAATTCCACAAAATTCAGGAAATGTCACATAAAATTCAGGGAAATTCCCACAAAATTCCAGAAATATCCCACTAAATTCCTGAAAAATCCCACATAATTCCCTAAATCTTCTCAAAACGCTACCAAATTCCAGAAACATCCCACAAAATTTTCTCCAATTTCCTACAAAATTCCAGAAAAAGCTGAGAAGATTCCACAAACATCCCACAAAAAATCCAGGTACATCCCACAAAATTCCAAAACATTTCCTCAAAATCCCACACAATTCCAGAAAAATCCTACCAAATTCAATAAAAATTCCACAAAATTCCATAAATCTTCTGAAAACCCTAGCAAATTCCAGAAACATTTCACTAAATCTCCACAAATTTCTGAAAAAATCCTGAAAAATTTCACAAGATTACAGAAAAATCCCACAAGATTGAAGAAAAATCTACAAAATTCCAGAAACATCCCACAAGATCTTTACAAATTTCCACAAATTCTAAGAAAAATCCCTCAAAATTCTTCAAGTCTCCTCAAAATCCTACAAAATTCCAGAAACATCCCACAAAATTTAAGAAAAATCCCACAAATTCCTGAAAAATCCCGCAAAATTCCCTACATCTTCTCAAAACCCCACCAAATAACAAAACATCCCACAAAATCTGCACAACTTCCAAGAAAATCTAGAAAAAAATCCCACATCATTCAAGGAAAATCCCACAAAATTTCAGAAAAATCCCACCAAATTCCAGAAACATCCCACAAAATCTCCTCCACTTCCAACAAAACTCCTGGAAAATAAAAAAAAATCCAGAAAAATCCCACAATATCTCCGTCAATTTTGACAATATTCCAGAAAAATCTCACAAAATCCTTGGAAAACCTCACAAAATTCAAGAAAAATCCCATAAAATTCCAGAAACATCCCAAAAAATCTCAATATCCCACTAATATTCAAAAAAATCCCACGAAATTCCTTAAATCTCCTCAAAATACTTCCAAATTCCTGAAAAATCCCACGTAATTCCAGAGAAATCCCACAAAATCTCATCAATATCCTGGTAAATTGCAGAAAAATCACAAAAAATTCCCTAAATCTCCTCAAAACCCTACCAAATTCCAGAAACATCCCACAAAATTCCAGAAAAATCCCACAAAATTGCCTGAATATCCCATAAAATTCAAGAACAATCCTTCAAAATTCCAAAAAAGTCCCACAAAATTTCCGAAAAATCCCACGAAAATAATTTTAAAAAATCCTACAAAATTTTAGGCAATTCTAGAACATTCACAAAAATCCCACAAAATTCAAGAAACATCCCACAAAATTATTTTCATTTGTTCAAAGTCTCACATACTTCCACAAAAATCCCACAAAATTGAAAAGAAATCCCACAAAATCCCCTAAATCTTCTCAAAATGCTACCAAATTCCAGAAATATTCCACAATATCTCCACAAATTTCCACAAAATCTAAAAAAAATCCCTCAAAAGTTTTCAAGTCTCCTCAGTATCCCACAAAATTCCATGAGAATCCCACAAAATTCCAGAAACATCCCACAAAATCTCTTCAATAGCCAGAAAAATCCAAGAAAAATCCCACAAAATTCCAGAAAAATCCCACAAGTCCCTAAATCTTCTCAAAACCCCACAAAATTCAAGAAAAATCCCACAAAACTCAAGGAAAATCCCACAAAATTCCAGAAAAATCCCACAAAATTCCAGTAAAATCTGATGAAATTGTTAGCGTTCAGGAACACACATAATCACAAATGATTATATGCAGGGGCTTTATTAAGAGATCTGGGTGTCAGGGGTTCACATACCCAAATCTGACCCATCTTGGTTTTGAGTTGAACATGTTTTATACTCTGTTATTATATAACTTATATATTAATTATTAAACTTACATTGCTCTATTGTATGCATTGTTTTTACCCAAGCATGGATTGCTCCTGATCCCCCCCAGCCCCCTAACATTGTTCCTCATGTTCTTTAAACAATAATTACAGCTAATCACATCTAACAATTGTATCATGATCATCTACTGATTACACAGGTGCAGTTTTGACCTGATTTTTAGCAAGTACAAGGCCTAACATTTCCCAGGGCCAACTTTTCCCAGGCTTGGCAAACCTAACTTTCTAAGTCCCTGGATTTTCTAAGATTTTGAGACCTTTTACTATCATTACATATTTGTATTATATATTTGATATTACATATCTAAATGAAAGCATTTTCACTTCACTAGAAGTGCAAATGTTTTCACTTGATACAGTTCTTTGTTTCTGAGTTTATACTTGATGTTCTTTGAATCCTTGATTGATGTAAACCTCATCCAGGTGAGCTGTCCTGGATACTGTCAGGAACTGGAGAACCAGAAGATGGTGGATCTCACATCAGTGCCTTTATTATTTTCTGGTTCCAGGACATTTTCTTCTGTATTTCTACCTTGAAGATGCTGCAAACTAACCAAATTGCTAAGAATACAATTAGTAAGATTATGGCACTCTCAATGATAGATTTACTCCACGACCTCACATTCCACCCTAACCCTTTGAAGATTCTCCCTAACCAATTGTAGTCAAATCCTTTTGCTCTTCCTGTGCTCCATGCTCTATTTGTTGCAACTGATTGATGTCATATTCTACATCTGCAGTTACATTTGGGATGTGGATGCAGCAATGATCAATCCATCCCTTTAAAAAACCCACACACTCCATGCTCTTTCAGGAGTAGTAAATTGTAATTGTATGTTTAGTTCTTTAAATCTTTCTCAGGTCACTCTTGCTAATTTATCTACCTGACCTGTAAGTTTGTACAACATTTCTTTATTCTGATAGTTTGCTATAGGACCAAGCAAAGACTCTAGGGCCCACCCAAATTTCGCTCTACTAAAGGGTTCTTACCAAGTGTCATCTTGATTCTATTCCTATCTTAATCCTTCCTAGCTCTGCCTGTGTCTAGCCACTGAGTTGATTTTGCCATTGTTAGCATCCATACCAAGATTAATTTTTGTTTTAGCAATTTTACCAATGTTTCTGCACCCCAATGGCATTTGTTATATTTAATTTGTAGAACTTCTCTCATTATCAAGGGGGTTAACACTATTTGTCTTTGTGCAGTTACATACCACTCTTCTGAATTATTTTGTGCATTTAGCAAATGTCCCAATTTCTCATCTTCTACTGAATATTTTGGTTTTGGAGGCAAATTACATTGAGATACATTAACTTTTAAAGGTATCAATGCCATTGTTGTTTGCACTTCTCAAGCAATCTGTCGAGCTGTCCAGTCTGCTTTTCGATTTTCCTCACAAATTTTGGAGTTTCTTGATTGGTGTGCTTTACACTGTATAATTGATACTTTTTCAGGTTTTTGTATTGCTTTTATCAATTGCAGGACTGCATCTTGATGTTTAACGTGTGTACCTTGAGAAGCCAGTAGTCTTCTTTCTTTCTACAGTGCTCCATGTACATGTACTACTCCAAAAGCATACTTTGAGTCAGTCCATATCTTTACCCTTTTCCCTTTACTCAATTCTAGTGCTCTGCTTAAGGCAACCAGTTCTGCCCTCTGGGCAGATGAATTTGGTGATTTGTATTTGGTATTTGCTTTTGCCTCCACTATTGTACTGACTGTTGTTAACGCATATCCAGCGTATCTGGTCCCGTTCTCCACCAAGCTGCTTCCATCTGTGAATAGCTCTCACTCTGCTTGCTCTAGTGGGATGTCTTTCAGGTCTTCTCTTGCCAAATAGGTGTACTCTATTACTTCTACATAGTCGTGCTCTAATGGGCCTTCTTCAGTTGTGGTACGTGGGAACAAAGCTGGATTCAAGAGGTTAGTTGTCTTTAGTGTGACATCATCCTGCTCAGTCAGGATTACCTGGAATTTCATCATCCTGCTTGGAGATAGCCAATGGCCCCCCTTTTGTTCTACAACAGTGGTCACCATGTGTGGCACATAGACATCTATGTCTCTACCCATTGTGAGTTTCCTGGCTTCTTGTATCAGCATCACAGTGGCTGCGACTGCCCGCAGGCACGAAGGCCATCAGGCACTCTCATTGTCAAGTTGTTTGGAGAAGTAGCCTACCGGCCTTTTCCAGCCTCCCAAAGGTTGGGTCAGCACTCCCAGTGCTAGGTGTAGTCTTTCATGCACAAACAGGTGAAAATCTTTGGACAAATCAGGCAATCCTAATGCCAGAGCTGTTGTCAATGCCTCCTTCAGTTTGAGGAAGGTCTCCTTCTGTGGTTTGCCCCAGGTAAACGGCTGTGTCTTCTGGGCTTCATACAGAGGTTTTCAATTAGTCCATAGTCCATGATCCACAGGTGGCACCACCCTGTCATCCCAAGGAAAACTCGCAGCTCATGCAGGTTCTGGGGTTCTGGAATAGCACAAATAGCTTGAATATGATCAGTACCCAGCTTACGTTGCCCTTGTGAGATTTCACATCTCAGGTAAATCACAGTTTGCCGGGCAATTTGTGCCTTCTCTTTAGACACCTTATATCCTCCCATTCCCAGCTGATTTAAAATTTCAATTGTTACCTTTATGCAGGTTGTTTTCTCTTCTGTAATTGTCAGTGTATCATCAACATATTGGAACAGCAGGTATTGTTCTCTCAGTACTTGCTCATTCTCAGTCCAAATCTCCAGCTCCTTAGCCAGCTGGCTTCCAAATAGGGTTGGACTGTTCTTGTATCCTTGTGGGAGGTGTGTCCAGGTGAGCTGAGTTTTCCTTCCATTTTCTGGATTTTCCCACTCAAAGGTAAACAGTTTCCTACTTTCTTTGTCAAGGGTATGCAGAAAAATTGAGATACATTAAGTGTGTTATCTCATATATTTGTCTCATATATTTATCTCATATATTTTTATCATATATATTTATCAAGGGGTATGCAGAAAAAGGCATCTTTTAAATCAATTACAGTAAACCATTTATATTTCTCTTTTATGGATGTTAACAATGTGCAAGGATTAGCTACCACTGGGTAAATATCTTTAGTTATTGCATTTATTGCTCTCAAATCCTGTACTAGTCTGTATTGGTTAACACAGAAATTTGGGCTCTAGCGTTAACTGGAAGTAATAGGCGCACGTTTGGGACCCACCATTGCTAAAATCAGTATGTCTCCAGTTTTGTTATTTCTAGTGAGCATTTTAAATACAACCAACCTCCACCTCTCTGCTCACCCATGAGAGGCAGAGTTCCCAGTTTCCCTGATTTGGGGTTTGAGGCTGTTTGGGATCCACTCCCAGAAGCTGAGAAGGAGACTGCTTTGGCTCGCAGCCCAGAGCCTGTGGAGGTGTGCTGGGTTATACAGTGGGGCATTCGATACAATGAACTTGGGACAGTGTTAATTAGAAACTACTTTACTCAACTTTTAAGTGATAAGTCATCCATTATGTTTCTGGGGACCCTCTTCTTTATCCTTAGTGACCACCAGTACTGGTGGTTAGAGATTTGTTTTCTCTTTTCTGGGTTTTCATTAAGAGAACCAATGTATCTAACACCCTTTGCTTTCTCTGATTTTTCTTCTGGGATTTTTACAGGTCCATAATTTCTACTGTAATTAATTAACTCTTTTGCAACTTTGCTCCATGTCCAAATTTTATGGTTCCTAGCAGGAGAACGCAGTTGTGAACCTGTCGGCTGAGAGGGGGTGGTGAAGGGAGTAAACCCAGGATCAGTGGAACCAGGTCAATCAGTCAGGTTCCCAAGAAATCTATCTAGTCTATCCACAGGGGTTATAGCTGCTGTGGTTTTGGGGGTTTTTTATAAGAAAAATTGCTGTAGGTTTAAGTGATTCTGGAAGGCCTTGAATTAAAGAGGTCATAATTTCAGTTTTCACAGGTAACTACACTGGTGATTTAGAACCAGCAATTAATTTTCTTTTGTGTATCATTTGCAAGCAGGCAGCTTTGTGAATGTTTTCCAGTAGTTGGTTGGGGGTACCAACTATAGCTATAGGGTCCCCCCTTTCCAAGGGGTTTAGCCCCTCTGCCTGATAAGCTGCATGCTGATTTAGGGACCATGGGTTATGTCTGTCTCCTGTTGTTACGAAGACTCCATGTCCCCAGTACCCACTGGCTTCCCATTCTCTCAATCGAATTTGATCACCTCCAGTAAGAGACACTCAGAATACATATTCTGTCTCTGACTCATGAGGCAGACTCCGTACTCCCTTTTTTTTTTTTTATTCTTTTTTTTTTCTTTTTCTTTATTTTCAGTGGTTATATGCGGATCAAGATCCTTTTCATTATTGATATAATTATATTATAATCTGTTTTAATTAGAGGTTTCAAACTAAGACACCAGTGTTCCCCACAATTTTATCCAAGTTAGCTCCTTTTGAGGGTAAATTTGATTAATGAGAGGGGTTTCCCTCTCTTGTTTCCTTTAGCAAGTCAGCATTTTTTAAATTTTTATCATGGAGGGCTATTCACAACAGATTGATCTTACTCCTTTCTTCATCCAATTGTTTTTGCAAAATTTTAACTAGGTTTTGGAGGGAGTCTACTGTAGTTCTTTCCTCACTTCTTCACTTAAAGCGAGTTTCTATAGCTGCTGTAAGACAAGCTCCCAAAACTGAGCAGAGTATAGTTTTATTTTTGCCCAGTTTAAATTCTGTTTCATGTTGTAAATAAAACATAGTCTATCAATCACATTATCCAAATTAAACCAATTATTAAGCACGAACCTTTCCCTCCTGGAGGTTTGGCACTGTGTTTTGCTAACAAAGCATAACATGCATAGAATACAGCTTTAACTTCTGCAGACATTTTCTGTCATTTTTACAGAGGGAAAAACCACTACAGGGAGGTATCAACTTAAATTATACACACACACACACTCACAAATTTTTGCTTCCCTGTATGGGTAAAAAGAACAAATTTGCTTGGGAGGCACTCCTTCAGTTTAAAATTCTGGTTGTCTCTTTGCTACACCAAGCAGTCAAAATTCCTACACGCAACAACAAAAACAATCCAGTCCTTTTGCACTAAGACATCTTTTGCGAAATTCTGCAGACAGAGCCCTCAAGTGAGTGCGGGGTGCTTTTCACCTCGGCGTGTGCAGTTTGTGGGAAATTCAAGTTGCCCCCCTTGCTTTCTAGACACCGCTCACTCTTTTGGGAGTGTCGGGCTGGGTGCAACTGGAGCAAAACGTCCTTCCCCTAATACAGACTGCACAACAAACCTGCAGCCCCTTCTGTCTGTCAGAAATCCTGTCCGTGACTCCAGTTTAAATGCCACGATTCGCTAACGCGAGTGGGACTCGTGAGAGGTTCGTTTGATCTCAGAGTGCAAGACGGACACAAGGGATTTCAGTTTAAATCACAACAACAATAATGTACCTTTATTTTAGTGACAACAAGGGTTATGCGAGAGAGGAGAGGAAGAGAGGGAGAGATAAAGAAAACAAAGTAAAGAGAGAGAAGAGGGGGTTATAGCTACCAACAGAAGAGACGGGGTTGCTGGGGTCTTCTTCTGTGGGAAGATCTGACCGAAATCATCTTAGTCTTATGTAATTCTTCCCCAAAGTTACCTTGTTTCCAATGTGCTAATAAGCACCCAAAGGAGAAGTATCCGGTATGGGAGCATTGCTGCCCAAAATCCCTTTAAGTTTCTCCATATTATAACTATAATATACCACAAATGCTGGATCTGTAACGCTATTGCAGTCATCTGACAGACGGCGCCTACGCAACTAACTCAAAGATTTCTGGGAGTAATACTTTTCTCTCTCTGAGAGAAAGTGCCTTGCCTCCAAGGGAGAGCCAGGATCTCTGAATCAGCTGGTTTCCTGACCCCCACAGTAAAGCACCTTACCTTTCTCTCCTGGGGAAATTGTGAGCAGCAGAGACGGTCGCAGCTGATGGGGTCCCCAAGAATCCCTCGGTGCCGGCTGGAGCGTGATCGGGTCGTGAGTTTGCTCAGCAGCACTCACAAGGTCCCATCTGGGGTCGCCAAAATGTTAGTGTTCAGGAACACACATAATCACAGAATGATTAAATGAAGGTGCTTTATTAAGAGCTCTGGGTGTCAGGGTTACACATACCCAAATCTGACCTGACTTGGTTTTGAGTTGAACATACTTTTATACTCTATCATTATATAACTTTCATATTAATTATTAAACTTACATTGTTCTATTGTATGCATTGTTTTTACCCAAGCATGGATTGCTCCTGATCCCCCTCAACCCCCTAACATTGTTCCTCATGTTCTTTAAACAATAATTATATCTAATCACACTTAACAATTGTATCATTCATCATATACCAATTACACAGGTACAGTTTGACATGATCTTTAGCAAGTACAAGGCCTAACACTTCCCAGGACCTACTCTTCCTGGGCTCACCAAACCTAACTTTCTTTCTAAGTCCCCAAATTTTCTAAGATTTTAAAACCTTATACTATCAGAGTGACACTTGTCTTTACAAACAAGCTGTGAGTCTGCCGATAAAATGAAACTATCACTGAGAGATAACAGAAACAATGGGATGGATTCAACTGAAAGATGAAAGAGACACTGGGGAAGCACCACAAAATTCCACAAGGGCTAAGAACTAAGAAGGAGATTATGCACTGGGGGGAGGGGGGATGGTATCTCAGGTATCATGAGTACCAGGAAGTCTGTACCTCTCAAATCCCTCAGCCTATGGGGAAAGGGAGAAGGGACGTACGGCCTGGAATTGGGATAAAAGGGAGGCTGCGCCCTCCAAAAATTAGAGAGATCCCAGGGGAATGCCCCGTGGCCTCTCCCTTTATTTGAAAAAATTGAAAGCACTCCTCTGTCTCCTTTTTGGATATAAACCTCTGGTGTTTGTGGATTAATTTTTTCTGACACTAACAATTAATACGAAGTTCAAAACTACAAACCTAGGCAGTGCAGAATATGAAAAATATGAAAGCTAAAACTAAGGGCATCATAGCTGGGGGGGGGGGGTGGAATTGACTAATTTTGGGGTGGGACTGATTAGCATTCAGAGGCACTGAGAGGTCTTGAGGTGACAGATTGAAGCCCCTCATCTCTTTGAGTGCCAAGAAATGGAGACAACTCCAAATACCCCACAACCCCTAAATACTCTCAAGTAGCTCCCTGATTCCCAGTTTCTCTTGAAGCACTAGTAAAATGTGAGGTTTTAGGTGCCATTGATTAATTAGATGCCATTAATTTGTTGATTTTTACCCCAATTTAGTCTGTTCCAAAGGGATGAAGATGAATCTAAAGATAATTCGAACAAAACCAAAACGACCACCAGCCCAGTGTCTTCCCAACACAGATCACAGAGAACATGGGCCATCAGGGCTCTGCCCAACGTGGGTCCACTGATGGGGGATGGAGTTGGAGCAGCGCACGAAGCTCTTCCTGCACTTGGAGCACTCGCAGGGCTTCCCTTAGTGGTGCCTCCGTTTGTGTCTGGTCAATTGAGAGCTGTCTGAGAAGTTCTTCCCACACTGGGGACACTCATAGGGCCTCTCCCTGGTGTGGATGCGTTTGTGGGTACTGAGGCTGGAGCTCTGGCTGAACCCCTTCCCACATTCGTCACACTTATAAGGCCTCTCCCCAGTGTGGATGCGCCGGTGGGTGATGAGGTGGGAGTTTTGCTTGAAGCGCTCCCCACAGTCACGGCAGCGGAAGGGCCTCTCATCCGTGTGAATCTGCTGGTGCCTGAGGAGCTGGAAGCTGGTCTGAAACCTCTTCCCACATTCTGGACACTCGTAGGGCCTCTCCCCAGTGTGGATCATCTGATGGATGGTCAGTTGGGAGCTCCGGCTGAAGCTCTTCCCACATTCCTCACATTCATAGGGACATTCCCCGGAGTGGGTCCTCTGGTGGCGGATCAGGTGGGACCTCCGGCTGAAGCTCTTCCCACATTCCCCACACTTGAAGGGCCTCTCCCCAGTGTGGATGCGCCGGTGAATGGTGAGGGTGGAGCTGTGCTTGAAGCCCTCCCCACAGTCAGGGCAGCGGAAGGGCCTCTCCTCTGTGTGAATCCTCTGGTGCACGAGGAGACTGGAGCTGATCCGAAAACTCTTCCCACACTCAGAACACTCGTAGGGCCTCTCCCCAGTGTGGCTGCGCTGGTGGATGATGAGTTTGGAGTTAAAGCTGAAGCCCTTCCCACATTTCCCACACTTGTAGGGCCATTCCCCAGTGTGGATCATCTGGTGGCAGATCAGGCTGTTGCTGTGGCTGAAGCTCTTCCCACACTCCAAGCACTCGTAGCGCTTCTCCCCATCCTGAAGCTGCTCATGGACCACCAGCTCAGAGCCCCGGCTGGATCTCCGGCCGCCTTCCTGGCACAGGGTGGGTCTTTCCTCCTCAGAGCACCCTGGGATGGGTTTGGAGCCCCTCCTCCTGCAGGATCTCCGGGGCTTTTCCTCCCCATTGGATTCCTGCACTGTGGAACTGCTCAAATCAGCCTCTTCCACAAGGTTCTGCTGCAGGGATTTGTCCTCCCTGGTCTCCATCCTCAGCTCCTTGTCTGGGGGAGGAAGGACAAGGAGAGGATGGGATTTGCCTCCGTGCCAGATGGAAGGGGAAGGAGATCCCCGCAGTGTGTCCCTGGCAGGACAGTGTTGGCAGTGGGGTTGTCCTGCAGCTGGGGGCCATGCTGGGCTGGGAGATGGAGCAGGAGAGAGAGGGAAAGGGGCACTGACTTCCTCCTCACCTGCCTGGGTGTCCCGGGGCATCTTCCTCTTCCTCACAGTCTCCTTCTCCATCCAGCCAAGGTTTGGCAATGGGAAATCCTGTTTTGGGGAAATACAAGGGATGAGGACATTGAGTTTGCAGGTCCCTCTGCCCGTGTTCATCTCTAGAAGTCACCGGACATCTGGGGTCCATAAAACCTCCAGAAAACACCAAAATTCAGCCTGAAAATGCCTCCCAGGAGTTCCCCATCTCTGGTCTCTCCTGTTTGGGGTTCAAGGGTTCCCCCTGTCCCAGCTGCTGGGAGTCACGCTTGTACTGGGGATCACCTGTCGGCTTGGTCCCTGCCCTCCCCGGGCTGCTGAGAGTGCCAGGAATCTGAAAAGTTCCCCCTGTTTCCATCTCCCCACTTAAGGATGGTGGGACCCCCCCAATGTCCCCCCAAGTAGGATTTTCCACTCAGCTTTGGAGTTCCACATTCTCCAAACATCCCCCCCCCAAATAAACCCAACCCAGGGACCCCCTCAGGATATCTGGGCAAAGCTCCCGCTCCCCAGTCACCTGTGGGATGGTGGGTGATGATCGCACAGGTGGGGGACTATAAATTCAGGGAGTGCTCGACCTTGTAGTTCCTTCTCCTTTCCCTGATCCTCATTTGTCCCTCTTCCTCCTCCTCCTGCTCCTCTTTCATCCCTCCCCCTCCTCCCCCAGGAGCAGTGACACCCTCGGTGCCCCATTCCCGAACCCCTCACAGCCCATGGGAGGAGCGGGGATGGAACCGGGACAGGTCGGGATGGGCAGCGCGGGGCTCTCCGCTGCTCCCACACACTGGGGACGGGGGGAACCCGGCCTGAGGAAAAGGAGAGGGAAACTGGGAAAATTTGGGGCAGCAGATCCAACCTGGGGCTGGCTGGGGACCCTGGCTGGGGACTGCCAGCCCTTGGGGCTCCTCTGGGGAGATGTGGGAGGGGGGAACACAGAGAGGGCTGGGGGATTCCAGGAGTGGCAGCACTGGCAGGGACTGGTTTGTACTGGGATCGTCCTGGCACTGGCTGAGATTGCACTGGCTGTGTACTGACATCATCCTGGGATATCATACTGGGATCGTCCTGGCAGTGAGTAGGAGACTGCAGGGGGCAATTGAGATCAGGTTGTGAGGAACTGGGAATATGCCCTGCACTCCCTAGAACCCCGGCATCGCCCCCCATATGTCTCGTAAGTCTCCCCCAAACCCTTCAGGATCCCCGAGTGCCCTCTCAGCGCTCGTTCAGGACCCCCCAAAGCATCTCTGGATCCCTGAATGCTCCCGACACCACAGATGCCCCTTCCAGACACAGCTGGGAATTCATCTCCCATCATCCCAGAACACAGTTCCGCGCCCAAACCTCCTGCCGTGCCCCACGCCCCAAAGAGCCCAGTTACAGCTCCCCAGGTTCCCCCCAAGTGCTCACGAGCTGTATACATTCGCCCCGAGGACCTGCAACCACAGCTCGAACGGAAAAGTTCTCTCTGAGTGCTTCCCTGCAACACCAAACGCGCCTTCCGAGCCACTTACGGAACTACATCTCCCATCATGCTCCGCGGCGCCCATATGGTGCTATTCCAGCCATGACTCCATCTTCCGTCATGCCCCACGCCTCACCGGAATCCACTGGAGCTGCGCCTTTAACTCCCGTGATGCTCCGCGGCCCCATTAAACTGTATTATATCGGCACCTACAACTCCCATCATCCCCTGCGACCCATAGATTCCCCGTTACAGCCCCCCAAGTGCCCGCCCGGACCCCGAAGGGCCCCCAGATTCTCCTCCCTGACTTCCAAGCGCCCCCCTGGACGCCCAAGTGCTTCCCCAGACCACGAATTGTCCCACAGAATCCCTAAGTGCCCACCTGGCTCCCCCAAGTGTCCTCCAGACCACCAAGTTCTCTCTAAATTCCCTCCCCAGACACAAAACTGCCCCAAATGTTCCCCAGAAAAGTTTCCATGGACCCCAAAGTGGTCCCTTTTACCCTGTCTGAGAAAATTATTAAAAAATATTATCAAAGGACTAAAAGTAGGACAAATTAGCATAAAGAGGGAGAAATAGTGGTCAATTAATTAATGAAGGGAATGGTGGTACTTTGAACCAAGGACCGATAATGTTTTTTGTTCCTAAAATTGTATAAATTCTTTTATATAAATATAAAAATTAGGTTCTATAAGTACAGAACAATATTATTATAAAAAATAACATTTTATTTTTTTAATTAATTAGATTTTAATTATAAAGAAAAATTCTAAAGAGAAATGTTATCAATGTTTTGGGATGTCAGTCCCAGGTGGGCCATGTCAGACATGCTGAGGCTCGGGCTGAGGAGCAGGTTGTCCAAACAGGGGCAGCCCACAGGGTCCTCATTCTTCCCTGTGACCAGACTGCCTAAGGAGACATTCAGCATCAGGATTGTAAAGAGTAAATCATGACCTCCTGATCAGTACAGAAAGATATTTTACAGTTTGAACAGTAGAATGTTGTCACCGTAAGGTGCCTTCTTTGTTAATATAGCTCATATTGTGTCATGTTTGTTAAATACCAATGTTGTTGTACCAGCTTTCTTTGCTAAAATATTGTTATAAATGAAATTAGAATTTTGACAACTAGGTCCCTTGGCTTAATGGCAGTTTAATTAAAAATGAATACCATTTACTAAAGTGAATAGTAATGTGGTATAAAAGAATACAGTTTAGTAAAATAATACAGTTTAATAAAAGATTAAAATTTATATATATAATCTACTAGCAATTAAGTATGATTAAAGCATAAGCAAAACCGTCCAGGGTACGGAGGCTTCCCACCCTGCTTCACGTTCAAAACAAAGCACTTCAAGCTAAACTCATATACTGTATGCTTATACATATTCATTAATGTTTCCTGTAAGTTTCCTCCTATTTCCGATTTTTCTGACTTTACATCATTTTCCTTCACGGCACATGCCTCACTTGTTGTTAGGAGGTCTTCAGTCTTCTTTTGGTGGTCTTTTGGCAAAGGCTTCTCCTCTTCCTCATGGTCCTTTGGATAACCTTACAGGTTTGTATGTGCGTACTAAGCCTTGTGTTATATTAATCTACTAATTAGCCTTATATTTACTAGTCCTTACGTCCAATGCTTAAATTTGTTCTAATTTTGGTCCATCTCAAGGCCATTTTGGTCTTGAGACACCATTTATCTTCTAAACTACATCCTGTACCTTAATTTTGACATGTAACATCTGCAAAGGGGCACATCTGCTTTGTAACACTGATTCTTGATTGTTTCTAATAATAACTTTAAGAACAGCTACAATTTAGTTAGCACGAACCAATTCCATTTATTACCACTGCAAATACGCCTTATGCACCTTTTTATTGGTTTCCATGCTAACGGCCTTGCTTTCTTCCTTGCTATGGATAAACCTGTATTTTCTCAATTTCTTCTTTTGCTCCCTCAATTGTTTGGCCTGCAGACCAGTTGCTAAGCCCATCCACATTCACCTCTTAGTCTTCAGAGGGAAACTTTGAGCACAGTGAGAATCTCCCAGTGTGCAAGAGGGTCCCTGTGTGCCAGCTGCAGCTGGGGCCTCAGCCATCTCCTCTCTCAACAGGTTCCCCTCTGCAGCTTCACAGGAAAAGCCAAACACCTCCCTCAGGGACACCTGCACCACACATTTCACATCTCCATGCCCATACGTGATGTCCCTGTCACAGCTGCATTACCAGCTTGCTGCTGTGCAGATGCTGCCACCACCCAAAGCAAGGCCCTGTGTCCCTGAAGGGACCTGCCCTGCTCTGTGGCCTGGACTGAAGGTGGGTCCCTCCTGCCAGGGCAGGGCCTGACACAGCTCTTCTGTTCCAATAAAGAGATGGAGCTGTCACCCCAGTGTCTGGCTGGTACCACCAGCAAAGCCCACACAGCACCAGCCCCGGCTGAGCTCCATGTCCAGGAGCAGGCGGGGCTGACCACGGTGTGGGCAGGCAGGAGCCAGGCAGGGGCTGCTGTGACCAGCAGCGGGGCACTGAGGGGCTGGGGGAGTCTGTGTTGAGTGTCCCTGGGCTGAGGGCACATTTCCTTCAGTGGCATCACCTGGGCCTGGACCTCCTCCAGTGCCATGCCCAGGAAAAGAGGCAACCATCAAGAGTATCTCCTGGGACAGAACATGACCAGCAATGTCAGCAGGCAAAACCAAGGTTTTGTTTAGCAATGACCCTTAGATGAAGTCAAATATTTACAATCAGTCCCGTACAGTTTGGAGTACAGATGGGAGTACACTCGGGGGGTACAGCCAAGGCCATGAGGTCACAGCAGTCTCTGGGGTGACAGCAGGCTGAGGTGACAGCAGGCTCTGAGGTCACAGAGGTCCCAGAGCCCCGTGGTTGCACAGCACCACAAGGACCGAGCAGTCAGTCCTTGACCACGACTGTTGTGGCAGCAGCGGCGGCGGCAGCAGCGGTGCTGACATTGGGACAGCGGTGTCAGGACAGTGGTGGCAGCAAGAGCTGCAGGACTGGCAGTGGGCAAGGCACCATGGCCTTTGCTCTGCGCCTCTTCCTCCTGCTCCTCCTGGCAGTGGCCCTGCCTGACAGGGCTGCCCAGGCTGCTCCGTGGCGAGCAAGGCGAGCAGGTGAGCCCAGGGCCTGGCTTCCCTTTCCTGAGACAGCACTTCCTTCTCCCTGGGAAGCGTTGGGGATGGTTTTCCGCAGGGCTTCAGGGAGGGTTTCCTCTATGGATGGGAGAGAGTCCCCAGGGGCCCTGGGCTGGTCCCGCTGCCCCATCAGGGATGTTGCATGGGGCCTGCAAGGAGGGTGGAGAGTGTTCAGAGCCAGCCCAGAGCTCTCCAGGCCCCTCTGCAACTTTGGCCATGTCCATTGACATCTGGCTCCCACGGCCTTTCCCAACCCCCTTGCAGTGCCCAGTTCCCTAAGGCAGAAGGGGGTCCCAGCACACCATGGAATGGTTCTGATCTGTGCTCCCTTCTAGATGAGGGTGGTAGGAAGGCTTCTCCAGCAGCTTGGCTTCATGAAGATTTTCTGCCTCTGGAGCCCCATGCAGGTATGTTCTCACTGTCCCAACAAGAAATAATCATTGACAACCTGTCACAAACCAGGTGACAGAAGCTTCTGTGGCTGTTGAGTTACAGGTGTGTCTGCATCAAGGACATTTCAAGCTCCTTTTCTGGTTGCTGCACGCAAGCCCAGCTCCCATCACGGGGGTGAGTGGTTTGTCCCTGCTGATCCCCCAGGCTGAGCCCTGGTTCTGTGGGATCCATTCATCTGAAATGGAAATACTTTCTGTTAAGGTTCTCTGAGAGGGAGGAATAAACCCACAGAAGACAAGATGCTGAGTGAACTGGATAGACGCTATGGTGGGTCCATGTCCTTCAGCCTTCTCCTGAGACTCAGCAGCCAGGGGCTTTCTCTGCACATCTGGACATGCCGTGCCTGGCACAGTGGGAAGGGATCCATGGCAGCCTTGCTGCCCCACTGCTGCTTTCTTGGCCTGCAGGGCTGTTTCCCAGCCTGGCCTGGCTACAGCTTCTCCCCAGCCTCTGCAGGAAGGCATTTGGCATCAGCTGACAGGGAGCCCAAACTGCAGCACAGGCCATGCACAGCCAGAGATCCCTTGCAATTTCCCAGTCTTGGGGTAGATGTGGAATGGCGGCTCTTTGGAGGAGGGAAGGCTCTGGCCTGGCTCCGAAGTTTTGATGGCTTCCTGAACCTTATTCATGACTTGGACAAGTATTGCCTTTTGAAGATGCCACCTTCCTGTTGGGGAACAGCCCCACCTGATCCAGCTGTGGCTCTTCTTTTCTCCAGAGATGAACCCTAAGGCTGTGCTGAAGGCAGCGTTTCCCGGAGGAAGCAGTGGCTCATGGGCAGCCTCTGCTGCAGGAAGGGAGGCCATGCCAGGCACAGTCCCAGGAGGTAATTGCTGTGCCTCTGGGCCTGAGCCCTGCTGAGGCTTGAGCTGCCATCTCTGTTGCTTGGCTTTGTGAGCACAGTGCAGAGGAATTATCCTGAGCAGGCTCAGGGCACTCGGCTACTGAGCAGTTCTGCTGAAGTCCCTCCATGGGAGACACATCCCAAAACCTGGCAGCGGCTGCAAGGAATGCCCATGGTGGGGAAAGGGCTGAGGGGAGGGTAAAGCTCCAGTGTGCCCTGAGAGGGCCTGGCTCTGTCCCCTTGGGCTGGGGGAGCTGTCCCAGCTGAAGGACGGAGGGCAGGAGAGAGGGCAGGACGGAGGTAGGGATGTCTGTGGCACTGAATGCTGCAGTTTGGCCCAGGGCTTAATGGTTTCCTCTGTGGCAGGGAGAGCCCCTGGGCCCTGGGCTGGTGCCGCTGCCCCACCAGGGATATTGCACAGGGCCTGCAAAGAAGGTGGAGAGTGTCCAGAGCCAGCCCAGAGCTCCCCAGGCCCCTCTGCAGCTTTGGCCATGTCCACTGACATCTGGCTCCCTTGGCCATCCCCCGACCCCCTTGCAGTGCCCAGTTTCCTAATGCAGAAGGGGGTCCCAGCACACCATGGAATGGTTCTGATCTGTGCTCCCTTCCAGATGAGGGTGGTAGGAAGGCTCCTCCAGCAGCTTGGCTGCATGAAGATTTTAAGCCTCTGGAGCCCCATGCAGGTATGTTCTCACTGTCCCAACAAGAAATAATCATTGACAACCTGTCACAAACCAGGTGACAGAAGCTTCTGTGGCTGTTGAGTTACAGGTGTGTCTGCATCAAGGACATTTCAAGCTCCTTTTCTGGTTGCTGCCCGCAAGCCCAGCTCCCATCACAGGGGTGAGTGGTGTGTCCCTGCTGATCCCACAGGCTGAGCCCTGGTTCTATGGGATCCATACATCTGAAATGGAAATACTTTCTGTTAAGGTTCTCCGAGAGGGAGGAACAAACCTACAGAGGATAGTAAGTCGCTGGAGACATCCAAACACATGGATAAGATGTTGAGTGAACTGGAGAGACGCCATAGTGAGTCCATGTCCCTCAGCCTTCTCCTGTGACTCAGCAGCCGGGGGCTTTCTCTGCACATCTGGACATGCTATGGCTGGCACAGCAGGAAGGCATCCATGTCAGCCTCGCTGTCCCACTGCTGCTTTCACGGCCTACAGGGCTGTTTCCCAGCCTGGCCTGGCTACAGCTTCTCCCCAGTCCCTGCAGGAAGGCATTTGGCATCAGCTGACAGGGGGCCCAAACTGCAGCACAGGCCATGCACAGCCAGAGATCCCTTGCAATTTCCTGGTCTTGGGCTAGATCAGGTGTAGGGGCTGTTTGGAGGAGGGAGGGCCCTGGCCAGCCCAAATAACCTGGCCTTTCTCCTGATCCTTAACCATGACTTTAACAAATATTGCCACTTGAACATGCCACCTCCTCAATGGGGAATGGTTCTATCTGATCCAGCTGTGGCTCTTCCTTCCTCCAGAGATGAACCCAAAGGCTGTGCTGAAGGTGCCATTTCCCGGAGGAAGAAGTGGCTCATGGGCAGCCTCTGCTGCAGGAAGGGAGGCCATGCCAGGCACAGTCCCAGGAGGTAATTGCTGTGCCTCTGGGCCTGAGCCCTGCTGAGGCTTCAGATGTAAATCTCTGCTCCTTGGCAGTGCCTGCCTTTCAGGGATTTTGCACAGAGCATGGAAATGGTGTTGAGAATGTCCAGAGCCAGTCCAGAGCTTTCCTCAGGCCTCTCTGCAGCTTTGGCCATGTCCATTGACATCTGGCTCCCACGGCCTTACGTGACCTCCTTGCAGTGCCCAGTTCCCTAAGGCAGAAAGGGATCCCAGCACACCATGGAATGGTTCTGATCTGTTCTCCCTTCTAGATTGGCATGGTGACATGGAGCATCTGGAAGTGCTGGTAAATGGCGGTTTGAAGACCTTGCCAGATGCTGGAGGCAAGTTCTCAATGTCCCTTTCCGCACAGAACAATCCGTGTCAAGGTGGCAAAAGCTCACTCATGTGCCATTTCCCTCAAGAGTCTGAAGGTTGACGGATTCTGGAAACCTTGCCCTGCTCCCTTCTGGAGCCCTGAGTGATCCCACAGCATTGCTGTCAGTGGGAGGAAGGAGCATTTAGCTGTCGATCCTCTTCCTGTGTGTAATGCCAGTGTCTCCTTCCGTGTGCTCTGTACAGCCACGGAGAAGAGCAGAGAGGGAAGGGCTGGGCTCAGGGCTGTGCCCTGGGGCTCTGCCTTGTGTGGCTCCTTTCTGGCCCCAGGGAACCTGAGATGCTCCTGCTCCAGCTGCCAAGCCCTGGCCCTGCTTGAGGCTCAGTTCAGAGCTGCTGGCAGCTCCAGGGAGTCCTTTCTCCCCTGACTGCCGTGCAAGGGGCTCCTTCCATCCCACTGTGGGCCCACTGCAGGCACGTGGTCCCCCTGCCCTTGCTACTGAGTTGAAAGCAGAGATGAGGAAGTGCCTTGGAGGGCAGCAGTCACCTGGGTGTACTCACTGCCACTCCAGCCTGAAGAAGAATCTTCAGCAGTGTCACGGGAGTTGTTCTGTCCTGACTTTCTTTGCAGATGAACCTGATGATGAAGATGATCCGGATTCCCAATCCATATCAGTTACTGAGCCTGATGATGAGGAAGATTATGAGGGTAGGTCAAGGCCTTTCCCCCTGGGAGAGCCGCCAGCTCAGAGCCCAAGGGTCGGCCACGGTGGCATCTCTGCAGGTGCCAGGACAGAGCCGTGCATGGTTGTGCCCTCACCCTGCGTGATCCTCTCACTGCTCCTGTGGCTCAGTGCTGCCTGTGCAGATCAGCAGACATGACTGAAGCTTCTGTGGCTGTTGAGTTATAGGTGTGTCTGCAGGGAGGACTTTCCCAGCTCCTGAGCTAAATTCTGCCAGCAAGCCCAGCTCCCATCGCTGGGGTGTGTGGTGCCTCCCTGCTGATCCCACAGGCTGACCACTGGTTCTGTGGGATCCATTCCTGAGAAATGCAAATACTTTATATAATGGTCCCCTGAGAAAGAAGGACAAACCTATAGGAGATAGTAATGTAGCAATGGGGGAACTCAAATACCTGGACATAATCCTGAATGATCTGGAGGGACGCCATGGTGGGTCCATGTCCCTCAGCCTCCTCCTGACACTCAGCAGCCAGGGGCTTTCTCTGCACATCTGGACACGCCGTGCCCGGTACAGCAGGAAGGGATCCATGGCAGCCTTGCTGCCCCACTGCTGCTTTCATGGCCTACAGGGCTGTTTCCCAGCCTGGCCTGGCTGCAGCTTCTCCCCAGCCTCTGCAGGAAAGCATTTGGCATCAGGTGACAGGGAACCCAAACTGCACCATGGGGCACGCACACCTTGAGATCCCCTGAAAATTTCCAGTCTCAGGCTAGTTCAGGTTTAGGGTCTGTTTGGAAGAGGGGTGGCCCTGGAGCATTTCCAAAACCGTGGGCATTTTCCTGATCCTTATCCATGTCTTTGACAAGTATTGCCTGGAGAAGACCAGCACAGCACAGAGAAATTGTGCCATTCGAGCTCAGGGGGTTGAGCAGTCTTGTGCCAAGGGGTGGCAAGGTGCCTGCAGGCCCCAGCTCTGGGGGAAACAGAGAACGTCCTGGCTGTATCCAGCGTGCTGCCAGCTCAGCAGTGGAGCACAGCAAAGGCTCACACTGCCCATTGCTCCCACAGATGCAGCTGGCACCACAGCACATGCTCAGAAGATCTGGGAGAGCATGAGAAGAGTTTTCTACCAGGGAACAGATGGTTTGATTAAGTTAATGGCCATTGTGGCTGGTGGAGCAGTTTTCCTGATGATGTGCTGTGCCGGAATCTGGTATTGCCAGAAGGGAAAACGGTGAGTGTTTTGCGATCTCAGCCTCAAACAGCTTCTTGAAAGGCTGCTCATAGTCAGGAAACATTCCCAGTGAGGCTGCTGTGCACTTGTGGGTAGGCCTTGGTTGCCCAAATAACACTGCTGAGAGTTCTGCTGCTGCCCAGGCCTTTCATTGGCCTCTTAATTGCTGGGCCTTGTCCTGGGGAGCCCGCTGGGGCTGCAGCCAGTGCTGGCTGCCACTGAGGCTGCCTGGCCAAGAGCAGCCCCAGGAGCAGCGGGCAGAGGCAAAGCAAGGTGGGCAGGAGAAAGAGCGGGGACGAGATTGCCCTTGAAAGGCAGAGGTGCTCTGGGGCCCGCTCCCGGCCAGGGACCCTGCCCAGAGCCATCCCCTGCTCGCTGGGGCCTTGAGGGGCAGCTGTCCAGCTGGGCCAAGCTGTGCCAGCAGCTCCAGCGGTGCTGGGGAGCCTTGGCCGCTCTGGGCCCTGCTGTTCAGGAGGGTCCCTGAGTGCCAGCAGTAGCTGGGGGCCTCAGCCACCTCCTCTCTCCACAGGAGCACCTCTGCAGCTTCAGAAGAGCAGCCAAAGATTCCAGTGTCTGAGAAGCTGACCTGTTATCCTCGCTCTCCACATCTCTCCCTATCTGCTGTGCTGCAGCTGCATCCCCGTCTTGAGGGCATCCCAAGACCCACACCTCCCAAGCGAGACCCTCTGCCCCTGAGCCCCCTGGCCCTGTTCCCTGGCCAGGACTGAAATTGGGCAGCCCCTGTCCACCAGAGTGTTGCCGCCTGTTAGTTTGCCTTCATTAAGTATGTTTGTTCACCTTCATTGAGTTTAGAGTTGGTTTGCCCCAGTTACTCCCCACTATCCCGATATAGTTTGTTCCCAGTTGCCTGTCATTGTAAACCTCTCCCCTCTTTCCAGATTGTTCCCCATCCATCACTTTGGTCCTACCCCCAAGCCCTATCAATCTATGTACACCACACCTTTTGTTCTGGTTCCTTCCCTGCTCATCATCCCTTACTCGATGCCCTATTGGTTGTATAGCTATCCTACCTCCCCCAAGTCCCTACCATTGGATTTGTGTATTGTAACCCCTTCCCACAACACCTCCCCTGCTGCAATATTATTGGTTGTTGTATGAGCCGCCCACGGGCTTTAAAACCTGGCGCACAGAGGTGCCCAGGGGCTCGGCTCGGACTTTCTCCTCGAGATCCCAGCCCTGTCCCTCATCGCCTTCTCCCTGCACCTGCTGGAATAAACTTGTTCCTGGGAAATTGGAGGACTCCGAGCACTCTCTCTCCCTTTACTTCACCTCGTGTCGCCCTGCATACTATAGAGCCCAAGCCCAAAGGAGCTCTAGAGGTTCCAGGTCGAGCCACATAGTGCTCACCTGGTTCCCCACTCCTGCCGCCGACGCTTGGCACAAGCTAGCCGGGGCGTGAAGGGCCGAGCAGGCAGCGACACCAGAGCAGGGGTTGGCCCATGTTTTTTGTTCAAATAAAGAGATGGAGCTGTCACCCCAGTGTCTGGCTGGTACCACCAGCAAAGCCCACATGGCACCAGCCTTGGCTGAGCTCCATGTCCAGGAGCAGGCAGGGCTGACCATGGTGTGGGCAGGCAGGAGCCAGGCAGGGGCTGCCGTGACCAGCGGTGGGGCCCCGAGGCGCTGGGGGAACCCGTGCTGAGCGTCCCTGGGCTGTGAGGGCACATTTCCTTCAGTGGCATCACCTGGGCCTGCACCTCATGAGGCACACAGGGAAAATTTGGGCTCTCTCCTAAGGTGTGCAGGGATTCCCCATGAGGAGTGCAGTGGGGTTAAATTGAGAGGGTTTTTTACTCTTCTCAGCACAGCAAAGGGGACAGTCTTGGCCAAGGTTTTGCAGAGCTGGGAGGAAGCCTCTTGTGAGCCCTTGGGCCCGGCCTGTGGGCACAGCGGGCAGGTGGAGCCCATCCCTTGAGGCCAGTCCGGGCTGCTCGGGCCAGGCTGGGCCGGGTGAGCCGGGCCATTCTCTGGGGCACAGGAGGCACCCAGGGCTATAACTGGGGCCGTGGCTTTTCAGCCTGAGGGGAGGCTGGCTCTGTTGGTTCAGAGGGCACAGCTTAGATCCCAGTTACCTTTGTAAACCTGCTGGGGAAGTGTTGAGGGCAGAGAGTTCCAACTCTTCTCACTGGGAAGCTGGGCTGATGCTGTGGGGTTCTGTAATTTTTGCCCTCTAAATTTGTGTCCTGGCAGAGGATTAAGTTGCTCTCAGTAAGCCCCTTTTCTTCTTGGTGCTGTTGTAAATGAAATTAAAATCAGACAACTAGATCTATTGAATTAACAGCAATTAAATAACAAGGGAAAAAATTATACAACTGAGTGAATTGAATACAAGGATGCAATATAATAAAATAATACTATTTAGTGGGTTGAATAGAAATTTAGTATAAAAGGAAAACAATTCAGTAAAAGAGTACAATTTAGTGAATATCTTCATATATATATATATATATATATGTGAATATAATTTGCTAGTAATTGAGTATGATTAAAGCATGAGCAAAACTGACTGGGGTATGGGCAGGGCTTCTCACCCTGCCTCACGTACCAAAACAAAGCAATTCAAACTAAACTTATATACTGTATGCTTATACATATTCATTCATGTTTCCCCTAAGTCTCCTCCTGTTTTTGATTCTTTAATTTTACATCACTATTCTTCATGGCGCAAGCCTCACTTGTTGCTAGGGGGTCTTCAGTCTCCTTTCGATGGTATTTTGGATGAAGGCTTACGCTCATCCTCATTGTCCTCTGGATAAACTTACCGGTTTTGCATGTGTACTAAGTGTTATGTAAATAAGCATTGCGTTCCACTAATTAGTCTTACACTTCATAATCTTCAGGCCTATGCCTAAAGTTGTTCCAACTTTATCCATCTCAAGGTTGATTTCTTCTTGGGACACCACTTACCTCAAAACTACATCCTGTACCTTAATTTCAACACGTAACATCTGCAAAGGGGTACATCTGCCTTGTATCACCAATTCCCTTGATTGCTTCTAATAACAACTTTCCAAATAGTTACAATTTAATTAGCACAAATCATTTCCATTTATTACGCTCCCCAAATTCCACTCCCAACATCTCCCCCGCTTCCAGCTCAGGATGGTGCCCTGATGAGACCCCTCCCCAAATCCCACCCCCAAGACACCTCCCCATTGCTGGAAAATCCCCCAAATCTCACTCCAAAATCAGAAATCCTCCCTGAGACCCCTCCCCAAATTCAGGCCTCCCCAAAATGCCCCTCCTCACTGGGATTAGGACCTCTCCCCATCAATGGAAATTCCCCCAAAAGACAAAAAATCCTCCCCAAATCCCCTTCCCAAAATCAGAACTCCACCAGGACCCCTGAATTTCCCCCCAAAACCACCAAATTTCCTCCCCCACCAAATCCCCAATTTTTTTCCCCAAACCCCAAATCCTCTCCCTAAAAACCCAAAAGTTCTCCCCAAAACCCCAAATCTCCTCCCCAAACACCCAAATATTAGAAAAAAGTCCTTAAATTCTTGCCCTAAAACCCCAAAATTCCCCCCAGGACCTTCAGAGTTTCGCCCCAAAACACCAAATTTCTCCCTGAACCCCCAAATTTCTCCAATTCCACCCCAAATCCTGGGAGAACTCCCCAAAAAACAGCAAGCCTTCCCAAAACCTCCAACAAAACTGCAACTCTCTCCCCAAAAATCACCAAAAATCTGAGAACATAAATTTTTTCATACCTTGGGTGGGGGGAGAAACACCAGAAATCTCAGGATTTTTCCCGTATTTTTGGGGAGGGGGGTCTCCCTGCTTCCTGTCCCCCCAGGTGACCCCACCCCAAAATTCCTGCCCCTTGGCCCCCCAAATTAAGTGTAAATAAATAAAAAGATGAAAAAAGGAAAAAAAAAGGGGGGGGAAGGTAAAAAAAAAAAAAAGCCAGAAAAAATTTAAAAAAACCATTTTCTCACCTCAGTTTGGGGGGAGGGGGATGGAGGAAATATTGGGGGAGGGGGTGAACCTCCAGAAAAAAAAAATTGAGGGACCCCCCGTGTCCTGGGTTGATTATGATGTTAAATTGTATCCCCATTCGTCCACCTAACCCAGACACAGATTTTGTATTCTTAAAATTCCATCTAAGAGTAAAAGTGAGTGGAAAAGAAGCACCGGGTCTGTTATCAGACTGTAATTGCTCCCCACACATCGGGAGTTTTGACTACAGCACAGACAGACACAAGACACAGATCGCCTTGGCTTTCCAACTAGCCAGAGCAGAGAGGTCTTCCTGGACTGTTTTCTTTCCCTTTTTCTGAAACGAATCGAACCTGCTCTGGACTGGGGAGTCGGGGGAGCACCGGGAGCTTGCACCCATGGACTACCGGGAGCCCAGCCTGGGCAGCGGCATTTTCCAGCACCAGAGGGACTGATAACAGAGCGAACACCCACAGGAAAGAGACCCTCTGAAGTTTGTCATCTCTTCTGAATGGCGAGAGGTTTTGTAATTTGATATCGTTCATTCTTGTGCTGGGTAGAACTGTGCCTGTGAAATCAACAGGATTTTTCCACTTCTCTCAGAGAAATCTCTTCCGAACCGGTTGAGGGGTGGGAGAAAAGGGCCACCTGGGTTTGCTTCCCGGGGGGAGGCCCATTGGAAGTTTTCTCCCAAATTTGCCCTAAACCAGGACAGCGTCCCTCGGCAGTTGGCTGCCTTTGGGGTGGAGCCCAGTGGCACGCGAGCGGCCTTTGGTGGCTGCTGCCGGCCGGCGGCTGGGCAGACCTGCTGTCGGCCGGCGGGCCGCCGTGTGACGCGTCGAGCGGCTCTCCCCTATCGGCCTGAGCGCCTCGCCGCCTTCGCGTCTCCCTGAGAGGGAAGGAGGGAACCCTCAGAAGCCGGCGGCGCTCCCTCCCGCGTCTGGGCCCGAGCAGATGGCGGCCCTGCTCCCGCCTCGGTTTCTGCCCGGCTGGCTCGGTCAGCGGGGCTGCCGTCCGCCTGCAGGTTTCGGTGGGGCCGGCTGGGGGCGAGCGGGAAGGAAGCCGCCGTCGGAGCGAAAGCCTCCGAGAGAGCGCCGGCGAGAAAGCTTCCTCGGAAAGGGAGGAGACCGAGCCTCAAGCCGCCGGTGGCCCCGTCGGCCCGCTCCTCAGCCCCCACAGGCGCTGCCACCGTGCCGAGCGGCCGGCCGCTTGAGGAGCCGCCTGGTCCATGATGCCAATTTATGTCACGATCCGCAAGGTGGGATTCGTGATGTGACTCTTTTATTTGATCGTAGAGTACAAAAGATTATCAGCAAACCAGGGACTCAAACAGCAGAACACACTTTACTGAGTGCTCATCAGCACTAATATGCGATAGAGGGAAAAGAGGAATAAGCAAAGCACAAAGAAAGAGAGTAAGGGGATTATAGCTACCAATGTCGAAGTCCACTCCGCCATCCAACGATGCAGAGTCTTCTGTCTGTTGGTGAGATCTCAAAGGAAAGTAAGTTTTGGGTTTATTTTACAATTTTTATTCCAGTTCCAGCAACTCACTGTATCACAATTACTCTCTCTTTTGCTCAAAAATCCACACTTTGAACACTCCATTCCTCCCAATATACTCTGTCATGAATTAAAGGAATCTTTTTAAGCTATTATTGTCCATCTCCATAGCTTTAACAGAAAGGTATTTCAGCTTGTAAAGCATCTCCTTATTCTCTCTTCCCCATTTAAAACTTAACTCTTTTCCTCACTGTTTTTAGTGGTTTTATGATGTCTTCTTCATGTTGATTGTCTCTCTCTTTCTCTGTCTTTCTGGGAAAAAGGAGTAATCTGTACATTTTATTCAGGTAGTAAAAGAATTAAAAGCTTTAGAAAAGCTGCAAGAGTTCATGGTGTCAGGTTTCAGTCCAGCAGCAGAAACTGAAAACTAAACCAGGTTGGCCGGCTCTGCTTTCTTTTCCTCCGCCCCCACCTTCATCCTCTGTGGCCTTGTCCGGCCTGGAGGGCGGAGCGGGAGAGGAGGAGGCCAAGACAGAGCCTTGTTACCTTTTCAGAAGCCAGAAACAAAAGAGGACAAGAGTGCTCTGACTTTACATCTTAAGGTGGTGTTCACAGGGTGAGTCTACGTTTTAATGGTCAAAACTGCTGTCAATTGTTAGAAATGACTGATAATTGGTCTGGAGGAAAGACTGCCATCAGCCACCAGCACCTTCAACTTCCTTAGCTCTCAAAACTACCATAAAGGTAAAACCACCCCATGACACTGTGACACAACTGCTGTGAATGTCCCAGTTTCCACCTCTCTGTGACAGCACAGCAGGGACAGCCCCAGTGTTCTCCTCTCTGTGACACCACAGCAGGCACAGCCCCAGTGTTCTCCTCTCTGTGACACCACAGCAGGCACAGCCCCAGTGTTCCACTCTCTGTTACGCCTGTCGTGGTTTTAAAGCATTAGTTAGAAAATCACTGTAAAACTTACTCATTTCTTGCTGTGAGATGTGGATGATGAGAAGGGCAAAAGAAGCTTAAAACCTAAAGGAATGAGTAAGTTTATTAACCAAACTACAAGGTTAAGAAAGCAGAATAAAACTTCCAGAAACCCTTTTTCCCCACCACGCTGCCATTCCTGTCTTTAATTGACAACATAGAGGAAAAAAAAACAAACCCTGGTGGTTAAAACAGTCCAAACTTTGCTATAGTCTTTTCAGCAGCCTTTGTCGAGAAAAAGAAGTTCTTTTTTGTCAATCTATGGAGTTTTTCATAAGAAAACCATTTTCTCGTGGCTTCCTATTGCTCTGATGCCAGTGGCCCAGGAAACTCTGCCATCAGTCCTTTCCTCCCATTTCACACCACTCTGAGCTGTGTTCTTGGGCCGTGATTCAAGGGGTGTCCTTTGAAGGATGAGATCTTCCAAGGCAAAAGTTCTCTTCATTTGTCTCTGTGACCATCTCTGGAAACAGAAATTTTTGCTTTGTCTCTTAAGAGCCACAAATCTTCAACAACTCTCACTTCTCCTTTTCTCTTCCAGCATCTCCTAGGATTACAACCACTTCACCCTTGACTCAGCTTTATCAATGAATTACTTTTGCTCAGATCTACACTTTGAAATACTCCATTCCCCCCAAAATACTCTTTCAGGAATGAAAGGAGTTTTTTCAGGACATTATTGTCCCTCTCCATAGCTTGAACAAAAGAAAACTTCAGCTTATTCAGGCATCTCCTTATTGTCTTTCCATCTGAGGGTTAATTCCTTCCCTTGCTGCCTTTGATCCTTGATGCTGTCTCTTTCCATGGTGATCCCTCTCTCTTCCCCTCTCTCCGGAAAAAGGATTAATCTGCAAGTCTCATCTGCCTAGTGAAAGGGTTAAACTCTTGCCCAGGCCTTGATCTCTGCCGAGGCAGCGGCTGGAGCCGTTTGCCAGGGAAGATTTTTGGTAGCTGCTCTGGAGGAGTGTGGCCACTGTCTCAGCACGCCGCAGCTCAAGAGCTTTCCCTCCCCTTCCTCGGCAGTCTCTGCTGAAAGCCAGCAGCGTCAGAAACTGCAGCCGAGCCAGGAAGTGGCCTGACCCGGCAGCCCCGCTGCACAAGGCGCAGCTAGCCCTGCAAGGGCTTCAGCCCCTCTGGGAAAGGGCTCCTGTCACTTCACAGTCGCCATCCAGCACCAGGAACCGCAGAACTCCAGCCAGCCCCGCTCCCCACCGCGGCCTTGTCTGACGTGGAGCGGTGGAGGCTGAACCAGAGCCCTGTTACCTCTTCAAAAGCCAGAAAGCAAAGAGAAAGAGAAATTCCCAGGCTTAAAATTGAAAGGGTGGTGTTCACAGGTTGATGTCACTTTTCAATGGGCAAAACTACTGTCAATTCCAGAAATGGCCAGGTATTGGCCAGGACAAAAATCTCCAATCAGTTTCCAGCAACCTTAACTTCCTTAGCTGTTTCTCTTTTTTTCATAAATGTCAATCTAACACACACTAGCACAAGTGACAGCCCCAGTGTTCCCCTCTCTGTGACACCACAGCAGGGACAGCCCCAGTGTTCTCCTCTCTGTGACACCACAGCAGTGATAGCTACCATGTCCTCCTCTTTGTGACACCACTGCTGTGACTGTCCCAATTTCCCCCCCTCTGTGACACGACAGCAGGGACAGCCCCAGTGTTCTCCTCTCTGTGACACCACAGCAGGCACAGCCCCAGTGTTCCACTCTCTGTTACGCCTGTCGTGGTTTTAAAGCATTAGTTAGAAAATCACTGTAAAACTTACTCATTTCTTGCTGTGAGATGTGGATGATGAGAAGGGCAAAAGAAGCTTAAAACTTAAAGGAATGAGTAAGTTTATTAACCAAACTACAAGGTTAAGAATGCAGAATAAAACTTCCAGAAACCCTTTGTCATGGAGTTAACTTTACCTTTAAGGGAGTTGGAGTTGCTGGGAAGTGCTTGGAGTCTTTTCTCCTGACTAATTATCGGTCATTGCTGGAAATTGACAGCAGTTTAGGCCATTGAAAAGTGGGATCAACTTGTGAACCCTACCTTAAAATGTAAAAGCAGAGCTCTCTGGGTTCTCTTTGTTTTCTGGCTGTGGAGGGTGGCGGAGCTCCAGGCCTCCCGTCCCTGCCCAGGCCATGCGGCCGGGCGGGGATGGGGCCGGGCCTGCCCCGTCTCCCGGCCGGGAGATGGGGGGGGGGGGCCTGGGGAAGGTTTTCCTCGGGCCGGGCCAGGCCGAGCCGATCTCTGGCTCGGCTGCAGGTTTTGCTGTAACTACATTCACTAGAAACTGCCCAGTGAAGAAAGAGGGAGGCCCTGGACTTGCAGCGGGTTAGAGCAGAGACTACACGCTCCAGAGCAGCCATGAGGAACTTCCCATCGCAGATGGCTCCAGCTCCTGTTCAGCAGAGATCCCCAAACCATCTACAAAAGCCTGGGCAAGATGTTAACTCTTTCATTACCCAGATGAGACTTGCGGATTAATCTTTTTATCCAGAGAGAGAGAGAGAGATCAACATGAAAAGAGACTTTATAAACTACCAGTGACAGGAAAAAAAAGAAGCTTCAAGAAAAGTAGAGAATTAAGAAGATGCTTTAATTAAGCTGAAATATCTCCCTGTTAAAACTATGGAGATGGACAATGAAGTCTTGAAAAGAACTCCTTTAATTCATGATATAAGATCTAGAGAGGAATAGTGTTCAAAGTGTAAATTTGAGTAAAGAGTAATTATAGTATAGTGAAGTACTGGGAGATTAAAAGCCTTGAGAGGCCATGAGAAAACTGTTGAGAGATTTGAAGCCCTGAGAGGCCATGAGAAAACTGTTTTCTAGTGAAGCTCACAGAAACAGATGAAGAAGACTTTTTTTTGCCTTTGAATAACTTATCCTTAAAAATGCTATCTCTAGACGCATGGCCCATACACACTTCAGAGTGATGTGAAAATGGGAGGAGTGAACTCTAATAATAGCAGCTCTGGACAGCTAACATTAGGGCAATAGAAAACTATAACAAAAATAGTTTTCTTGTGAGAAACTCCATAAATTAACAAGAAGAAACTTCTGTTTCTCTATAAAGATTGGTAAAAAGACTAGCAAGAATTGGGACTGTTTTAACCATCAGAGTTCCAGAGTTTTTGTCTCTGTTGTCATGTGAACAAGGGAATAGTAGGTAGATAGGGGATGGAAGGGTTTTTCTGGAAGTTTATTCTGGTGTTCTTATTATTGTGGTTTGTCAATAAACTTCCTTTTTTTTTTCCCCTTTTAAGTTGTATGCCTGTTTTGCTCTTATTCTAATCCATATCTCACAGCAAGAAGTAAGTAATTTTCTTAGTTAGTGGTTTAAAACCACGACACCCTTTTTCCCCACCACGCTCCCATTCCTGTCTTTAATTGATGTCATGGGGTGGCTTTACCTTTATAGTGATTTTAGGAGCTAAGGAAGTTGAAGGTGCTGGTGGCTGATGGGAGACTTTCCTCCTGACCAATTATCAGTCATTTTTAAGAACAATTGACAGCAGTTTTGACCATTAAAAAGTGAATTCAAACTGTGAACACCGCCCTAATATGTAAAGTCAGAGCACTCTGGTCCACTCTTTTGTTTCTGGCTTCTGAAAAGGTAACAAGGCTCTGTCGTGGCCTCCTCCTTCTCCCCTGCCCCCTCCCCCCCCAAGCCGGACAAGGCCGCAGAGGACAAAGGGGGGGGGGACGGGGGCGGGGGGGGGCGCAGAGGAAAAGAAAGCAGAGCCGGCCAACCTGGTTTAGTTTTCAGTTTCTGCTGCTGGACTGAAACCTGACACCATGAACTCTTGCAGCTTTTCTAAAGCTTTTAATTCTTTTACTACCTGAATAAAATGTACAGATTACTCCTTTTTCCCAGAAAGACAGAGAAAGAGAGAGACAATCAACATGAAGAAGACATCATAAAACCACTAAAACCAGTGAGGAAAAGAGTTAAGTTTTAAATGGGGAAGAGAGAATAAGGAGATGCTTTACAAGCTGAAATACCTTTCTGTTAAAGCTATGGAGATGGACAATAGTAGCTTAAAAAGACTCCTTTAATTCATGACAGAGTATTGGGAAGCTTGGAGTGTTCAAAGTGTGGATTTTTGAGCAAAAGAGAGAGTAATTGTGATACAGTGAGTTGCTGGAACTGAGTAAAGCGAAGATTTTGAAGCCTTGGGGGCAATGAGAAAACTGTTTTGTAGGAAAGCTCACAGAGACAGATGAAGAAGACTTTTGCCTTTGAATGACTCATCCTTAAAATGACATCCCTAGACTCATGGCCCATACACACCTCAGAGTGATGTGAAATGAGAGGAGAAGAACTGATGACAGATTTCCGGGCAGCTGGCATCAGAGCAACAGAGAACTGTAACAGAAATAGTTTTCTTGTGAGAAACTCCATAGGTTCTCAGAAAGAGACTTCTGTTTCTCTACAAAGACTGATGAAAAGACTGTAGCAAGAATTGGGACTGTTTTTAACCACCAAAGTTCAAAATTTTTTTTGTCTCTATGTTGTCATGTATACAAAGAAATGGTCAAGTAGTGAGAGACAGAAGAGTTTTCTGGAAGTTTATTCTGGTGTTCTTATTCTTGTAGTTTTGTTAATAAACTTTCTTTATCCCTTTTTAAGTTTTAAGCCTGTTTTGCTCTTGCTCTAATCCATATCTCACAGCAAGAAATAAGTAATTTTTTAGTTACTGGTTTAAAACCATGACATCTCCTTTCAAAACCTAGTTGAAATTTTGCAGAAACAATTAGATGAAGAAAGGAATGAGACCCATCTCTTGCCAGTGGCCCGAAGAGAGGAATGGGTTAAAAATTCAAAGAATGCTTACTCACCAAAGAAACAATGGAGAGGGAAACCCCTCTCATTAATCAAATTTAGCCTCAAAAAGAACTAACTGATGAAAAATTGTGGGGAGCACTGCTGTCCTAGTGTCATGGGGTAGCTTTACCTTTAAGACAGCTTGGAGGGAGAGGAAGTTGAAGCTGCTGGTGGCTGATGGGAGTTTTTCTTCCTGACCAATTATCGGTCATTTCCAAGAATTGACAGCAGATCTGACCATTAAAAAGTGAATTCAACTTGTAAACACCCCCTTAAGAAGTACAGACAGAATTCTCTTGCCCTCTTTGGTTTCCGGCTTCGGACAAGGTAGCAAGGCTCTGTCTTGGCCTTCCCCCCACCTCTCCAGGCCGACAAGGCCGCGGGGTGGAGGTGGGGAGGGGGAAGAGAAGCAGCGCTGGTCAGCCGAGCTTGGTTTTCAGTTTTTGCTGCCAGACTGAAACTTAACACCATGAACTCTTGCAGTTTTCTTAAAGCTTTTAATTCTTTTACTACCTGGATAAACATACAGATTACTCTTTTTCTCAGAAAGACAGAGAGAGAGACAATCAACATAGAGGAGACATCATAGAACTACTAAAAACAGTGAAGAAAAGAGTTAAGTTTAAATAAGAAAGAGAGAATAAGGAGATGCTTTACAGCTGAAATATTTTTCTGTTAAAGCTATGGAGATGGACAATAATAGTATTAAAAGACTCTTTTAATTTATGATAAGAGTATTAGGAGGAATGAGATATTCAAAGTGTAACTTTTGAGCAGAAGAGAGAGAGAGTACTTGTGATACTGTGAGTTGCTGGAATTGAGTTGAGTGAAGATTTTGAAGCTTTGGGGGGTAAAGAGAAAACTGTTTTCTAGGAAGGCTCACAGAGACAAATGAAGAAGACTTCTGCCTTTGAATAACTTATCTTTAAAAATAAGATTCCTAAACTCTGTGACTCATACACACCTCGGAGATGTGAAATGAGAGGAGAAGATCTAATGACAGATTTCCGGGCAGCTGGAATTAGAGAAATAGAAAACTATGATGAAAAATAGTTTTCTCGTGAGAAACTCGGTAAGCTAACAGAAAGAGACTTCTGTTTCTCTACAAAGACTGATGAAAGACTGTAGCAAGAATTAAGACTGTTTTTAACCACCAGAATCCTAAAGTTATTTGTCTCTATGTTGTCATGTGTACAGAGAAATAGTTAAGATGTAGAAGATAAGGAGGTTTTCTGAAAGTTTATTCTGGTATTCTTATTCTTGTAGTTTGTTAATAAACTGTCTTTATTTCTTTTAAGTCTTAAGCCTGTTTTGCTCTTGTTCTAATCCATATCTCACAACAAAAAATAAGTAGTTTTTTTAGTTACTGGTTTAAAACCACGACACCTAGCTTGAAACCTTTAATTAAAACAATATCATCATATTGTCATGGAGTTAACTTTACCTTTAAGGGAGTTGGAGTTGCTGGGAACTGCCTGGAGTCTTTTCTCCTGACCAATTATCGGTCATTGCTGAGAATTGACAGCAGTTTACGCCATTGAAAAGTGGGATCAACTTGTGAACCCTACCTTAAAGTGTAAAACCAGAGCTCTCTTGGTTCTCTTTGTTTCCTGGCTGTGAAGGGTGGCAGAGCTCCAGGCCTCCCGTTCCCTGCCCAGGCCATGCGGCCGGGCGGGGCCGGGGCCGGGGCCAGCCGCGTGTCCCGGCCGGCAGATGGCGGGGGGCCTGCGGAAGGTTTTCCTCGGGCCCGGGCTGGGCCGAACCGATCTCTGGCTCAGCTGCAGGTTTTGCTGTAACTAAATTCACTGGAAAATGCCGAGTGAAGAAAGAGAGAGGCCCTGGACTTGCAGCGGGCTGGAGCAGCGACTACACTCTCCAGAGCAGCCATGAAGAACCTTCCATCGCAGACGGCTCCAGCTCCTGTTCGGCAGAGATCACCGAACCACCTACAAAAGCCTGGGCAAGATTTTAACTCTTTCATTACCCAGATGAAACTTGCGGATTAATCTTTTTATCCAGAGAGAGAGAGAGAGAGTGATCAACATGAAAAGAGACTTTATAAACTACCACTGACAGGAAAGAAAAGAAGCTTCAGAAAAGGTAGAGAATTAAGAAGATGCTTTAATTAAGCTGAAATATCTTTCTGTTAAAACTCTGGAGATGGACAGTTCTGAAAAGAACTCCTTTAATTCATGATACAGAATCTAGAGAGGAATAAAGTGTTCAAATTGTAAATTTGAGTAAAAAGTAGAGTAATTGTGGTATAGTGAAGTGCTGGGAGATTTGAAGCCTTGAGAGGCAATGAGAAAACTGTTTTCTAGTGAAGCTCACAGAACAGATGAAGAAGACTTTTTGCGTTTGAATAACTTATCCTTAAAAATGCTACCCCTAGACTCATGGCCCATACAAACCTCAGAGTGATGTGAAAATGGGAGGAGTGAACTCTAATAATAGCAGCTCTGGGCAGCTAACATTAGGGCAATGGAAAACTATAACAAAAATAGTTTTCTTCTGAGAATCTCCATAAATTAACAGGAAGAAACTTCTGTTTCTCTACAAAGACTGGTGAAAAGACTTTAGCAAGAATTGGGACTGTTTTAACCATCAAAGTTCCAAAGTTTTTGTCTCTGTTGTCATGAGAACAAGGAAACAGTGAGTAGATAGGGGATGAAAAGGTTTTCTGGAAGTTTATTCTGGTGTTCTTATTATTGTAGTTTGTCAATAAACTTTCCTTTTTCCTTTAAAGTTTTAGGCCTGTTTTGCTCTTGTTCTAATACATATCTCACAGCAAGAAAAAAGTAATTTTCTCAGTTATTGGTTTAAAACCACGACATCTCTTCAAAGTCTTTCAAATTCCAGAAACATTCCACAAAATCTCCACAAATTTGTACACAAACTATGAAAAATCTTTCAAAATTATTCAAGTCTAGTCAAAATCCAACAAAATTCCAGAAACATCCCAACAAACTTCTTAAATCTTCTCAAAACCCCACTAAATTCCAGAAACATCCCACAAAAACTTTACAAATTTCCACACATCCTAGAAAAATCCCTCAAAATTCTTCAAGTCTTCTCAAAATCTCACTAAATTCCAGAACATTCCACAACATTCCAAAAAAATCGCACAACATTCCAGAAACCTCCCACAAAATTCTTTACATATTCGCAAAACTCCACCAAATTTCAAAAACATCCCCCAAAATCTCCACAAATTTCCACACAATCTAAGAAAAATACCTCAAAATTCTTCATGTCTCCTCAAAGTATTAAAATTCCACATACATCCCACACAATTGACTAAATCTTCTCAAAATACTACCAAATTCGAGAAACATCCCACAAAATTCCACAAAAATTTCAAGATTCCAAAAACGCCCCACAGAATTCCACAAACATCCCAACAAACTCCATAAATCTTCTCAAAACCCTACCAAATTCCAGAAACATCCCACAAAAATCTCCACAAATTACCACACAATCTAAGAAAAAAACCTCAAAATCCTTCATGTCTCCTCAAAGTCTTTCGAAATTCCACAAACATCCCACAGAATTCCCTAAATCTTCTCAAAGCCCTACCAAATTCCAGTAACATCCCACAAAAACTCTTCCGATTTCCAAAAATTCCGCAAACATCCCACAAATATCCAGAAAAATCTTTTCAAAACCCTACCAAACTCCAGCAATATCCTGCAAAATCCCACAAAAATCCCACAAAATTCCAAAAACATCCCACAAAATTACAGAAAAATCTTCTCAAAACTCTACCAAATTCCAGAAATATCCCACAAAATCTTGACAAATTTCCACACAATCTAAAAAAAACCCTCAAAATTCTTCATGTCTCCTCAAAGTCTTTTGAAATTCCACAAACATCCCACACAATTCCACAAACATCCCAGCAAACTCCTTAAACCTTCTCAAAGCCCTACCAAATTCCAGAAATATCTCACAAAATTCTAGAAAAATCTTCTCAAAACCCCACCAAATTCCAGAAACATGCCACAAAAATCACCAAAAATTTCCACAAAATTCTACAAACATCCTGCAAAATTCCAGAAAAATCTCCCCCAAAACCCTACCAAATTCCAGAAAAATCCCACAAAAACTTTTCCAATTTCCACTCATCCTAGAAAAATCCCTCAAAATTCTTCAAGTCTCTTTAAAATCTTACCAAATTCCAGAACATTCCAAAAAAATCGCACAACCTTCCAGAAACCTCCTACAAAATTCTTTACAATTTCACAAAACCCTACCAAATTCCAGAAACTTCCCACTAAACCTCCACCAATTTGCACACAATCTAAGAAAAATCTTTCAAAATTCTTCAAGTCTAGTCAAAATCCCACAAAATTCCAGAAACATCCCACCAAATTCCAGAAAAATCACACAAAATTCCACTTACATCCCATCAAACTCCCGAAATCTTCACAAAACCCTACCAAATTCCAGGAACATCCCACAAAAACTCCTCCAATTTGCAAGTGATCTAAAAAAAATCTTTCAAAATTCTTCAAGTCTAGTCAAAATCCCACAAAATTCCACAAACATCCCAAAAAATTCCACAAACATCCCAACAAACTCCCTAAGTCTTCTCAAAACGCTACCAAATTCCAGAAATATCCCACAAAATCTTTACAAATTGCCACACAATCTAAGAAAAATACCTCAAAATTCTTCATGTCTCCTCAAAGTCTTTTGAAATTCCACAAACATCCCAGAAAATTCCACAAACATCCCAACAAACTCCTTAAACCTTCTCAAAGCCCTACCAAATTCCAGAAACATCTCACACAATTCTAGAAAAATCTTCTCAAAACCCCACCAAATTCCAGAAACTGCCCACAAAATCTTTACAAATTTCCACACATCCTAGAAAATTCCCTCAAAATTCTTCAAGTCTTCTCAAAATCTCACCAAATTCCAGAACATTCCACAACATTTCAAAAAAATCGCACAACATTCCAGAAACCTCCCACAAAATTCTTTACATTTTCGCAAAACTCCACCAAATTCCAGAAACATCCCACAAAATCTCCACAAATTTCCACACAATATAAGAAAAATACCTCAAAATTCATCATGTCCCCTCAAAGTCTTTCGAAATTCCACAAACTTCCCACACAATTCCCTAAATCTTCTCAAAACCCTTCCAAATTTTAGAAACATCCCACAAAAACTCTTCCTATTTCCAAAAATTCCACAAACATCCCACAAAATTCCAGAAAAATCTTTTCAAAACCCTACAAAATTCCACAAACATCCCACAAAATTCCAGAAAAATCTTATCAAAACCTTACCAAATTCCAGAAACATCCAACAAAAATCTCCAAAAATTTCCACAAAATTCTACAAACATCCCACAAAATTCCAGAAAAATCTTTTCACAACCCTACCAAATTCCAGAAACATCTTGTAAAATCCCTCAAAAATCCCACCAAATTCCAAAAACATTCCACGGAATTCCACAAACATTTCAACACATTCCCTAAATCTTCTCAAAACCTTCCAAATTCCAGAAACATCCCACAAAATCTACAAAAATTTCCACAAAGGTCCACAAAAATCCCACAAAATTCCAGAAAAATCCTCTTAAAACCCTACCAAATTCCAGAAATATCCCAAAAAAACTTGACAAATTTCCACAAAATCTAAAAAAACCATCAAAATTCTTCATGACCCCTCAAAGTCCCACAAAATTCCAGAAACATCCCACCAAATTCCACAAAAATCCCACAAAATTCTAGAAACATCCCACAAAATACCACAAACATCCCAACAAACTCCATAAATCTTCTCAAAACCCTACCAAATTCCAGAAAAATCCCACAAAATTCCACAAACATCCCAACAAACTCCCTAACTCTTATCAAAACCCTACCAAATTCCAGAAATATCCCACAAAATCTTTACAAATTACCACACAATCTAAGAAAAATACCTCAAAATTCTTCAAGTCTTCTCAAAACCCTACCAAATTCCAGAAACCTCCCACAAAATCCTTTACATTTTTGCAAAACTTTCTCAAATTCCAGAAACATCCCACAAAATCTTTACAAATTTCCACACAGCCTAGAAAAATCCCTCAAAATTCTTCAAGCCTTCTCAAAATCTCACCAAATTCCAGAACATTCCACATTTGAAAAAAATCGCACATTCCAGAAACCTCCCACAAAATTCTTTACATTTTCGCAAAACTCCATCAAATTCCAGAAACATCCCACAAAATCTCCACAAATTTCCACACAATCTAAGAAAAATACCTCAAAATTCTTCATGTCTCCTCAAAGTCTTTCGAAATTCCACAAACATCCCACAAAATTCCACAAACATCCCAACAAACTCCATAAATCTTCTCAAAACCCTACCAAATTCCAGAAACATCCCACAAAATCTCTTCCAATTTCCACAAAATTCCACAAACATCCCACAAAATTCCAGAAAAATCTTCTCAAAACCCTACCAAATTCCGAAATAAATTGCAAAATCCCTCAAAAATCCCACCGAATTCCAAAAACATTCCATGGAATTCCAAAAACATCCCAACCAACTCCATAAATCTTCTCAAAACCCTACCAAATTCCAGAAACATCCCACAACAATCTCCAAAAATTTCCACAAAATTCCACAAACATCCCACAAAATTCCAGAAAAATCTTTTCACAACCCTACCAAATTCCAGAAACATCTTGCAAAATCCCTCAAAAATCCCACCAAATCCCAAAAACATTCCACGGAATTCCACAAACATCCCATCAAACTCCCTAAATCATCGCAAATCCCCACCAAATTCCAGAAATATCCCACAAAATCTTGACAAATTTCCACACATACTAAGAAATACCCTCAAAATTCTTCATGTCCCCTCAAAGTCCTTAAAATTCCAGAAACATCCCACAAAAATCTCAAAAAATTTCCACAAAATTCTACGAAAATTGCACAAAATTCCAGAAAAATCTTCTCAAAACCCCAACAAATTCCAGAAATATCCCACAAAAACTTGACAAATTTCCACAAAATCTAAAAAAACCCCTCAAAATGCTTCATGTCTCCTCAAAGTCCTTTAAAATTCCAGAAACATCCCAACCAACTCCCTAAATCTTCTCAAAACCTTCCAAATTCCAGAAACATCCCACCAAATCTACAAAAATTTCCACAAAATTCCACAAACATCCCAACAAACTCCCTAAATCTTCTCAAAACCCTACCAAATTCCAGAAACATCCCACAAAAACTTTTCCAATTTCCATAAAATTCCACAAACATTCCACAAAATTCCAGAAAAATCCCACAAAATTCCACAAACATCCCCACAAACGCCCTAAGTCTTATCAAAACCCCACCAAATTCCAGAAATATCCCACAAAATCTTTACAAATTACCACACAATCTAAGAAAAATACCTCAAAATTCTTCATGTCTTCTCAAAACCCTACCAAATTCCAGAAACCTCCCACAAAATCCTTTACAAGTTTCCACATATCCTAGAAAAACCCTCAAAATTCCTCAAGCCTTCTCAAAATCTCACCAAATTCCAGAACATTCCATGACATTTCAAAGAAATCGCACAACATTCCAGAAACCTCCCACAAAATTCTTTACATTTTCACAAAACTCCACCAAATTCCAGAAACATCCCACAAAATCTCCACAAATTTCCACACAATATAAGCAAAATACCTCAAAATTCTTCATGTCTCCTCAAAGTCTTTCGAAATTCTACAAACATCCGACACAATTCCCTAAATCTTTTCAAAACCCTTCCAAATTCCAGAAACATCCAACAAAAACTCTTTCAATTTCGACAAAATTCCACAAACATCGCACAAAATTCCAGAAAAATCTTTTCACAACCCTACCAAATTCCAGAAACATCTTGCAAAATCCCTCAAAAATCCCACCAAATCCCAAAAACATTCCACGGAATTCCACAAACATTTCAACACATTCCCTAAATCTTCTCAAAACCTTCCAAATTCCAGAAACATCCCACAAAATCTACAAAAATTTCCACACAATCTAAGAAAAATACCTCAAAATTCTTCATGTCTCCTCAAAGTATTAAAATTCCACATACATCCCACACAATTGACTAAATTTTCTCAAAATACTACCAAATTCGAGAAACATCCCACAAAATTCCACAAAAATTTCAAGATTCCAAAAACGTCCCACAGAATTCCACAAACATCCCAACAAACTCCCTATGTCTTATCAAAACCCTAACAAATTCCAGAAATATCCCACAAAATCTTTACAATTTACCACACAATCTAAGAAAAATACCTCAAAATTCTTCATGTCTTCTCAAAACCCTACCAAATTCCAGAAACCTCCCACAAAATCCTTTACAATTTTGCAAAACTTTCTCAAATTCCAGAAACATCCCACAAAATCTTGACAAATTTCCACACATCCTTGAAAAATCCCTCAAAATTCTTCAAGTCTTCTCAAAATCTCACCAAATTCCAGAACATTCCACAACATTTCAAAAAAATCGCACAACATTCCAGAAACCTCCCAGAAAATTCTTTACATTTTCACAAAACTCCACCAAATTCCAGAAACATCCCACAAAATCTCCACAAATTTCCACACAATATAAGCAAAATACCTCAAAATTCTTCATGTCTCCTCAAAGTCTTTCGAAATTCTACAAACATCCGACACAATTCCCTAAATCTTTTCAAAACCCTTCCAAATTCCAGAAACATCCAACAAAAACTCTTTCAATTTCGACAAAATTCCACAAACATCGCACAAAATTCCAGAAAAATCTTTTCACAACCCTACCAAATTCCAGAAACATCTTGCAAAATCCCTCAAAAATCCCACCAAATCCCAAAAACATTCCACGGAATTCCACAAACATTTCAACACATTCCCTAAATCTTCTCAAAACCTTCCAAATTCCAGAAACATCCCACAAAATCTACAAAAATTTCCACACAATCTAAGAAAAATACCTCAAAATTCTTCATGTCTCCTCAAAGTATTAAAATTCCACATACATCCCACACAATTGACTAAATTTTCTCAAAATACTACCAAATTCGAGAAACATCCCACAAAATTCCACAAAAATTTCAAGATTCCAAAAACGTCCCACAGAATTCCACAAACATCCCAACAAACTCCCTATGTCTTATCAAAACCCTAACAAATTCCAGAAATATCCCACAAAATCTTTACAATTTACCACACAATCTAAGAAAAATACCTCAAAATTCTTCATGTCTTCTCAAAACCCTACCAAATTCCAGAAACCTCCCACAAAATCCTTTACAATTTTGCAAAACTTTCTCAAATTCCAGAAACATCCCACAAAATCTTGACAAATTTCCACACATCCTTGAAAAATCCCTCAAAATTCTTCAAGTCTTCTCAAAATCTCACCAAATTCCAGAACATTCCACAACATTTCAAAAAAAATCGCACAACATTCCAGAAACCTCCCAGAAAATTCTTTACATTTTCACAAAACTCCACCAAATTCCAGAAACATCCCACAAAATCTCCACAAATTTCCACACAATCTAAGAAAAATACCTCAAAATTCTTCATGTCTCCTCAAAGTCTTTCGAAATTCCACAAACATCCCACACAATTCCCTAAATCTTCTCAAAACCCTTCCAAATTCCAGAAACATCCCAAAAACTCTTCCAATTTCCACAAAATTCCACAAACATCGCACAAAATTCCAGAAATATCTTCTCAAAACCCTACCAAATTCCGAAATAAATTGCAAAATCCCTCAAAAATCCCACCGAATTCCAAAAACATTCCATGGAATTCCAAAAACATCCCAACCAACTCCATAAATCTTCTCAAAACCCTACCAAATTCCAGAAACATCCCACAACAATCTCCAAAAATTTCCACAAAATTCCACAAACATCCCACAAAATTCCAGAAAAATCTTTTCACAACCCTACCAAATTCCAGAAACATCTTGCAAAATCCCTCAAAAATCCCACCAAATCCCAAAAACATTCCACGGAATTCCACAAACATCCCAACAAACTCCCTAAATCATCGCAAATCCCCACCAAATTCCAGAAATATCCCACAAAATCTTGACAAATTTCCACACATACTAAGAAATACCCTCAAAATTCTTCATGTCCCCTCAAAGTCCTTCAAAATTCCAGAAACATCCCACAAAAATCTCAAAAAATTTCCACAAAATTCTACGAAAATTGCACAAAATTCCAGAAAAATCTTCTCAAAACCCCAACAAATTCCAGAAATATCCCACAAAAACTTGACAAATTTCCACAAAATCTAAAAAAACCCCTCAAAATGCTTCATGTCTCCTCAAAGTCCTTTAAAATTCCAGAAACATCCCAACCAACTCCCTAAATCTTCTCAAAACCTTCCAAATTCCAGAAACATCCCACCAAATCTACAAAAATTTCCACAAAATTCCACAAACATCCCAACAAACTCCCTAAATCTTCTCAAAACCCTACCAAATTCCAGAAACATCCCACAAAAACTTTTCCAATTTCCATAAAATTCCACAAACATTCCACAAAATTCCAGAAAAATCCCACAAAATTCCACAAACATCCCCACAAACGCCCTAAGTCTTATCAAAACCCCACCAAATTCCAGAAATATCCCACAAAATCTTTACAAATTACCACACAATCTAAGAAAAATACCTCAAAATTCTTCATGTCTTCTCAAAACCCTACCAAATTCCAGAAACCTCCCACAAAATCCTTTACAAGTTTCCACATATCCTAGAAAAACCCTCAAAATTCCTCAAGCCTTCTCAAAATCTCACCAAATTCCAGAACATTGCATGACATTTCAAAGAAATCGCACAACATTCCAGAAACCTCCCACAAAATTCTTTACATTTTCACAAAACTCCACCAAATTCCAGAAACATCCCACAAAATCTCCACAAATTTCCACACAATATAAGCAAAATACCTCAAAATTCTTCATGTCTCCTCAAAGTCTTTCGAAATTCTACAAACATCCGACACAATTCCCTAAATCTTTTCAAAACCCTTCCAAATTCCAGAAACATCCAACAAAAACTCTTTCAATTTCGACAAAATTCCACAAACATCCCACAAAATTCCAGAAAAATCTTTTCACAACCCTACCAAATTCCAGAAACATCTTGCAAAATCCCTCAAAAATCCCACCAAATCCCAAAAACATTCCACGGAATTCCACAAACATCCCAACACACTCCCTAAATCTTCTCAAAATCCTACCAAATTCCAGAAACATCCAACAAAAACTTTTCCAATTTCCACAAAATTCCACAAACATTCCACAAAATTCCAGAAAAATCCCACAAAATTCCACATACATCCCAACAAACTCCCTATGTCTTATCAAAACCCTAACAAATTCCAGAAATATCCCACAAAATCTTTACAATTTACCACACAATCTAAGAAAAATACCTCAAAATTCTTCATGTCTTCTCAAAACCCTACCAAATTCCAGAAACCTCCCACAAAATCCTTTACAATTTTGCAAAACTTTCTCAAATTCCAGAAACATCCCACAAAATCTTGACAAATTTCCACACATCCTTGAAAAATCCCTCAAAATTCTTCAAGTCTTCTCAAAATCTCACCAAATTCCAGAACATTCCACAACATTTCAAAAAAATCGCACAACATTCCAGAAACCTCCCAGAAAATTCTTTACATTTTCACAAAACTCCACCAAATTCCAGAAACATCCCACAAAATCTCCACAAATTTCCACACAATCTAAGAAAAATACCTCAAAATTCTTCATGTCTCCTCAAAGTCTTTCGAAATTCCACAAACATCCCACACAATTCCCTAAATCTTCTCAAAACCCTTCCAAATTCCAGAAACATCCCAAAAACTCTTCCAATTTCCACAAAATTCCACAAACATCGCACAAAATTCCAGAAATATCTTCTCAAAACCCTACCAAATTCCAGAAATATCCTGCAAAATCCCTCAAAAATCCCACCGAATTCCAAGAACATTCCATGGAATTCCACAAACATCCCAACCAACTCCATAAATCTTCTCAAATCCCTACCAAATTCCAGAAACATCCCACAAAATCTCTTCCACTTCCCACAAAATTCCACAAACATCCCACAAAATTACAGAAAAATCTTTGCAAATCCCCACCAAATTCCAGAAATATCCCACAAAATCTTGACAAATTTCCACAAATACTAAGAAATACCCACAAAATTCTTCATGTCCCCTCAAAGTCCTTCAAAATTCCAGAAACATCCCACAAAAATCTCTAAAAATTTCCACAAAATTCTACGAAAATTGCACAAAATTCCAGAAAAATCTTCTCAAAACCCCAACAAATTCCAGAAATATCCCACAAAAACTTGACAAATTTCCACAAAATCTAAAAAAACCCTCAGAATGCTTCATGTCTCATCAAAGTCCTTCAAAATTCCAGAAACATCCCAATAAACTCCCTAAATCTTCTCAAAACCCTACCAAATTCCAGAAACATCCCACAAAAACTTTTCCAATTTCCACAAAATTTCACAAACATTCCACAAATTCCAGAAAAATCCCACAAAATTCCACAAACATCCCAACAAACTCCCTAACTCTTATCAAAACCCTAGCAAATTCCAGAAATATCTCACAAAATCTTTACAAATTACCACACAAAGAAAAATACCTTAAAATTCTTCATGTCTTCTCAAAACCCTACCAAATTCCAGAAACCTCACACAAAATTATTTACAGTTTTGCAAAACTCTCTCAAATTCCACAAACATCCCACAAAAATCTCCAAAAATTTCCACAAAATTCTACAAACATCCCGCACAATTCCAGAAAAATCTTTTCAAAACCCTACGAAATTCCAGAAACATCTAGCAAAATCCCTCAAAAATCCCACCAAATTCCAAAAACATTCCACGGAATTCCACAAACATCCCAACACACTCCCTAAATCTTCTCAAAACTCTACCAAATTCCAGAAACTTCCCACAAAATCTACAAAAATTTCCACAAAATTCCACAAACATCCCACAAAATTCCAGAAAAATCTTTTCACAACCCTACCAAATTTCAGAAATATCCCACAAAATCTTGACAAATTTCCACAAAATCTAAAAAAACCCTCAAAATTCTTCATGACTCCTCAAAGTCTTACAAATTCCAGAAACATTTCACAAAATCTCCAAGAATTTCCACACAATCTAAGAAAAATACCTCAAATTGCTTCATGTCTCCTCAAAGTCCTTCAATTTCCAGAAACACCGCACAGAATTCTACAAAAATCACACCAAATTCCAGAAACATCCCACAAAATTCCACAAACATCCCAACAAACTCCCTAAATCTTCTCGAAACCCTACCATATTCCAGAAACATCCCACATAATCTCCACAAATTTCCACACAATCTAAGAAAAATACCTCAAAATTCTTCATGTCTCCTCAAAGTCTTTCGAAATTCCACAAACATCCACACAATTCCCTAAATCTTCTCAAAACCCTTCCAAATTCCAGAAACATCCCACAAAAACTCTTCCACTTCCCACAAAATTCCGAAAACATCGCACAAAATTCCAGAAAAATCTTCTCAAAACCCCACCAAATTCCAGAAATATCCCTCAAAATCTCCACAAATTTCCACACAATATAAGCAAAATACCTCAAAATTTTTCATGTCTCCTCAAAGTCCTTCAAAATTCTAGAAACATCCCACAAAATTCCACAAACATCCCAACAAACTCCCTAAGTCTTATCAAAACCCTACCAAATTCCAGAAACATCTCACAAAATTCTAGAAAAAGCTTCTCAAAACCCTACCAAATTCCAGAAACACCACACAAAAACTTGACAAATTTCCACACATCCTAGAAAAATCCCTCAAAATTCTTCAAATCTCCTCAACATCTCACCTAATTCCAGAACATTCCACAACATTTCAAAGAAATCGCACAACATTCCAGAAACCTCCCACAAAATTCTTTACATTTTCGCAAAACTCCACCAAATTCCAGAAACATCCCACAAAATCTCCACAAATTTTCACACAATTTAAGAAAAATACCTCTAAATTCTTAATATCTCCTCAAAGTCTTTCGAAATTCCACAAACATCCCACACAATTCCCTAAACCTTCTCAAAACCCTACCAAATTCCAGGAACATCCCACAAAAACTTTTCCAATTTCCACAAAATTCCACAAACATCCCAACAAACTCACTAAGTCTTCTCAAAACCCCACCGAATTCCAGAAATATCCCACTAAATCTTTACAAATTACCACACAATCTAAGAAAAATACCTCAAAATTCTTCATGTCTCTTCAAAGTCCTTCAAAATTCTAGAAAAATCCCACAAAATTCCATGAACATCCCAACAAACTCCTTAAATCTTCTCAAAACCCCATCAAATTCCAGAAACTTCCCACAAAAACTTTAGAAATTTCCACACATCCTAGAAAAATCCCTCAAAATTCTTCAAGTCTTCTCAAAATCTCACCAAATTCCAGAACATTCCACAACATTTCAAAAAAACTGCACATTCCAGAAACCTCCTACAAAATTCTTTACGTTTTCACAAAACTCCACCAAATTCCAGAAACATCCCACAAAATCTCCACAAATTTCCATACAATCTAAGAAAAATATTTCAAAATTCTTCAAGTCTAGTCAAAATTCCTCAAAATTCCAGAAACATCCCAGAAAATTCCAGAAAAATCCCACAAAATTCCACAAACATCCCAACAAAATCTGTATATCTTCTCAAAACCCTACCATTTTCCAAAACCATCCCACAAAATCTTTACGGATTTCCACAAAATCGAAGAAAAATCCCTCAGAATTTTTCAAGTCTCCTCAGTATCCCACAAAATTCCACAAAAATCCCACAAAATTCCAGAAACATCCCACAGAATTCCACAATTATTACACAAAATTCCACAAATATCTCCGAAAATTCCAGTAAAATCTTATTAAATTGTTAGCGTTCAGGAACACACATAACCACAAATGATTATATGCGGGTGCTTTATTAAGAGATCTGGGTGTCAGGGGTACACATACCCAAATCTCTCTCATCTTGGTTTTGGGTTGAACATATTTTCATAGTCTAGCATTATATAACTCACATATTAATTATTAACCTTACATTGTTCTATTGTATGCATTGTTTTTACCCAAGCATGGATTTCTCCTGATCCACCCCAGCCCCCTAACATTGTTCCTCACGTTCTTTAAACAATAATTACAGCTAATCACATCTAACAATTGTATCATGATCATCTACTGATTACACAGGTGCAATTTTGACCTGATTTTTAGCAAGTACAAGGCCTAACATTTCCCAGGGCCAACTTTTCCAAGGCCTTTCCAAACCTAACTAACTTTATAAGTCCCCAAATTTTCTAACATTTTGAGACCTTTTACTATCACTTACAGGACTTGTGTGCTCCAGACCCCTCACCAGCCTTGTTGCCCTTCTCTGGACACGCTCCAGCCCATCCATGACCTTCCTAAATAAATTGGGGGCCCAGAACTGGACACAGCACTCGAGGTGCTGCCCAACCAGTGCAGAGTAGAGGGGAGGAATCCCTGCCCTGCTCCTGCTGGCCACACTGTTCCTGATCCAGGCCAGGAGCCATTGGCCTTCTTGGCCACCTGGGCACACTGCTGGCTCATGCCCAGCCTGCTGTCCATCAGTGTCCCAGCTCCCTTTCTGCCTGGCTGCTGTCCAGCCACTCTGTCCCCAGCCTGTAGCACTGCAGGGGTTGTTGGGGCCAAAGTGCACGACCCGACACTTGGACTTGTTAAACCTCACCTTGCTGGGTTTGGGCCCTGGATCCAGCCTGTCCAGCTGCCTGTGCAGAGCCCTCCTACGCTGCAGCACATCAACACTCCCAGCCAAGCTGGTGTCACCACGGTTCCATGGGGCCCTAGAGTGTCACAATGGTCTCCAGGATTCCATGAAGCCTCCCAGCAATCCAGTTTTGGATCATACTGAGAGTGACTGGACTCATACTGGGAGTATCTGAGAATGACTGGGAACATACCATGCACATCATCCCCCATACTGGGGGTGACTGGGAGCAACTGGGAGCGTGCTGGGAGCCAACGGCATCATACTTGGGACTGACTGGGTTGATCTAGTCAGAGGCAAATGGGACCATCCTGGGAGTGCTGCCATGTGACAAGGATCATACTGGAGCTTACTGGACTCATACTGGTGTTGAAAGGGAACAGCTGGGATCTCTGAACACCAAAGGTTCCTTTCCTGCTCACTGAAGAAGGAGCTTCCCAGTGTCCATGTGTGAGGGGACCTTCACCTGAACCAGATGCTGTTAGGAGAAAAAGCTGCCTCTGCTGGAAAATCCCACACAAGTCAATGCCAAGAGAGAGCATTTTACTTTCAAAACTTCCCTCCAGGAGCCACAGTCCTTTTGGATCACACAGCAAGCAAAAGAACAGCACAAAATATAAGGCTGTGTCCAGTTTTTGGCTGGGTGAGCAAACAGAGGGAGTGCCAGGGTTGGCTGCCACAGACTCTCCTCTTGGGGAACAGAACACCCCCAGGCTCCATTCCAAATGCTGTGCACACCCTGCTGGCTACAAACAACCCCTTTTTTAAGAAGTTGTTGGCAGGAGCTCTCCCAAATAAATGGCATCTTAATGGCAATTTTCATTCAAAATCACCTCCGTTCCAAAGGATGAACAGAAAGCCCACAGCAATCCCAAAGGCACACATGGTGCACCTGGGGAAATCCTCGATTTAGGGGCCCAGTGGGTTAAAAAATACCCATAAGAAGCCACAGAGTCCAGTGTGCAAACTGCAACAACCACTTGCTGGATCATTTTGGCTGTGCTGCACATGTCTGCAGACTGTCTGTCCCCCTGAAAGGACAGAAGGACACCCATCAGGGGCTGGGCTGGCTGCTGAGAATGCCTCGGGCAGGACAATCCTCAGGCAATGAGCAGGCGCCCAGAGCCTCTCTGACACTGAGGCCTCTGTGCCCCACAGCAACGGGAAACACCACAAGGACACGGCAATGTTCCTGTGACATCACAGCAGCAGCTCCCCCAAAAATTGCCTGCAAGGTTCTCCTGGGTCACCAAGGAGCACAAAGGACCCTCAGAGGGCACAACCTATTGCTCAAAGGATCCAAGAGGAGCTCAGAAAATGCAGCAAATGAGGACACCCCACAGCCCAGTCTGAACACTGAGAAGGAAGAAAGATGTGACCAAACCAAAGGAAATACAACTTTTGGTCACTGATGCTTCTGACTATAACCAGCAAGGCTTGTTCCATCTGGGATCTTTGTTCTAGAAACAAGCAACATTCTCTGCTGTAACTGTACATAAAGCTGGAACTTGGGGAAAAGAAGTCTTGTGTGACTTCTTGGACATCTTGTGGCTGAGGGTGTCCAAGGCAATGAACTCACAAGCGGGGTCCCTGCCCTCCCGACTGACAGCTGCCATCTCTCCTTCAGCCCCATGCGTGTCTCCAACAACCTCCATCCACACACTCCATCCACACATTCCATCACCAGCCAAAGATCCTCATCGACGAGGTCACCCAGCATCCCTGAGGCCACAGCAGGGAGTGCTCCTGGCATCTGGTACAGCACTGTGGCTTTCCTGGGATCCTTCTGGTGCCTGTGGCTGAGAGGAGTGGGGTGGATGGAACCAGGACGGGTCACAGATCAGCAGCCCCACTGCAAGCAGTGCTTTCTCCTGCTGTGTGGGGACCGTGGGGTGACTGATATTGGGACTCCTCTGGCTTTGGCTCCTGCAGACCACACAGTGGCTCAGACACTGGCCTGAGGGAAGGGGTCTCATGGAAACCCGGCACAGGCATTTCTCTTTGGAGAGGGGGTTCTGCAGGGAGAAGGGAGAACAAGAGACGTTCCTGTCTCCTGAGATTCCCCCTCCTCTTTCAGCAGCCATACCACAATCCATCAATACCAGAGTTCATAGGATCACTACCATGCCAGGGAGCACAAGGCACTCAAAACTGAACCCTGCCAGAGCCCAGCCCTGCCTGCCCATTTGGAGGGTGTGGGGGAATGGAATTTCAGCAGGAGCTGACCCACAATGATACTTTGCCACTTGTGGGTTTCTCACAGCCTTAGAAGGAGTTTGAGATCTCTGTCCCCAACACCCGCTCACCCTTCAAGTGCACACACGTGCCTGGGGGCAATTCAGGGTCCCTGGAGTGGTGGCTGCTAATCTTGGAAACAGGAGCTGTTGTCTTTTCCAATGGCCTTAACTCCCTTCTACCTATTAGAAAGTGGGTGAGTAAAGGAAATGACCCTGGAGGAAGGGGACCAGAACCTTGGAAAAAGATGAAACATCTTTTGTCTGAATTACAAATTAAATCCCTTTCATTTATTTCTTTAGTACTACTCTATTACTACAAACAAAAACATGTTTCTGAGCTGATTGTTGGGATTCGGGGCTTTATTTCTTGGTCTTGTTGTTATTATTATTTTTTAGTATTACTTTTCATTGTCAAGACTTTTAAATCTTAGACATAAATAACAAATGCTGGATGTCACACACTGGGAAAATTCCCTTGTTTTTCCCACCAGAATTAAACTGGACACTCAACTCCAAGTTGCCAGTGGATTCTAAAGACGGAAAATCCTGTTAATGCCGGGTTTGGTGTGGTTTGGAGCTGGGGAAGGGTCTCATCCCCTCCCAGAAGTGCCCCAAGCCCGCTCTGCTGCCACGTCTGCGCTCGCGGCCCCTCACGGCGGCCCTGCCCTGGGGACATGGTGGGACCCCCTCCTGCCAGGGCTGAGGCTCCTCATGGCCCCTCACAGCCCCTCATGGCCCCATAGAACTTCTCATGGCCTCATAAAACCTCTCATGGCCTCTCATGGTCCCTCATGGCCTCTCAAAGCCCTTCATGGCCCCTCATTTTTCCTCACGGCCCCTCTCAGCTCCAGGCGCGGGGCTCCTCCCAGAGGAGAAGGGGTCGGGCCCTGCTCTTTCTCCTTTTATTTCGGTCCCTTCATAGCGACGAGTAAACAAAGGCTGAATGAAGCCTTTCCCCAGCGTTTCCCTCGCGGTTCATTGCAGGCTGAAGCTCTGTGCTGGCGCTGGCCCGAGCACCAACATCCCTGCAGCCCCCAAGGCCTTTGCTGTCCCCCCGTGTCCATTCCCTGTCCCCGAGTCCCGCCCGGCTCTGGCAGCAGCAGCAGCCGCAGCGCAGCGGGCGCAGGCCCGGCCCGGCCGGGGCTCCCGGCCACGAGCAGCAGCAGCGCCGGCCCTTCCCATCTGCTCCTGCCTCGGCTTGCCAGGGCTTTTGCCAGGGCAATTCTGGACTACAGCAACAATCCCCCACAAACAGCCCTGATTCCTCAGGCCCGCCTCTGCTGCCCTCAGCCAGCCCTCAGAGGAAGAAAGGATCGGGTTCCAGCGCTGTTTTCAGCACTGTTTTACTCACCCTGAGGTGACAGCAGGAGGCTGTTGGGGCCTTGGCCTTGGCAATTGTGGATCCCAGCTGATCTTGCCCCTCTTCTGCTTGCCACTTGAATTTTAGCAGTACAGCTGCAATTGCCTCTTTCAATCAGTGCTACCCACTGTGCTTTTCTGACAGGGAACTCGGACTGCTTGTTAAAAAGGCCTCATGAGTAGTAGATCTCCAAATGCTCCCAACTCCCTGAGCACAAAATCAAAGAGAATTAAAGCCACACAGGTCACATTTGCAGTGATCAAACACAGCCCTGTTGCTGCTGCTGCTGAAATAGAATCAACTGACAGAGGCCATCACAGAAATTGCCTTTACAGTGGCAAATAAAATGAAAAAATCGACTAGGAGAAAAAAACCCCAGAACTCCCCAACTCACTTCACTGTTTCTACCGAGCAGCAGAAGAAAAAGGAACAGGGCACCTTTCAGGCAGTTCCACAAGCTCAGGGCTCTCATTTCATGGGGAATCTGAGATGCAATTGGCCTTTTTCAAAGGATAAAACAAAGGGAATGAATTGGAAATTATTAGGAAAAAATGTACCTTCTTATATACAAAGTTCACCAAGTCATTCCCTGCATTTCTCCTTTTCACATTCTTTCTGTCATCCAGAGAGGTCCAGCTTATCATGTTCTGATGCTTATCATCAACTGATTGTGCTCTTGATTTCTCCCAGTGCAAGAGATGTAGAATCATCTAAACTGAACACAGAAACAAACTCTCTCTGTCAGCCCATCTTCATGTTCCAGATCACTTTCAAGGTGTCCATGGGGGATTTGGAATGATCAGCTCTCCACTTCTGGCTGCACACCCTGGAGATTCTTTCTCCACATTCAGCCAGGCTTGTATTCCCTAACAATTCCTGGTACCTCATCATGTTTTCTTTGGGTAGAAGAGTAACAGTGGAAACCTTACCAATGGCACAACTCCCCAGTGCACAAGGAAAAGAAAGAACAAGTTTCAAGTGCTTCAAATATTTGTTCTGCTTTGCTGCAAGAGTTGTGCTGCAGTCACTTACAGTGTGGGAAGCCAAGAGAAGCTGCAGCTGGGGGCACATCTTGTGATAGGAGCTGCGCCTTGTTCTCCAGGACAGGTTTTTGGAAAGAACAGACGGGACTGTGGAGAAGATTCTGGGAAAATTGAAACAACTTTCTTATGAAATGAGAATCAAATCAAAAGAAACAACCAATATGTTTTTCTCTATTTTTCTCTATTTATTTTTATGTTCCCCTTTTCCATCTTGCACTTTCTCCATCCCATTCATTCCAAATGGATCTCACCTCTAAGAGCTGAGACTTGGCAAGTTTTAGACACTGTAAAATACCATGAGCTATACCCAGTTTGCCTTGCCCTGTTTTCCTTGGAAAGCAATGCTGGAGACACAAGTGCAGTGCTTGGGTCGGGTACAAATTCTGCATTCAGGGAATGTGCTCAGATGGTGCCTGACCCTCAGCAGGGACATGGTACAGCAGCAGCCAAGGGCATTCCTGTGCCCCTGTGCAGGAGTCAAGACTCTGGCTCTTGGCTCAACACGGCAAAGTTCCCGTGTTTGACCAGGCTCAGGGGCTGCCCGGGGAGTGCGGGGCTCGGGCCGGGGCCGAGCGGGCAACGGACAAACGGACACGGGGACAAACGGTCCCGGTGCTTCAGTTGCAGCGGCGGCAGCGGCAGCAGCAGCAGCAGCGGCGGCAGCAGCAGCAGTGGAAGCAGCGAAAGCATCAAATTTATCACTTTTCTGTCTCTCCTCTCCCTTTCCCACGGACCCACATTCCCTCCGGGTCTCCCTTTTCCTGCGTCCCCCCCTCTTCCAGGTTCCCTCTCCCCGTACCCGCCCGGGCCATGCCCCCGGCCCGCCCCCGGACCCGCCCACGGGCCCAGGCGGGGTTGCCCCGGCCCCGGTCCCGGCCCCGTCCCCGTCCCCGGCCGTCCCGCCGTGGTCTCGCCTCCGCCGGGCTCTGGCTGTGCTGGCGCTGGCGCTGCTGGGCGGGCATCATTGCCTGGGGCTGGGGCGGAATCGCTGCCCTTTGGCTCCGCCTTGCCCGATCCCGGCCCCGGCCCCGACGCAGGCTCCGGTCCCGACCCCAGCTCCGGTCCCGACCCCAGCCCTGCCCCCGGCCCCGGCCCCGGCCCCGGCTCCTCCCGGGTCCCGCGGAGGACACAGGCGGCGCGGCCGCTGCCGCCGCCTCCGCTGCGGCTTCCCCGGCCCGAGCTCCGCCGCTCAGCAGCGCGGCCGCTGGCCCCGAGCCGCCGCTGCCGCGTTCCAATGAGGGAACGCCTGCGGATGCCCGGCCCGGGGAGCTCGGGGAGCGCTCGGGGGCCGTTCCTGTCCCCGGGCCGAGCGCTGATGGCCACGACTCGCCCCCAGGGAAGGCGCAGGAGGCCCTGCAGCAGCGCTACGAGCTGGGCCCGCTGCTGGGGCGCGGCGGCTTCGGCAGCGTCTTCGCGGCCACGCGACTCTCGGACGGCGCCCCGGTGAGCGGTGGGCAGAGGAGGAGGAGGAGGAGGGGGCGGAGGAGATGGCGGGGGCGCGGCGGGGCGGGCAGCGAGCTCAACCCTCTGCTGCTCCTTACTCGCAGGTGGCCATCAAATGTGTGCCGCGGGATCGCGTCCGGCTCTGGGGCGAGCTGGTGAGTGTGCGGAGCCAGCGGCAGAAGCCGGGGCGTGCCGGGCAGGGATGAGCCGGGGCCCGGCGGGGTGGGAGCCGCCGAGAGCCCTGCGGGGAGAGCGGGCGCGGGGTGAGCGAGGTGTGCAGAGCATCCCGGGCTGGCTGAGGGGTCCCAGGGCCCTGGCCCGGCCTCAGCCCCACTGACAGCACCGTGCTCCTCCCGCAGTCCGACGGCACCCGTGCTCCCATGGAGATTGTGCTGCTGGACAGGGTTTCCTCTGGCTGTGCTGAAGTCATTCAGCTGCTGGAGTGGCTTGAGCTCCCCGACAGCTTCGTGTTAGTGTTGGAGCGTCCACAGCGGTGCCAGGACCTCTCGCATTTGCTGGCGGAGCGGAGGTTCCTGCCAGAGGAGGAGGCGCGGGGGCTCTTTCGCCAGGTGCTGGAGGCCGTGCAGCACTGCAGCAGCTGCGGGGTCCTGCACAGGGACATAAAACCGGAGAACATCCTGCTCGACCTGGCCACTGGGCAGCTGAAATTGATCGACTTTGGCTGTGGCGCCTTCCTGCAAGACACAGCCTACACCCAGTTTGCAGGTGAGCCCTCGCAGGGGATGCTCCTGGCCATCTCATGGCCCAGCCTGGCTGTGGCACCGGGGATTCCCCGTGGTGCTGCCAGGATGGGATCAATGCTTGAGGCAAATTGATTTGGATGGGGGTATGAGGGGGACCAGCTCCCAGCCCTGCCAAGAGCCTTCAGCACCCACTGTGCCCTGGGCTGGGGCTGGGACAGCCAGCCTGACAAAAACCCCCATGGGGGTAGCAGAGGGCGGGGATCGGACCCCATGCCCCAGAGAGTTTAGTGAGTCAGCGAGGAAGGGCTTGAACTCCTCTGCTCCCCACGTTTGCCTTGGCCTATTAACAATGTTTTGGAGGCCATGCAGGCAGCGAGGAGAGTGTGTTTTCTCTACCACGGGGTGTGTTTTTATTTGGTTGCCATGGTTGGGCCTCCCCAGTGCTTCTGCTGCCCTCTTCCAGCAGCAGTGGCTTCTTTTCCAACCCTGGGTTTGTAGCCAAGTGCCAGGTGCTGGCAAGAGGGCAGTGGGTCACCCCGTGTGCCGCTGGGGCAGCCCCCACATGCCCAGGGATGCTGGGGCCAGGCTCTGGGAGCAGCAGCATCCCCCTGATGAGCTCCATCTGTGTTCCACAGGAACCCTGTCCTACAGCCCACCAGAGTGGATCCACCAGCAACGCTACCATGGCCAGGCAGCAACAATCTGGTCCCTGGGCCTCCTGCTCTACCAGCTGGTCATAGGGAAGCACCCATTCATGAGGGGCCAGCAGATCATCTGGGGGCGGATCTTGTTCCCACGACGGCTCTCCCAAGGTGAATCCTCATCTCTGGGCACAGGGGGAACACCAGGCTTGGGAGACAGCTGTGGGCTTATGAGCATCCTGCTCTGGCAGCTGCTGAGGAGGTGGCACATGTCCTGCTCTCCTGCAAACAGGGAATCCATGGGGAAGTTGAGGCCCAGCTCTGGGCACACCCAGCACGGCCTGGGCACTGGAAGGGGGCGGCAACTTCTCCAACTGACTGGTGATTCCTGGTTTCTCTCTTCAGAATGCCAAGATATTATTAAGAGGTGTTTGTCCATGCAACCCTCGGACAGGCCATCCTTAGAAGACCTTTTGCACGATCCTTGGATGCAGGCTGTTCATCTGCCCTAGGAGATGGGAGAGATCCACATGCACAGTTGGATCCAGGGGCCTGGCAGGTAACAGCTCCACACATTTCTTGGCAATCGGTGGCAAAGCAAACCAGGCTGTTTTTGTCGTGCCTGTAGCTCTGAGCAGGGGTCATCAGAAGGGAACACACAGCTCTTGGGCTGGAGCTGAGCTGGACACCTGGTGTGGCAAGCACTGGTGGCCACCATTCCCCCTGCTTTTGCTTGTCTGCTTCACTGATGGCTGGGACCCTGGGCAGAGCACTGACAGCCTGGTCTGGCCCCTAGGCAAGGAGAAGGAGCCCCTGGAGAAGCTGTTACCAGCTGGGGCTGCTGCTGGAGACACCAAGGGCAACCTCAAGGATGGCAATCTCTTCCTCCAGCTGGCCAGCTGAAGATGATGGATTTCAATTCTGGCATGTCTTCTTCAAAGACTCGCTCCACGCCCAATTTGCAGGTGAGTCCACAGCCAGGGGATGCTCCCTGATCTGGGCATGGCACAGCCTGGCCAGGCACCAAAGGTTCCCCCCTTGGCTGGGGTGGATGCAAGCAATTTTTCAGTTGGCTGCCAAGCTGCTTTTTGTCTCTGGACAGCTGCTGAGGGGCTGGGTCTGCCGTGGCTGGCTGCAGGCTGGGCACATGGCCTGCCCTCCTGCTCTGCTCCCAAAGGCAGCAGTGATGGGCAGCTTTGGGCCCAGCTCTGAGCACGGCCAGCATGGCCTGGGCACCGCGGGTGGCTGGGACAAGGGGACAGGAGCCTTCAGCTGACGGGCAGTTTCTGGTTTCTCTCCTTGCAGCCGGGCTCTGCAGATGCTGAGGCTGCTCTGGGCTCTGCCAGGGCTCTGCTGGGCTCAGCCCCAGGCACAGCTAGGCTCACCCTGCCCTCCCATTGCTCTGACAGCTTTGCATCACACGAGCCCGTTCCCAGCACACCGCCTGAGCTTTCTGCTTTTGCAGGTGAGTGAGACTCTCCTGCAGGCCAAGAGATTGCAGTTAGGGACACACATATAATTGGCAAGGACCCAAACTCTCCACAGTCCCAGCTGAATGCCTGCATCTGCACAGGATGTTTTCTGTGTCCCACTCTTCCTTTCTTTTTGGCTGCAATTGTGCAATTGCACTTTCTTCCTCCTCTAGAAGTGCCACTGCTGTGTTCCTGAGGCAGTTCAGTCTGGAGCTGATGGATGAAGAATCGCCCCTCTGCACTTCCAAACCAGAGCAAAAAGCTGTAAGTGGGACTTTGCATCTTTAAGAAACCCCTGAATGTTTGAAAGGGAATGTGCAGCTCATTCACAGGGTGAGAAGGAAGGGCACCTTCTAAAGGATTTGGGGTTTGACAGAGTTTAGATTCCCAGCGCTGCTTGGAGCTGGCAAGGCGCAAAGCACTTTCTTCTTGCTTCACTCCAATTTCACCACAATTTAAAATAACAATATTGGAATCAAACCCCAAAAACTTTTTCAGAAAGGTTTCTGAGGCCGGTAAGATGCATCATGCCATCAGCACATTTACAAAGTAAATAACTGTGTTTTATGTTTCAAAAGACCAATTACACCTTAATTCAAAGTTAGAGAAGATTTTTCACTGTACGCTTGGGTTCTGTTTTTATCTTTCACATTTTATAGAAGTTTTTTTTCTTTTATTTTTCCACATTTTTCCCCTTAAAACAGAAATCATGCTATGAAAAAGAAGTGTCCTTTGCTCCTGGTTCCTGTGTGGAGCAGCTCCCTTCCCGCTGGCTGAGCTGCTCAGGCAGAGCCCAGCAGCTCCTGGCCCTGCAGGGCTGAGGCTTTTTCCCGTTGCTGGGTACAGACTGATGGAGCAGCACTGCTGAACACAGGGACACGCAGAGGGAGCAGAGCAGCTGCCTTTGCCCAACTGAAGCTCCAAGGCCAAACTCTGAGCAGACACGGCTGGAAGAGACTCGCAGGTTCCCTGTTGGCTCTGCTGCCCCACTTGTGCCCGGCCCATCTCTGCGTGAGGCACAGGGAGAAGAAGGGGCAGCTCCCTCCCAGCCCCAGCCCAGGGACCCCTCCAGCCCTGGGCCTTGGGGCACTGTCAGCACCCGCTCCTCCAGCCACGGCTTCTGCTGGCACTGACAGCAACAACCAAACTGGGGCTGGTCCTGAGGGAGCAGCAGCAGTGCCTGGATCTGATCCCTCAGTGTGGGGCAGTGCTGGAAATATGATCGCAGCAGCAGCACCACCACCAGCAGCAGCACCAGCAGTACCAGCAGCACCAGCACCACCACCAGCACCAGCTTCACCAGCAGCGCCAGCAGCAGCACCACCAGCAGCACGATCAGCAGCAGCACGAGCAGCAGCACCAGGGGCAGGATCAGCACCAGCAGCAGCACCAGCAGCACCAGCAGTACCAGCAGTAGCAGCAGAACCAGCTCCAGCAGAACCCGCTCCAGCAGCTCCAGCAGCAGCAGCAGCACCAGGGGCAGGATCAGCAGCAGCAGCAGCAGCAGCAGCAGCAGCAGCAGCAGAACCAGCTCCAGAAGCACCAACAGCAGCA